>NC_084473.1:20503676-20819117 GCF_027409185.1 Cynocephalus volans
CCATGCAATTTGTAAAAATATCATTGTAAGTGTCACTATAAAGTTTGCAGTCCAGTTAAAAAGTTCCATGGTTGGACTGAAAGTTGAGTTGCCTTAGCACCTCCTGAATGGTGTGGGAGTAGGTGGGCCCCTTGTCTCCAGTATCCAGTACCCCAGACCCCAGTCAGGGGTGGAAAGTGACCCCTCACTGTGAATTCTGATAGATAGTATTCTTATGTTAAAGAATTCAGAATTGAAATGTATGATTTTGTGATTTGTTATTGTAGGGAAATAATTTTCGAAATTATAAAAGATTAATACTACATAACAAAATGCATCCAACTATCCACTAATCCAATCATTTCTTCCAAAGCTTCTTGAGGCTGTGACTCTCCCAGATACAGCCATGATACTCTCACACTAAAAAAGAACATTCATCCCTTGGACAAGTCTCTCAGTCACTAAGGCTCTTTTTTTACTCACCTTCAAAGTGTAGGGGTTTAACTAAGTAGTCTAAGATTCTGCGATTATTTCTTCTCTCACCCTCCGTAATTCTGCAGTGATTATTCTTTGAGAGTCAATACCCTTTCAACACTGTACTATCATATAATTTAAAAAAATGTTCATTTTGGGGCCTAGTTTCAACCTACATATGAGGTAGAAAATACAGTTAAGAGATAATACGAATCTTTCTCTGAACTTTTTGAAGTTCCCTCGTATGTTCTCAATATATATTTCCTGACTCTCAAGGCTCTGGTCTGCCAGGCTAAGAGTTCTGGATTCTCTATAAATAAGGAAGATTCAGTGAGGGATTCTATATATAGATGAATCCAGAGGAAACAAGAACATTTAAAGGGTGAACAGGGAAAAAGGAGCACAGAAAAGAGAGGAATAAGAAAAGAAAGGAGTAAGAAAAGACACAGAAGAGGGCAGCAGTGCCCACCTGCCCTGGTAGAGATGGGCACTGAAGGCTCATGTCCCGGCTCTCTGCTCTACCTGGACCCTGAGCCCCAGAGACCAAGGCTCTTGTGACCTGCTCATGAGGCACCTCATTCTCACTAATCGGTCACGTCAGAAGTGCAAAACCTAGTTCCACTGTGCCCCGGAAGCTCCCATGTACATGTCCTAAGATGCAACCTCTATGTCAGAGCAGCAGTGTAAAACAGTAGTTAAGGACATGGCATTTAAAGGTAGCCTGCTTGAGTGTGAACCGTTGTCTGGCACTTATTAATTGTACAACCTTGAGCAAGTCACTTGACTTCCTTATGCCTCAGTTTCCTTACTATTTAAAAATAGGGATATTCACAACTCCACCTTATAAAGTTGCTCTTGTTATAAGAATTAATGAGTTAACACAAATATGAATGAGTTTCAGAAATATGAAAACATTTGCAAAATATACATCTGACAAAGGATCAATATTCAGAATATACAAGGAAATGAAACAAATTTACAAGAAGAAAACAAGCAACCCAATTAAAAAATGGGCCAAAGAGCTAAATAGGCATTTTTCTTTGTTTGTTTTGTTTTTGTTTTTGGTTTTTTTTTTTGTCTTTTTTGTGACCGGCACTCAGTCAGTGAGTGCACCGGCCAGTCCTATATAGGATCCGAACCCGCGGCGGGAGCGTTGCCGTGCTCCCAGCGCCACACTCTCCGGAGTGCGCCACGGGCTCGGCCCTAAATAGGCATTTTTCAAAGGAAGATATACGAAAGGCCAACAGACATATGAAAAAATGCTCAACATCACTCAGCATTCGGGAAATGCAAATCAAAACCACACTGAGATACCATCTCACCCCTGTTAGGATGGCTAAAATCCAAAAGACTATGAATGATAAATGCTGGCGAGGTTGCGGAGAAAAAGGAACTCTCATACATTGTTAGTGGGACTACAAAATGGTGCAGGCTTTATGGAAAATGGTATGGAGGTTCCTCAAACAATTGCAGATAGATCTACCATATGACCCAGCTATCCCACTGCTGGGAATATACCCAGAGGAATGGAAATCATCAAGTCGAAGGTATACCTGTTTCTCAACGTTCATTGCAGCACTCTTTACAATAGCTAAGAGTTGGAACCAGCCCAAATGTCCATCATCAGATGAGTGGATATGGAAAATGTGGTATATCTACACAATGGAATACTACTCTGCTATAAAAAAGAATGAAATACTGCCATTTGCAACGACATGGATGGACCTAGAGAGAATTATATTAAGTGAAAGGAGTCAGGAACAGAAAGAGAAATATCATGTTCTCACTTATTTTGGGAGCTATAAATAAATATATAAATAAATACACAAAAAAACCGGGGGTGGGGGGAGGGAAGAAGACATAACAATTACAATTCCTTGAAGAAAAAGAAAAAAGAATTAATGAGTTAACACAGGTTGACAGCATATGGCAGAAGTAGGCAAGGTATGACACAGTGTTAGCTATACACATTTACTATTATTACGTGTGCTCAAACCTTGGTTTGCAGGAGAGCTCCACTTGCAGGGGTGTGCACAGCTGATGTGCTGCCTGGTCCTGGCTAGCGCCTCTTCTTTGCTTCAACCAGGATGGAATTTCTCTGGAAATCAAACACTAGCACCTAACTATTAGTCTGGTCCATATATGACATTGCCATTCGTGTAGGTCATCACATTTTTGAATATTGAAAATTTCCCATGGTTCAACCTAAAATAAGTAATGATCTTGGCATAAAACCTGCAGACCAGACCATCTTTTATTGCTGTGCATTATGATCTTGAACTCCCCATTTGGGGACCACCACTGCAGCTCTTCCAGCCCTCCTCGTCCTGGCAGGGCCCATTTTTGGTTTGCCACCCCTCCATTATAGCCTGGAGCTGAGGAATAATGATAATGGTAGTAATCATATAGGAGCACTCATAGCTAAAGGCTATAGATGAGAGTTCTAGGGGGAACAGAAATTACCCCAACTTGGAATAGGTTGGCTGATATTTTAACCCTCGTATTAGGGTGCAGTTATAAGGCATAGATAGCCACGAGATGTTCTTTTCACTCCATCTGCTTCATGAGGGTCTCTAACTTTGAAGATCAGTGATAATTAAGTGACAGAAGTTGCCAACTTCTAGTTTAACATTAAAATATTTACATATCTTGGGACTACGTCCTAGGCACCCAGTAGTGACTATCACAAAAGGCTATTCTTTCCACAGTAACAGAAACACAGGCAAAGGATATAAACAGACAGTTCACAGAAAAGGACATAATTCTTAAACATGGGAAAAGATGCTTATTGTGTGTTATAGTAAGAAAAATGCACTCATAGTTATATTGAGTTGTCTGTCACATGACAAACTTTCTAGGGGTTGGGGAGTGGCAAACTCCTGCATAAGGAGTGGGGGAGGAGAGGACTGGCATTCCTAGTTTCTCATTTCTCCGGACCTACTGATACTTGTTTTCCACCTCAGTTTCTGGTTTGAAGGTAAAGCTGCTTCAAAAGGTCAGTTACGAAATGCAAGATCATCTTGTATTCATGTACCTTATGCTCTCTTTTCTGTGACTGCCATTCGTCTTGTCACTAGTTCTGTCCTGAGTACTAAGCACTGTGCTAGCCACATGGAAAGACATTTATGACACTATCTTGTCCTCCTAAAAAATCAGAGAATAGAACAGTAAGTGGAAGAAAATGCTAGGCTCCTGCTGCTGCTTCTTTGCTCCTGATTCAGCATTCAGAGGCTTGGTCTTTCCTTAGTTTTTGGGTAAACAGCTAAACAGTTGATCTGGTGATGTAGGGAATGGTGAGATGGAGAGACATCACCTTGCCATTCCTGGGAATAAAGTCAATATGACTACTAAGGGCAATTCCAATTGAGTCATTAGACTGTGATTCTCTCCTCTCCTATTTGTGGCAAGGAGGCTGGGTAAATATTTCCCTGGTGCTCTGACAGCCTGCAGAGAGAGGTGTTTGCATGAAGACATAAGAAACTAATCTCTTTGGCTTGAGAACTCTTGGTAGTCACTAGTGCTGAGTGGTAGCAAAAGAATAATTGTGAAAGACAGTTTATTTCCATCCCTCCTGCCACCTTCCCCTGAGCTCTGAGCTTCTTCCCTGGGCAGGCATTTTACCTGTTGGGCTTTGCTTGTGTGTGTTAAGAAGGCAGCAGGGTCGGCCTCTAGGGTTTCTTTCCAATCCTTTGGTTGTGCATTTCTGAATTTGTTGGCTTGTTTCAGATACCAAACTAATTGCTCGCCCTGTGTTGTTATCCTGTCCAGCTTTTGGAGGTTCTTACTCCATCTATTGTACTCTCTCTCTCCTAGGTCCATGTGCTGCTCTGTCACGTGGTTGTTCTAATCCTGTTCCAAGGTGTGCATCCTGCTTCAGGACTCATTGATTGGCACAACAGTAGGCAAATTGTTTAATCTCCTAAAATAAGTTTTCTCATCTTTTAAAAGAGCACTAAGAACATTTTGTTACTGCACAGACTTTGAGACTAGACTTCTGGTTCAATTCAATTTTGGCTTTGCTGTTTCCTAGCTCTATGCCCTTGAAACATACTTTACTTCTCTGTCCCTCAGTTTTCTCATCTGCGAAATGGGAGTGACAATACCACTTACCTCATAAGAGCTGTTGTGAGGATTAAATGAGGTAATAAATGTAAAGTGCTTAGAACAATACCTGGCACATAATAACTAGTCAAATATTAGATATTATTATTATTATTATTATTATCATTTCTCAGAGTTATTTTGGGGATTAGCTGGAAAAGCATGTAAAAAATGAAGAACGGTGCATATAAAAACATGCTATATTGTTTGCATATAAAACTTATCAAATTCCTGCCACCTTATAAAATGTTTTTTGATACTGAATTACTTACCAGCACTCTCTATTTCCCCTTAATTTTCCCACAATCTTCTCCAAAATGTAGTTTATGCACATTGTCTCCATTTTCTCGCCTTTATTCACTCCTCGGCTCGATGCAATCCCGCGTCGGCCCTCTCTACCACCCCACACATGAACACTGCCTTATTCATGGTGCCAAGGCTTACTTGACAAATCTGGTGGCAGCATCTCAGTCATTACTCTGCTTGACCTAACTGCAGCTTTTGACACTGATGTATGCTGTCTCTTTCTTGAAGCCCTACTCTCCTGTCGGGTTTCATGCCACCAGGTCTGTTTAGTCCTCCTTCTGCCTTGCACATGTGATCTCTGCAGACGACTTTACAACTACTGCTCTGCCTATTCTTTAAGCGTCAGTCTTCCCCTGGGCTCTGTGCTTGCTACTCTTTATCTCATCTATCCTGTGGCTACAACTTCTGTCTGTATGAAATGTCTTCCACATTTATGTCTTCAGCCCCGTGTTCTTCTCTGGGATCCTCACCTAACAAATATAATGGCCAACCAAACATATCCATTTGGATGTCCTGCAGGCATCTCAAATACAAGGTGTACAAAACTGAATAATAAATCTCTTCCCCATTTACCTTCCCTATTTTAATACATTGTACTGCTATCCTCCACGTGACCAAGCCAGAAGCCCAGGAGTATTCGTAGTCCTCTCCCTCTTTGACTCCTGCACCCTGTCAGTCATGAAACCTAGTAAGTCTGCTTTCTAAATATCTCCTCCACCCATTCCTCCACCCCTTCTCTACTGACACTGACCTGTGTTCTTGCAATAGCCTCCTTGTTCTCCAGCTACAGCCACACAAACCAACTTGTGATTCCCTGAATATTTCAAGTTCTCTCATGCCTCTGAGTCCTCAGAAATGCCTCTCTCTGTGCCTGGAATGCCCCCTTTTCCTTAGTTTGACAAACAAACTTAAAATCCTCTCTGTAGTCTTCCTTGGTGTTCCCAGAAAATTCAGTCGCTGCTCCTAATGCTACCCATGTTCTTTGTGTATATTTCCTTTATAAAACAGATTTTACTGTAATTGTTCATTTGGCTGTCCATCTCTCCATAACGCTGAACATTTTAAAAGTGGAGGCCATGCCTTTTCATTTTTGTCATCATAGTGCCAGGCACACCAGAATATTTACACCTGAATGTCCCCAAAACATCTTCCTGTAGATTGCATACCGCCCCTCCCAACCTCACTGAGGCTTAATTCCCACTGTAACTGTTGAAGGTGGGAAATCTTATTATGGTAATTGAAAGGTGGAGCCTTAAAGAGGTGATTAGATTGTGAGGACCATGCCTAGTGAATGGATTAATAATGGAGGTCAGGGGCTTGGTTCCAAGGGCTTTAAAAGGAAAGCATAGGAAGAGTTTTTCTCTCTCTGCTCTACCATTTTCTGCCACATGAGACCCTTGCATCATTGTCACTACCAACAAGGCCCTCACCATAAGTGCTCCCTGGACTGTGGACTTCCCAGCCTCAGAAACTGTAAGCAGTAAGTTTCATTTTCTTACAAATTACCCAGTTCTATATATTTTATAATAAGCAACAGAAATGGACTAATACACATCTCCAACCTAACATGTTTGTTGAATGACTGACTGAATGAATTTGTTGAACAAAACTTTTCCATCTTCTGTATCTTGAATGTGTCAAGGAACTATCTTTATCACCTTTGGTAACAAATATTTAATCACATCTTGACTGATGGATATTTATAACTTATTAGCCTCATCTGTCATTTATAACTTGTCCCCTTCCCAAGCCTCAGTTCCCTATAAGTGACAAAACTTGTTTTTCCTGTAGGCAGTTTCCATTGTTTCATGGAAAGATTATCCTTTGAATTAAAGCACAGTATTGATAGGAATGATTCCTGAATGCACAGTTGGATTTGAACAGTATATTGGTATTTTAAGAGTGCTGCTTTCTTTTTATCTGGCATACATTTTAAAAGATAAACAAAGGTAACTTAAATTGGACATCATTTGCAGTTCACTGTATAAAAGTTCTGCATATACATATATATATGTATATATATACTCTAGAACAGGGTGCTTCAAAATGTTAATGGTAAAATTCATATTATCTTTTAATTCTATTTTTCCATGAGCTCTTTGAAGCACCCTTATATATACAGAATATACTATACATAATCAAAAATATAGAATATTATATATACACACACACACACATGCACATATATAATTCACAAATCTCAAAACATTTAGTGAACTACTGTTTGACCCAGCAATTTCACTTCTGGGTATTTATCCAAAAGGATTGAAATAAGACTCTCGAAGAGATATCTGCACTCCTATGTTCATTGTGGCATTATTCACAGTAGCCAAGATGTGGAAACAACCTAAATGCTCATCAACAGATGAATTGATAGAGAAAATGCGGTGTATACAATGAAATACGGTTCAGCCTTTAAAAAGATGGAAATTCTACAGTATGTGACAACATGGATGAACCTTGAGGACATTATGCTAAATGAAATAAGCCAGCCACAGAAAGACAAATACTGCATGATACCCCTTATAAAGAGGTACCTAAAATAGTCAAACTCATAGACTCAGAGTGAATGGTGGTTGCCAGAGGCTCTGGGAAAGGAGAAATGAGGAGTTACTAATCAACAGGCAGAAAATTTCAGTCACACAGGATGAATAAGCTCTAGCAATCCACTGTACAACACTGTACCTATAGTCAACAATAATGCATTGTTCATTTAAAAATTTTTTAAGAGGGTAGATTGCATATTAAGTGTTCTTACCACACACAAAAAAGAAAATATTTGGTAAATATTGAAGGGAAAATAATCCACATCTTAGTGCTGTAGATGGCTTTTAGCAACTTCTACTGTCCGTCTGGTCAGACTTAACACAGGGTATGTTCTGCTTTGCGTCCTGTGAAATTCCTCCGAGCTGTGCACTTCAAAAAACATTACTATACTCTGAGAAAAAGCAGAGTACACTTTTAAATTATTTTTTATGATTTGGAAATTAGGTACAATTTTTACTTTAATAAAATTATTTGGGATTTAGAAAAATGAAGTAATTTATTACTGGAAATATAAACTGTCTGGTACAGAGTACTGGCTCACTTTTTTTTTAGCAAAAGAACCTATTAGTTAATAATGATGAAACATAAAGCTGTGAAAGGTAGAATATATTTTTCATTTCTCAGCTGTCTGAAAAATGTCACTAGGCCAATTTAATCATCTTTCCCATTGTCATTTAAATGTGTATTTGAAATACAGCATCATAAACTAAATGGTTATTTTTAAGTTGTCATGTTAGATTTTCACTGATAATAAAGCTGACTGATATTATTTTCTTTTATCTTCTAAAAAAGTTTTTTTTTTCATTGAAGCATGATTGGTTATACATATTTTGGAGGTACAACGTTGACTACCATCACCATGTATAACATGTGCTGATGAAATCAATATTATTAGCATGTTCATTATTACAATTCATAATTATTCTTTATGTCCGTTAGCCAATCTCACCCCACCCCCTTCTCTCCCCCGCACACCTCTAGTAACCATAGATTTGTTCTCTCCTTCTGAAAGATCAACATATTATTGTAGTCTTTTCCTTCTTTCCTTCCTTCTTTCCTTCCTTCTTCCCTTCCTTCCTTCCTTCCTTCCTTCCTTCCTTCCTTCCTTCCTTCCTTCCTTCCTTCCTTCCTTCCTTCCTTCCTTCCTTCCTTCCTTCCTTCCTTCCTTCCTTCCTTCCTTCCTAGCACCCACTTATGAGTGAGGACATGTGATATTTTTCTTCCTGTATCTGGCTTATTTCACTTAACATAATTTTCTCCAAGCTCATCCATGTTGCTGCAAATGGCAGAATTTCATTCTTTTTTAATGATTGAGTAGTATTCCACTGTGTAATATATACACGACAATTTCCTTATCCAGTCACCTGTCAATAGACATTCGGGTTGGTTCCCTATTTCGGCTGTTGTAAATAGAGCTGCAATGAACATGGGAGTGCAGGATCCCTTCGACATCATGATTTCCTTTCCTGTGGGTATACACCCGGAAGTGGATTGCTGGATCATATGGTAGTTCTACCTGTAGTTGTTTGAGAAACCTCCATACTGTTTTCCATAGTGGTTGTACTATTTTACAGTCCCACCAACAGTGTAAGAGAGTTCCCCTTTCTCCACATTCTCACCAGCATTTGTTTCTCTTGGTCTCTTTAATAATGGCCAGTCTAACTGGGATGAGATGATATCTCAATTTGGTTTTGATTTGCATTTCCCTGAGGATAGTGATGCTGAGCATTTTTACATGTACCTTGTTCATTTGTATGTCTCCCTTTGAAGAATGTCTGTTCAGCTCCATTTCCCATTTTTTAATTGGATTATTTGATTTTTACTGTGAAGTTGAGTTCCTTATATATTCTGGATATTAATCCCTTGCTGGATGCAATTTGCAAATATTTCCTTCCATTCCTTAGGCTGTCTTTCCACTCTGTTGATTATTTCCTTTGCAGTGCAGAAGCTTTTTAATTTGATATAATCCCATTTGTTTATCTTGTTGTTGTTGTTGCTTATACATTTGGGGTCTTATTCATAAAGTCTTTGCCCAGTCCTACTTTCTGAAGTGTTTCCCCTTTGTTTTCTTTTAGTAATTTTATGGTTTTCGGTCTTATACTTAAGTCTTAATCCACTTTGAGTTGGTTTTGGTATATAGTGAGAGGTACAGGTCTAGTTTCATTCTTCTGCATATGGATGTCCAATTTTCCCAGCACCATTTACTGAAGAGGCAGTCATTTCTCCAATGTATGTTCTTGTTGCCTTTTTCAAAGATCAGTTGACTGTAAGTGTGTGGGTTGATTTCTGAGTTTTCTATTCTGTTCCAGTGGTCCGAGTGTCTGTTTTAATGACAGTACCACACTGTTTTGGTTACAATAGCTTTGTAGTATAATTTGAAGTTGGGTAGGGTTATGCCTCTGGCTTTATTTTTATTTTTGCTCATGATTGCTTTAGCTATTCATGGCCTTTTTTTGTTCCATATAAATGTTAGGACGGTTTTTTCTACCTCTGTGAAGAATGTCATTGGTATTTTGATGGGATTGCACTGAATCTGTAGATCACTTTGGGGAGTAGGGACATTTTCACAATGTTGATTCTTCTAATCCAAGAGCATGGGATGTCTTTCCATCTCTTTGTGTCCTCTTTAATTTCCTTCAATAGTGTTTTGTAGTTCTCACTGTGGTGATCTTTCTTCTCCTTGGTTAAAGTGACTCCTAGGTTTTTTATTTTTTGGTGACTATTGTAAATGGCCTTGCTTTCTTGATTTCTTTTTCTGCTAGTTCATTATTAGAATATAAAAATGCTACTGATTTTGGGGTGTTGATTTTGTATCCTACAACATTACTTGAATTATTAATCATCTCTGAGAGTTTTTTGGTAGAGTCTTTACATTTTTCTATGTACAGGATCATGTCATTTGTAAACAGGGACAGTTTGATTTCATCTTTTCCAGTCTAGATACCCTTAATTTCTTTCTTTTGCTTGATTGCTCTGGTTAGTACTTCCAATTCTATGTTAAATAGGTCTGGTGAGGGTGGGCATCCTTGTCTTGTTCATGTTCTTAAGGAAAAAGCTTTCAGTTTTTCCCCATTCAGGATGATATTGGCAGTGGGTTTGTCATACATGGCTTTTATTGTGCTGAAATATTTCCCTTCAATGCCTAATTTGCTGAGGGCCTTTATCATGAGGGGTATTGAATTTTGTGAAATGCTTTTTCTGCATCTATGAGATAATCATGTGGTTTTTGTCCTTGATTTTGTTGATGTGGTGTATCACATCTATTGATTTGCATGTGTTGAACCATCCTCACATCCCTCGGATGAATCCCATTTGATTGTGGTGTATAATTTTTTTGTGTGTATGTTGTGTATTCTATTTGCTAATATTGTATTGAGGATTTTTTTGTGTCAATGTTCATCAAAGATATTGGCCTATTTATTCTTGTATCCTTGTCTGGTTTTGGTATCAGGGTGATGCCAGCCTCAAAAGAATGAGTTTGGGAGAGTGGCCTCTGTTTCCATTTTTGGGGATTGGTGTTAATTGAAGAGAGTTGATGTTAATTCCTCTTTAAATGTTTGTTAGAATTCAGCAGTAAAGCCATGTGGTCCTGGGCTTTTATTTGTTGGGAGACTGCTAATTACTGCAGCTATCTTGTTGCTTGTTATTAGTCTGTTTAGGTTTTCTATTTCTTCTTGGTTCAGTCTTGGAAGTTTGTATTTGTGCAGAAATTTATCCATATTTTCCAGGTTTTCGGTTTTGTTGGTGTATAGTTGTTTATAATAGTCTCTAATGATTGTTTGTATCTCTTTGGTATAGGTTGCAGTGTCTCCTTTTTCATTTCTAATTTTTGTTATTTGGGTCTTCTCTCTTCTTTTTTTTAGTTACCCTAGCTAATGATTTGTCTATTTTGTTCATTTTCTCAAAAAAACAACTTTTTGTTTTATTGATCATTTGTATCATTTTTAAAATTTCTATTTCATTTAATTCTGCTTCCATCTTCATTATATTCTACCCATCTCCTTATTTTGGGATTGGATTTTTCTTATTTTTTTAGTTCTTTGACATTAGCATTATGGAATCTATTTGAAATCTTTCTATTCTTTTAATGTAAACATTTATTACAATAAACTTCCTTTTTGGTACTGCTTTTGCAGTATCCCACAGGTTTTGGTATGATGTGTCTTTATTTTCATTGTTTTGAGAAATTATTTTTTATTTCCTGTTTATTTTCTTCTTAGACACATATGTCATTCAGGAGCATGTTGTTTAACTTCCATTTGTTTATAGTTTCCAGATTTTCACTTATTATTGATTTCTAGTTTTAATCCATTGTGGTCTGAAAAGATACTTGCAGTGATTTCTGTTTTTTAAAATTTGTTGAGACTTGGTTCATAACCTAACTTGTGGCCTCTCCTGGAGAATGTTCCATGTGCTGATGAGAAAATGTATGTTCTGTGGTTGTTGTATGAAATGTTCTGTAGATATTTGCCAAGTCCAATTGTTCTATCTAAAATGTAGTTTAAATCCTGTGTTTCTCTGTTGATTTGTTGCCTAGATGATCTGTCCAATGTAGAGAAAGGAGTGTTCAGGTTCCTAACTGTAATCGTATTTGGGCCTGTCTCTTTCCTTAGTTCTAATACTGTTTGCTTTTATATATCTGAGTGTTATGATGTTGGATACATATATATTTCTGATTGTTATGTCTTCTTGTGGGATATATCCCTTTATCATTATATGGTAGCCTTCTTTGTCTCTTTTTGTAGTTTTTGGTTTAAAGTCTATTTTATCCAGTATAAGAATAGCTACTCCTGCTTATTTTTAGTTTATATTTGTATGGTACATCTTTTTGATCCCTTCACTCTTAGTCTTTGTGTGTCTTTACAGGTGAGGTGAGTCTTTTGTAGACAGACTGTAGTTGGGTCTGTCTTTTTAATCCAATCAGCCAGTCTTTGTCTTTTGAGTGGGGAATTTAATCCATTTAACTTTATGGTTGTTAGTAAAAAGGTATTTTCTTACTTTTAGCATTTTATCAATTTTCATTTGGATGTTTTAAATATCTTTTGTTTCTTTTTTCCCCTTTTATTGTTTGTCTTTCATGTTTGTTGGTTTTGGTCGTGGTGAGATACAATTTTTTTCTCTTTCTTATTTGCATTTTTGTTCTATCAGTGAATTTTGTTCTTTTGTGTGTATTCATGGTAGTGATGAACGTGTTTTAGATTCCAGATGCAGGGCTCTTTTGAGGATTTCTTGTAGGGCTGGGCATGTGGTGGTGAATTCCCATAGTTTTTGTTTGTCTTGAAAATACACTATTTCTCCTTCATTTCTGGAGGATAATCTTGCTGGGTATAGTATTCTTGGATGGCAGTTTTTTTCTTTTAGTATTTTGAATGTATCATCCCATTCTCTTCTGGTTTATAGAAGCCTGCTGTTAGTCTGATAGGGACTCCCTTATGGGTGACTTGACACTTTTCTCTTGCTGCTTTTAGGATTCTCTCTTTCTCTTTGTGTTTTGCCAGTATTACTATAATGTGTCTCAGAGAGGACATTTTTGGATTGAATCTGTTTAGGGATTTTGGAGTCTTCTGAATTTGAAGGTCCACATCTCTCCTTGTACCTGGAAAGATTTCTGCTATTATTTCATTCTCAATGCCTTTTCCTTTCTCCTCCCCTTCAGGAACACCCATGATTTGGATGTTTGTGCACTTAAGGTTGTTTGCTATCTCTCTTAGATTTTCTTCATTTTAAAAATTTCTTTTCTTTTCTTTTTTTTGGTCTGCCTGAGTTATTTCAAAGACACTGTCTTCAAGATCAGAAATTCTTTTTTCTGCTTGCTCTAGCCTGCTGCTTAAGCTCTTGGCGGTGTTTTGTATTTTGTTGGATGTCTCCTTCAGTTCCATGAGTACAGCTACATTCTTTTTTAAAGTATTAATTTCTTTTTAAATTTTCTCTTTCATATCCTGGATAGTTCTGCTCAGTTCAGTGTGTCATCTAACTGCATCTTCTTGTATCTCATTGAGTTTCCTTAAGATTTTTACCTAGAATTCCTTTCCAGTTATTTCAATTGTTTCCTGCTCTGTGGGGTCTGGTACTTGAGAGTTATTGTATTCCCTTGGTGGACTCATATTTTCTTTCTTTTTTTTTTCTTCATATTTTAGTATCTCTATGTTGATGTCTGGTCATCTGGTAGATGTGCTTCTTCTGTTATTCTAGAGTGGGCTTTGAGGAGAGAGAGAGACTCATATAGATGTGTTTTATATTTACCACTGAGTAGGATCTTTTGGTGTTGATTCTGGGTAGATGCAGTAGTGTAGTCTCCATGTGGGTACTTTGGCCATAGTCATTATTGGAAATGCATGTGAATGGCTCTGTGGCCTAGGCATTTGGGCACTTATTGATTCCTTGCTGAGGTTATTGACACTGTGTTGGGTCATTGAGGAAGTTGGTAAGATCTTAAGTTCTTGGGAGAAGCACCTAGGTACCCTGTCACTCTTTGGTTGGGGTGGGTGACCCTGAGCTGGCTTGTTGGTACCCCAACTAGCATCCTGTTACCCTGCTAAGTGGACTGGGAATTTTCTTCTTTACTCTGGCTATCCGGTGTTTCTGCATTCTCTGGGGGTTCTTCATGTCTCTTCCTGGATCAAGGCAGTTGCATGGGCTGCCCATGTAGCTTCCATCTCCCGGTGCACTACTACAGGGGGAAGCATAATTCCGCTTGTGGGTTGAGCCACTGTGTTGTGGGTGTGAGCTCAGTCACCTCCTTCTCTGGGCTCTGCTGGCAACCCTCCTTGAGTCAATGCAGTTGAGAGGTTGGTAGTCTGTCTGCACAGTGGCAATGGCTGCTGCAGCTGCCAGTGGTAGCAGGCCACCCTTGCAGTGGCAGTGGCTGTGGTGGTGGCTTTAGTTGACTGCCTGCATGGTAGCAGTGGAAGACTGTCTATACAATGATGGTGGCTGCCAGGTGGTACCAGTGGTGGCAGCAACTGCAGTAGTGGCAGTTGCAGTGGCTGCCTCCTTGGCTGTGATGTCTGTAGTGGTGGTCCGCATAGCTACAGTGTCTGCAGTGGCACTGGGGTTACTTCAAGGTGGCATCAGAGACATTAGTAGCTGGAAGTTCCTTCCTTGCATCTGCAGTGTCCTTGGTAGCAGTGGGGTTACCTTGTGGGGGCAGTAGCAGTGCCAAAGGCTACAACCACCTCCCCTGAGTCTGCAGTGTTCTTGGTGGCAGCAAGGTTAACTCACAGTGGTTGCAGCCATCTCTCTTGCATCTGCAGTATCCTTGGTGGCAGTGGGGTTACCTTGTGGCAGTGGCAGCAGTGGTGGTTTCAGATGCCTCCATTGCATCTGCAGTGTCTGCGGCTACAGTGATGGGCCACCCACAGGACTGCTGCTCTGCAGTGGGCGACAGTTCTGGGACCAGGCAATGGCTCCAGCAACTGTAGGATCAATGGCAGTGGGCCTGTTCTGATCTTTTTGTGTGGGAGGAATGTGCCCTGGGCACTTTTAGGCTGCCATCTTACCAGAAGTCCACTGAACAAGTGTTATGAGGAATAGTGACACATGACTCTGCATTTTTCAGGAAATCATGGACAGCCCTTAGATTTGATCACAGCACTTCTAATTGATCATACAGAAGGTACATATTCCCACTGAAGTGGTGATATTCTGATCACTAGAATCTGCTAACCAACCATTTGTTTAAGTGGATATTGGGGCAGTAAACCAGATAGAAACCAGCTTCTGTCACTCGGAATACTTTTTCCCCCTTTTTAAATCTAGGGTTATGAGAATATATAAAAGTTACAGTTGAGCAAACTAATCATTCTTAAAATCTTTTTCCACAGAGCTCTTTGATAATCTTGTAAGAGCTAGCATCCTCTTATTATAAAATTCTACAAATGCCCAGAAAATTTTGCACAGAACTTCAAGAAGTTGTTAAGGCCCTGAAATCCATCTATGGACCCCAACAACTCTAGAGGATTGGGTTCATACCTTATTTATCTCTGTACCGCTAAACTCCCTAGCACAGTGACTGGCCTGCAGGAGGTTTGCAGATGTTTTGGGAATAAATAATGTACCTGGGGCTGGAGTTGGTACTTTCATCCACAGGGAGCTCCACAGCACCAGTGGGAAACCACCCAGACACTTACTGCTCTAATGTCTGCCATTTCTGAAGCTCTAAGGCCCTCCCACCACTGCCTCTTGTCACTGTGCTCAGGAGAGAAGCCTCCCACGATGACTGGGAAGCTGGATGCACTGTGAATGCTGGGTGCGGTGACAACGGGCAGGTCCCTCCTTCTCATTCAGTGCAAACAACAACCATCCCAACTTGACCACACTGGGCAAGTCATGTGCGAGGTCACTGCCATCAGGCTGACCTTGTTTTGGGCTCTTTTGTCTATATTAGAATATTAGACAGACTATCACTTTCCTTCAGTAGATAGTCAGTTAACTGCTCCTGTGTTACCAATAAATCTGTAGAATGAGCCAGAGAATCAGTGTGCTGAGTCACAGGTCCACAATCAATTGTCTTGATAAGGAATTTGTGCTAAGAATACAGGAGGCTACAAATTTGTCCATGCTCCAGCCTTAGAATCAGGTCATCCGCAGGGTGAAGAGAGGGTTATTGCTTTGTGTATGTGGGTTGGATGGGGAAGAGTGCAGGAAGCAAGGAAGAGAGAAAGAAGTCCCAAAGCTGTGGAGTCAGTCCACTCTTAGAGGGATATTTCCAGGCTAGCCTCCTTACAGGTGACCTTCCTACAGGTGACATGACCTTTACTCCTGATTCAAAGCCTTCAGCATTGTCCCAGAGACCCACCTTGCTTTAATAGTGCCTTAATAGTGGAGCCACACCAAATCACGCAAGCAGGATGTGTCACTGATGGCTCATCAGTGCAGATATCAAGTTTCTGTGAGAATGCCTTGGTGGCAAAGGTTCACTGCAGGGATAGTCCACCAAGAACACAAATATGGCAAGTCTGGGATGACAGATTTTCTGGATTGTTCTGTTTCCCACCTCTTGCCCTTTCCTGGTCTGGAGTTACTGTGCACAGGGACTGAACAGGGTTAGGGCTAACGGGAGATGATTCAAGAGAGAGAAGATCCAGTCTATACCTGTTAGAACTTGTAGTTGGGATAAATCAGGCAAGCAAGAGCTCATGGACACAGGAGATTGGCAAGATGTCTACCCCACTTGCATGGTGTCTCCTTCTAAGCCCCTGCTAAGTGGCTCCACACCATGGCTCATACAGACCATGCTCTCCCCTGACTTGGCTCAGGCTCTTTTGCTTCTCTGTGAACCAAATCCCACCCTTTCTCTAGGGATTGCTTTGAATGGACCTCCTAAAAAATCTTCTCTAATAGCCCACCTCGACCTCCCCTTCTGTGTCCTCTTATTACTGAAGAGTAATTAGTTATCATCTGGCTTGGCATTTAAATATTCTCAATATTCTCTGTTATTTCTGGTCATTCTCCTTCCATAGCTAGGTTCTTGAGAGCAAGATGTCTACAAACACCACCCAACAGTAGCAATCAAGAGATGCTGGATTGAATGAGCTAAGACCCCAACTACCAAATCATTAGAGAGATAGCAAGGCTGAATCCGAATAATTTTATGAACATTGGAGTAGGAAAGGCATGGAGTTTCCTCAGCACTTTTCCAATTTTTTGAAAGTGACCCCTACTAAGAAATCCTTTTCCCATCACAATACAGTATACAAAACTACATATAAGAGAAACAAAAACTACCTGAAACAGGACTTATCCTTACTACATGTGGTCATATTTTCTATTCTGTTCCACTTCATAAAAAAAAAAAAGTGCTGGTCAATATGCATTAAATTGATTTCATGACCCACAAATAAGTGGCTACTTGTATGCAAACCACTGGCTTACCCCATGGGATTGTATTAAACCTGACAATGAATTCTATACTGCTTTGCATTCTTCTCTAAAAACCATAAAAATATTTTCCATTTATTAATTTACATAATATTCAAAGCAAATTCTTACCAAAGTTTTGAGCTGAGTTTTACCAGGTTTCCCAGTTAACAAGTGGTAAAGCTTATAGCCATAATTAGTCTTGAGATTCCAAATTGAGGGCTATTTTCACTTTATCATGCTGTGTCTATCATCTGATTTTTGCCTATCTAGCCTCTCCAACTTGGTTGGTAGTGCCAAAGGGCTAGGAATGCACCTAGTCCCATGCTGGGTGCCCAGGAGATGCTCAATGAATATATGATAAACAGAATGGAATAATACACTTGGTCAAAAGACATGTTCTGGTTTTGACATGGTGTTTTGGAATATCCTTGTTCCAAAACCTTATATAATGCTTTATAATCGTACTTCTTCCTACGCTGTGAGCCATTCATTGATAGGCTGGCCCTGGAAGAATTTCCACAGTGTATAGGGAATTCTTCAGTGAGCATATAGGATGTACTGAGAAATGGACACTTTTTGGTCTCTGCCTGCGAGTGGGCTTTTCCCAGAGCTGAAAGAGAGACATTCAGAAAGGCCAATAAAAGCACCAAACAGTAAGGTTTTTGTTTCTGCTTGTTTTTCCAAACAGCTTGTTTCCCTAAAGCTTTAATTATAGGCTGGCTTCTGCCAACCAGACCCTTAATCTGTGATCAATGATAAACTATCGAGCATATGCACTAATTTCTTTTACCTTGGGCCTTTTCAGACAAATCCAATATCCCTGGGGAAACATGAAAATACATTTGTTTTAAGGTATATACATTGTGTATAGGAAGGTAGGGTCTGGACAGCTAAGATTTGGCACTCAACAGGCACTGAATAATTGTCTGATGAATGAATGAATGAGTACATGGGGAAAAAAATCAGTGTGCATGCATGATATACATATGTAAGTATTCAGGATTTTTTATATGTACTTATAGGAGGCTCTTTTCCTAGGTGACCTAGGAGGGGAAAAGATGACAATAACACAACCCTTTGGGTACTTGGGAAAGGAAGGACAGGCAGAGAGAGGAGTTGAGGGGAGAAAAGGGTAGGTAAGAAGGACAAAGAAACAATGAGAGGGAAACGTTTGGCTGGAACAGCAGGAAGGCCAGCAACCCTGAATGTTGATCACAATCTTTGCTAGCTCTAGAACCATCTCTATCTTACCTGTTACTCTGTATACTTTGTTGGACTCAAAGTACATGCTTCTTATGATAGAAATTACCTGTTTACTTATTCTTCTTGATCCAGTTTTAAAAGACCTGTTTAAGCATCTCCGTATGTTTTCGTAGCTGATGTACTTCTGGGCTTAGGTAAGGAACGGGAGGAACTGTGCCACGGTGGCTTTCCCGATCCAGTTCACGAGGAAGAACTGACAGATAGAGGAAGCCTTCCCTAATTCTAACTTAAATGGATCCCTCTGGGTAGGAGGAAAATAGGTGGTGTTGCAATGACAGGGCTCACCTTTCCACCCCATGTTTGATAAGGTTTTGGGGAAAGAACTACAATTTTTCCAAAAGTCAGGTCAGAAGCCTTCCCACACTTTGGTTTCCCAATCCAGCACCAGTAATGTCAAATAGAACCAAGGCCCTTGCCCCAAATGAAGTCATCAGCAAATATCTCTTTACTCTTCTGGAGATTGTGTCCTCTCACAGCATCTTTCTGGATTATCATTTCATATTGAAACAAGAGGTTAATCTTTCAATGAAGTATATGGCAGTAGAATTGAAGTCAGTACTTCTGAGGGCAGAAGAGAAGGCTGGTGCTACCCATGTGCCCTGGAGAAGCAGAAAGGTTAAGAGCACAGCCTCTGGAGCCAGATTGCCTGGAACTGAAACTGGCTCTGCCCACAGGTATGTAAGTTACATAACCTTTCTATGCCTCATATGTGAAAATGGAATAAAATATTCTTAGCTCATAGGAATAAATAAGTTAATACAGGTAATGCACTTAAAACTGTCTGCATAGAGCAAGCATTCAGTGAGGGGCTAGCTACAAGTAGGATGTATGAAAAGGAATATTCATTTGCTAAATTCAAAGTTTATTTTGGTAGTTCATTTCACTGTAATGAGGACCAGTGGTTTTGAGAATCCTAGAATGTTAGAACGGAAAGAAACTTTTATTTTACACATATGTAAATGAGGCCCAGAGAGTTGAGTTCTCCAAGGCCACACAGCTACATCGTGGTAGATTCAAGACTAGATACCAGGCTTCCGATTCTAGACCACTATCCACTGTACCATATTCCTTCCCTAGAGGAGGTTGTTAGGACCAGGACTAAGGAGGTGCTGTTAAAGCAATGATAAAAACTAGAACTGCAGTAGCCCTGCCAGGGTCTCCCTTGTCACTAAAAAGACAATCTGAAGCTGGTTCATTCATTTCTTTGTTCATTCATTCACTTTTCACTGATTTAGGCTATCCTCAGAAAGTAAAGAAAATTAAAATATAGTCCTTGTTCTTAAAAGACTTCAATTGAAACTAGAGCAATAAGATATGCAGAGATAAAACAGAATAATACAATCATTTATTTAAAGTAAAAAGTATTACAAAGCTTAGGCATCTGCTGTATATCCAATCAGACTCCAGAAAGAGAGTTTATGAAAAAGTAAGTTTATGAATAACTAAATAATGAAACCAAGCAAGGAAAAAGATGCACAGAGCACTTTAGAGGTTCAAATGAGCAAAAAAGAACAGGATCAGAAAAATCTTTACAAAGTAAGTGGTATTAGAGATGGGCCTTGAAATGTGCATAGGTAGCAGAATTAGATTGCCACCCTTTCCTCTCTCCTCCATGAAGAATTACTTTCTAAATATAAATATGAATATATACCTATGTACATATACACATAAAAATAAGACACAATTCTAAATAAATTTTCTATAGAATGTAAAAGAAAAGTTGAGCAAAAAATAAGTGAATCCAAAAGGCAAGAGCTTCAGACACTTCCAGTCTTATTCCACAAGGCAGTTGAAGAATAGAAGGGCTTGTTGCAAGAATTATAATGACTTGTAAACCCCTAGTCCATCTCTGAGATGCAGGACAAACCAATCCTCACAAGGAAGAATTGTCATGATCTGATTGGGAGAGACAAGTCCATAGACTTGACTTCTACTGCCATGCATTCCTTGTGTATCAGGGTGATCCTAAGTGTATTGTGGGATAATCCTGCAGAAGGACAGTCAGAGGCCATTGAGGCATTGCACTGCTAGATAGGGAAGTAGAAGTAGAAATGGAGAAGAGGAGATTGATTCTGTAACTGCCAGACTATTTCCAAAGCAGCTACACCTCTTTACATTCCCACCAGCAATAAAGGAGGGATCCAGTTTCTCCATATCCATATTGTCTGTTGTTTTGATTAGAACCATCCTAGTAGGTGTGAAGAAGGAAATCACTATGTGCATATCACCCTTGAGGAGTTGGGAGTTAGGTGCATCTCCTGAGGGTAGAGTAAATACATAAATTATTTGGAAATTTTCTGTATGGAAGATTTGTCTCCTCTCCCTCATTTATTTGTTTCTTTATTTAATCATTTATTTGTATCAGTATGGATTCATGAATATTTATCTTATACTTTGCATTATAATCTAATATTTCCTTTGGTTGATCAATTTATTCCAACTATAGTCATTAGAAGTTTTTTCAGTTGGATCCAGTGTTCTTTTTGAATATTCATGAGACACAGAGCTGATCATCACCCCTTGGGTTCAAGATGTGAAGGCCCTATTCATGCTGGCAGTTTACCCATTACCACAAATAGCATTTGTACCCTGTGTCCCCTACCGAATTAGCTCCAACCTCCCTCCCCCTCCCCCTTTCTCACCAACTCCACTTTGTAGCCCAAGGAATGTTCTCTCCCTCTGCAAGTCCAATGCACTGCTGTGGTCTTTCTTTCCTTCCTTCTCTCTCTCTTAGCTCCCACATATGAGTGAGTACATGCATATTAATCCCTTTGTGCTTTGCTTACTTCACTCATCGTAAGTTTCTCCAGGCTCATCCATGTTGTTGCAAATGGGAGAATTTCATTCTTTTTTATGGCAGAGTAGTATTCCATTGTGTATATATACCACAGTTTCTTTATTCAACATCCATTGATGGACATTTAGGTTGGTTCCATATCTTCACTATTGTAAACAGAGCTGCAATGAACATGGGAGTGCAAGTATTCCTTCAACATGATGATTTCCTTTCCTCTGGGTATATACCCAAAAGAAGGATTGCTGGATCATATGGAGGAACTATCTGTAGTTGTTTGAGAAACCTCCATACCATTTTCCATAGTGGTTGTACTAATTTACAGTCCCACTAACAGTGTAGGAGTGTTCCCTTCTCCACCCACCCTCGCCAGCGTTTGTTATTCATCGTCTTTTTGATTATAGCCAGTCTAACTGGGGTGAGGTGGTATCTCAATGTAGTTTTAATTTGCATTTCTCTGATGACTAGTGATGTTAAGCATTTTTTCATGTACCTGTTGGCCATTTGTATGTCCTCCTTTGAAAAATGTCTATTCAGCTCCTTTGCCCATTTTTTAATTGGGTTATTTGTTTTTTACTATGTAATTGCTTGAGTTCCTTGTACATTATGGATGTTAATCCCTCATTGGATGCATAGTTAGCACAAATTTTCTCCTACTCGGTAGGCTGTCGTTTCACTCTTTATTGTTTCCTTTACTGTGCAGAAGCTTTTTAGTTTGGTATTTATTTTTTCTTATGCTGCTTGTGCTTTTTACACACCCCTATCATTGTGTATATGTGTTTATGTGTGTGTTAACTTCCTGCTCCAGACTTAGAAGCAGCCATTTCTCCAAAGAGCCCTAGTTTCTAGTATTGGAGAATTGTTTTAGAAATCAAGATCTGGACATAAGCTGTACTCATTGCTACTGGAGTATCATTGCTTCTAGGCTTTGTATCTGATAGAGCAAAGAAATATGTATGTACACTAACTCAAGTATGTAACCACATCTACAAATATTTCTATATGCAGCATCCAAATCTATATTAAGCTAAACATCAGTTCCTACTATATCTTCAACACTAATCCATTACCACATGGATCATTCTGTAATCTTTCCTTGCTTATTTGTAACCTTTCACTATGACAGTGAGAAACCTGGCTCCCACTGTCTTTCATCCATTTACTTAATTGTCTAATTTCACTATACAGTAGTATCAGAATCGTTAACTAGTACTTCCATGGGAAAAAACTCTATCAATTAGAGTATAGTGCCTATGTAAGATTTGCTTTAGTTTTACAGATTCCATTCATTTCCCAAATTACTTAAGTCAGCACCATTTCCTCCCACTCCCTTCATTGAAGTTGTTTTATACATTTTTAATATTATATTGATTTGTAACATTACTCATTCCATTCTGGGATTCACCTGACCTCCTGAATAATTTTTGATATATGCATACGCCCAGATTTGTTCTTTGTGCTGTGTAGTTCAATAGGTTTTGACAAATACATAGTATCATGTATCCACAATTATAGTATCATATAGAACAGTTTCCCTCCCCTAAAAAGTCTCCTGCACTTCACCTATTCAAATACTCCTCTTCCCAAACTCCTTGCAACCAGTGATCTTTTAACTGTCGCTATAGTTGTGCCTTTCTCAGAGTGTCATATAATTAGAATCGTATTATATAATTCAGTATATATGGTACCTTTTCAGACTGGCTTCTTTCACTTAGTAATACTCATCTAAAATTTGCCCATACCTTTTTGTGGCTTGATATTTCATTTTTTTAAAAAATTACTGAATGATATTTTATTGTGTAAATGTATCACAGTTTGTTCATACATTTGCTTATTGACAAATATCTTAGTTGCTTCTAGTTATTGGCAATTATGACTGTACTTGCTAAAAATATTTGTGTGCAGGTATTTGCATGGATACAAATTTTCAAAACAGTTGCATAAGTACCTAAGAGTGTGATTGCTGGATTATATGCTTAGCTTTCTAAGTCTTCCAAAGTGCTGTATCATTTTGCATTTCTACCAACAATGAATGAAAGTTTCTGTTGCTTTGCATCCTCACTAGTAATTGGTATTGTCAGTTTTTGTTTGGATTTCAGCCATTCTACCAAGTGCGTAGTGGTATATTAATGTTTTAATTTTATAATTCTTTAAGTTATGTATGATGTTGATCTTCTTTTTGTATGCTAATTTGCCATCTGTATATCTACTTTGGTGAAGCGTCTGTTCAGATCTTTTGCCCATTTGTTAATTGGGTTGTTTTCTTATTGTTGATTATTAAGCATTTTTTGTATATTGTTAATATAAACCTTTTATCAGATACGTATTCTGCAAATATTTTGTCCTAGTCTGTGGATTGTCTTTTCATTCTCTTAACAGTGTGTTTTGCAGAGAAGAAAATTTTAATTTTAATAAAGTCCAACTTATTTTCTCCTATGTTTTCTTATAGAAGTTTTATAGTTTTGTACTTTACATTTATGACTGTGATCCATTTTGAGTCAATTTCTTAAATGTTTAAGGTCTATGTCTTGTTTTATATTTTTACATATAGATTTCCAATTTTTTCAGCACCATATGTGGAAAAAAGATCCTTTTGCCATTAAATCACCTTTGCTTCTCTGTCAAATATTAGTTGACTATTTGTGTGGTTTTAATCTGGGCTTTCCATATCATTCCAATGATCTATGTGTCTATTCTTTCTCCAGTGCTATACTGTCTTAATTACTGCAGCATCATAGTATGTCTTGAAGTCAGGTAATTTCAGTACTCTGACTTTATTCTTTTTCAGTATTGTGTGGGGTATTCTGGTTCTTTTGCTTTTTCATTATAAACTTTTGAATCAGTTCATCAATATCTATAAAATAGCTTCCTGTGATTTTGATTGGAATTATGTTGAATCTATAGATGAAGTTTTGAAAAACAAACATCTCAACAACATTGAGTCTTCTAATCCATGATCATGGAACATCTCTCTATTCATTTACATCTTTCATTTATTTCATCAGAATTTGTAGTTTTCTGCATATGCATCCTGTACATATTTTGTAAGATTTATTTCAGTTTTGGGTGCTATTATAAATAGCGTTTTTTTAAAAAATTCAGATTCTAATTGTTCATTGTTGGTGTGTAGAAAAGTAATTGAGTTTTGTATATTAGCCACATATTCTGCAAACTTGCTGTAATCACTTATAAGTTCCAGGAGGTTTTTTGTTGCTGTTGATTATTTTGGGATCTTTTACATAGACAATTATGTCATCTGTGCATGAAGATAGTTTTTTGTTTTTTTTTTCTTTCCCATTTGGTATATTTTTGTTTCCTTTTCTTGTCTAATCACACTAGCTAGGACTTCCAATACAATGTTGTGTAGGGGTGATGAGAGAGGGACACCCTTGCCTGTTCATAATTTTATGGGGAAAACACACAGTTTTTCAGTATAATGCTAGCTGTCCGATTTTTTTTGGATAGATGTTCTTCTTTATTGAGTTGAGAAAGTTCATCTCTATTCTTTGTTGAGGTTTTTAAAAAATCAATAATTGGTTTTGGATTTTGTCAAATGCTTTTCCTGCATTAATTGATATCATCATGATTTTTCTTCTTTAGCTAGTTAATGTTGTAGTTTACATTGATTGTTGTGATGACTAATATTGATGTGAATATTGAATCAGGTTTGCATATTTGAAATAAATTCCACTTGGTCATCATGTTTTGTAATTCTATTGTTGGATTTGATTTGCTAATATATATTTTTTAAGGATTTTTGCATCTATGTTTATGAAAGACATTGATCTGCAGTTTTTTGTTTTTGTTTCCCAAATGTCTTTATATTAGCCCTATTGGTGTGGAGGTAAGTGTCGGGGAGGGGAAGCATTTCATAATCTTATGGTTAAATCTCAGTGTTTTTGTGTGCCTGGGTCCCTGGGATGTGACCTTCACAAACATTTCAAAATGGGAACTTTTCCCAACAACCTGTCAGAGCCATGAGATTTTTTCTTGGCTCTTCACTATGAAAACCTGTTCAGATCCATGGAAGTAAAGCCCATGAACACTTAGGGCTCCACCATATGACTGAGGCCCCGAGGAGTTTCTCACTCTCAGGCTATTCCACACTCAGCCTCCAGCAATTTATCAAAATTACCACTTAAGTGTTTTTATCAATTTATGGCTCTAGTGACTTTTGTTTCAGATAAGCAGATCTTGGTGACTCTCTCTATTTGGCCAGATTTTGGGGTGGATGTTTGCCCTATGACCTCAGTTCCCTGATGAGTCCAATAAAAGTCATTGACTTTAATTAGATATCTATTTTTCTTATTGCAAAATTGGGAGTGATGACTTCCAGGTTCCTTACAGGTAGGGTTGAAATCTGAAGTTCTAACTTCACTCTTTGCATTTGGATATTCAATTGCATTCATCTGGATATTCTTTGCCTTTGGATATTCACCAGTGCCATTTGTTGAAGAGACTGTTCTTTCCCCATTGAATCTTTTGGCAGCCTTGTCAAAAAGTCATTTGACCACAAATGTTAGAGTTTGTCTCTGACTCTCAATTTTATTCCATTGATCTATATACCTAGTCTTACACCAGTCCCACACTGTCTTGATTACAATATCTTTGTAGTAAGTTTTGAAACTGAGAACTGTGAGTCCTTCAACTCCATTATTTTTTTTCAAGTTTGGCTATTCTGCTTCTCTTGCATTTTCATATGAATTTTAAGATCAGCTTGTCAATTTCTGCAAAGAAGCCAGCTGGAATTTTGAGTTTCAATCATGCATTGAACCTATAGAAGATTTTGGCTGTCTAACAGTATTGCCTTCTGGCTCTTTCCATTTTAGTCCTTCTTGAATTTCTTTCAACAATTTTATAGTTTTTGGTGTACAAATATCACACTTTTGTTAAACTCAGTCTTAACTATTTTCTTGTTTTAATGCTATGTAAATAAAATTGTTTTCTTAATTTCATTTTTGGATTGTTCATTACTAGTGTACAGAAATAAAATTGAATTTTATGTATTGATCTCATATCCTGAAATCTTGTAGAACTTATTTATTAGTTCTATTTATCTTTTTTTTTTCAGGTTCCTTATAAATTTGGGGTGCTTTTTTAGGATGGTCAGTTAAAGCTTCTCTATGGTCCAGCAAAATTGGACTTAAATATGCCCATAAGATTTATCAATTAGATCCATTATTACACTAAGAAAGTGTAATCATACACTCTTAGTAAAATGATGATGATAAGATAAACAGCAGGCAGAATGAGTCATGGAATTCAGAGGGGATTTTTTGCTATGGGCCTGACAAAAAGGGGCTCATAGGCTGAAGAGGAGTCAGTGGAAAGAAAGAGAAAAGAAGGAGATGGCTGATAAAGAAAGTGTCAAAGGAGTCAGAAGGGAGTGGGTTAAATGTAGGTACTGGTTTTGAGACACCTTAAGGTTTACCTTGACCTCTTAGATTTTGGCAAAGGAGTCAAGGGTATAGATATGAATAAGCATGTGGACTAGAATGTACATTAAAGTTGCTGACAGAAAGCAAGAATTTGATGGTGAGTATGCTCGTAGATTTCAATTTCTCCATGGCATGAGTCAGTCGATCAGCTGAGAAGAGGGCTTGGGGGAGAATGGTGTAGCTGGAATTATCGTTTGGAAAAAATTTGGAATTTGGGTGTTAAAATAAATATTTTCAATAGAAAGTCTTTTTAATGAAAAGTTCTTTAAAGTGTTCTTAATAGAAATAATTTTATTTAAAAAGAATGGAAAATTTTCTAAAGCCTTTTTAATAGAAAATCTTCATTATTAATAAGGCAACTGAAATCAGACCAGAATGAAGACAGGTGTGTAAAGAATCCCTGGTGTGGTTCCACCTTCTGGATAATTTGCCAAGAAAGTCTAGGGAAAAATTTAGTTAAGAATGATATGAACTATCCTGTGTCCAAAGCCCACTTGGCTTTGTGCCTCTATCACCTCTACGTAGCTCTTTTCTGAACCTTTATTTTCTCTGAAATAAATCAGTGAGAATTTTTTCCCCTAAACCACTGATGGGGATATTAAACCTGCTGTGTGCTCCATAGGATGATCCTCTTCCTGCCTCATGGCTTAAAAAGAAAATCTGGAATACATTCTCTGACTTAAAAATGAAATCCCAGCTTAAACATGAAGTCATGGAATAGATTGATTAACATCTGTTCCAACAGAAACCTAAGTAATATTGGGCAAGTATTTTTTCCTTCCCCAGAATTTTGCTTATGCATGTAGAGGTGTCAATCACTGAGTGTTTGTGTCCCCCCAGAATTCATATGTTGAATCCCTATCCCCCAATGTGATGGTATTTGGAGATGGAGACTTTGCGAGATATTTAGGGTTAGATAGGTCATGAGGTGGAATCCTAATGATGGGGTTTGTGATCTTGTAAAAAGAGAGTTTTTTCTCTTTCTCTCCATGCTTTATATTTTACAAGAGGTCATGTGAATACACAATGAGAAAGTGGCCATCTGCAAGCCAGGAAGGGAGCCCTCACCGGAACTTGATCATGTTGGCACCTTTATCTTGGACTTCCAGGCTCCAAAACTGTGAGGATAAATATCTGTTGCTGAAGCTGCCTAGTCTATGTTATTTTGTTATGGCGGCTCAAGTAGATTAAGACAGACTTTGGTACTGAGAAGTGGGATGCTGCTGTAACCAACACCTAAACATGTGGAAGTGGCTTTGAAACTGGGTAACAAGTAAAGGCTGGAAGACTTTTCAGTTGCATGCTAGAAATATAAACAGTAAGGGCAGTTCTGGCATAGAAATTAGGAATATATCATTGGAAACTGGAGGAAAGGCAATCCTTGTTACAAAGTGGCAAAGAACTTGGCTGAACTGTGTTCTGTTGCTTGTCTGAGGTAGAACTTGTGAACAACAAAACTAGATATTTAGCAGAGGATATTTCTAAGCAGTGTTGAAAGAGGGACTTGTTTCCTCCTGATCGCTTATAGTAAAATGCCAAAGGAGAGACTAAATTGAAGAAATTTTTAAGCAAAAAGTAACCAGAATTTGAATATTTGGAAAATTCTCAGCCTAACCTTATTGCAAAAATATAAGAAAACTTATTCTGAAGAGAACACTAAGGGTATGGTTGAACAACCATTTGAAATAGAGAGCATGGGTGCAAGTCGTGGACTTAATAGTCATCTTGGAAGAAGCCAGGAATACCAATGGGATTATACTAGCAAAGACACGGCCAGTTTGAACTAAAGGGGAAAGAGAAGGTGGAAGTGAAAGAAGAAAGTCTGTCAGACTTTGGACTTTAGACTTTAGAACTGATGCTTAAATGAGATAAGACTTCTGGGGCTGTTGGGATGAAATGAATATGCATTTTCCATGTGAGAAGGACATGAATTTTTTTGGGGGGGGGTCAGGGGACAAATGTTATGGACTAAATATTTATGTCCTCCTCCCACCCCATTCATATATTGAAGCCCTATTCCCCAGTGTGATGGTATTTGGAGATGGGGCTTTTGGGAGGTAACTAGGGTTAGACGAAGTCATGAGGGTGGGTCCTTATAAGAAGAGACAGCAGAGAGCTTGCTTTCTCACTCTCTCACCACTCTTTTTGAGCTATCTAGTCTATGGCATTTTGTTATGGCATCCTAAGCTAACAAATACAGGAGGTAATATTTATCACATACCAACTATGTACTAGGCACTATGCCTCATTTAATCTTTGAAACAAAACTGGGGAGTAAGTGTTAGTATTTCCAATTTGCTGATAAGGAAAATACAGCTGAGCATCACACAGCTAGTAAGTGACAGCAGATATTATCATATTGGCCTCCACTCCAAAGAAGCTGCACCAATTTATTCTATCATAAACAACCTCCACACACTTACTGGCCTTCATAACTAACCCACAATCCTTTTTAAAATCCTTGATAGGTCTGTATCTCTGCAAGGTCTTGATTTCATTGCTTCCTTTTGCAAGCTAATGGTTAAAAATGGTGGGAACTTCTGCACTTGGTACAAAATATTGGCTTTGATGCTTCGGTATGAGCATATATACATCTATATTACTTTTTAAACAGATGCATTATATATTATTGCATTTTTTGTACTTCTTATATGTGCAATATTTATAGAACCCACCCCGATGCACCATGAAGCACATTTAGGTTGTATCAAGTCCTTTGCTATTAACAGAAAAGCAGCAGCAACAACAATAACATCAACAACAAAAAAATGCTGCAACAAACAGTCACTTATCGTTGTGGCCATGTGTTAGTCGATGGGTAGGATATATTCCCAGAAGTAGAACTGATGGTTCAGAAAGTATATAAATTTTGTGTCTATTTTATACAGTGTTCTCTACTAAAAATCTTCTATGTTTTCTTCTGGTGCCTCTATGATTTCAATTTTTTACATTTATGTCTTGGTTCCATCTGGAGTTTATTTTGGCGTAAAGAGTATGGAAAGGTCCAACCTTAATGTTTTTTGCTAATATCATTTATGGTAAAATTCATTTTCCTTCTAGCAAAACAAATCCAACAACACATTGAAAAGACCATTCACCATGATCAAGTGGGATTCATCCCAGGGAGGCTAGGACGGTTCAAAATACACAAATCAATAAATGTTATACATCACATCTACAGAATGAAGAAAAAAACCATGTGATCATTTCAATAGACACAATAAAAGTATTTGATAAAATCCAATGTCCCTTCATAATAAAAACCCTTAACAAGTTAGGAATAGAAGGAATGTACCTTAATACAATAAAGGTCATATATAACAAACCCGTGGCTAACATCATATCAAATGGACAAAAACTGGAGGTGTTTTCTATAATATTTGCAATAAGACAAGTATGCCAACTTTCCTCACTCTTATTCAGTATTGTACTGGAAGTTCTAGTCAGTGCAACAAAACAAGAAAAAGAATTAAAGTTCATCCAAATTAGAAGGAAGGAGGCCATACTATTCCTGTTTGCAGGTGACACAATCATGTACATATAAACCCCTAAAGATTCCACCAAAAAATTATTAGAACTAATAAATGAATTCAATATATTGGCAGAATGCAAAATCAACAAAAATCAATAGCCTTCCTATACACCAATAACAAAAGAGCTGAAGAAGAAATCAAGAAAGTAATCCTATTCACAATAGCTACCAAAAAAAAGAAAAGAATTTACTAGGAGTAAATTTAACCAAGGAGGTGAAAGACCTCTACAAGAAAACTATAAAACTTTGGTGAAAGGAATTGAGGAGGTCACAAATAAATGGAAAGATATCCTATGTTCATGGGTTGGAAGAATTAACATTATCAAAATGTCCATATTACCCCAAACAATTTACAGATTCAATGCAATCCTTTTCAAAATAGCAATAACATTCTTCACAAAAATGTAAGAAATGATCTTAAAATTTGTATGGAGCCACAAAAGACCCTATATAGCTAAAGCAATCTTAAACAAAAAGAACAAAGTTGGAGGCATCATACTCCAACTTAAAAATATACTATAAAGCTATAGTAACCCAAAGAGCATGGTACTGGCATAAAAACAGGCAAATAGACCAATAGAACAGAATAGAGAGCACAGTAATAATCACAAGCACTTATGGCCAACTGATTTTAGGTAAAATATACACAGGAGAAAGGACAACCTCTTCAACAAATGTGCTGTAGAAACTGGATATCCACATGTAGAAGATTGAAACTAGACCCCCTATTTCTCACCATACACAAAAATAAACTTAAAATGGATTAAAGACCTAAATTTAAGACCTGGAACTATGAAACTACTGGGAAAAAAACATAGAGAAAGTGCTACATGAAGTGGGAGTAGGTAGTGCTTTTTATAGGAAGACTACAAAGGCACAGGCAACTAAAGCAAAAATACACAAATGAGACCACATTGAACTAAAAAGTTTCTGCACAGCAAGGGGCACAATCAACAAAGTGAAGAGAAAGACTGCAGAATGGGAGAAAGTGTTTGCAAACTACACATTACACAAGTGGCTGATGTCCAGAATATATAGGGAACTTGAATGACTCAACAGCAAAAAATCAAATAATACAATTAAAAAATAGGTAAAGGACCTGAACAGGCATTTCTCAAAAGAAGATATACAAATGGTCAACAGGCGCATGAAAAAAATACTCAAAATCATTTAACACCAGAGAAATACAAGTTAAACTCACAATGAGATATCATCTCACTCCAGTTCAAATGACTATTATCAAAGCAGAAAATAACAAATGCTGGTGAGGATATGGAGAAAAAGGAACTCTCTTACATTGTTGATGGGAATATAAATTGGTACAGTTGGAGGTTCCTCAGAGAACTAAAAATAGATCTACCTTATGACCCAGCTCTCTCACTACAAGTTATATAACCAAAGGAGGTAAAATCAATATATCAAAGAGACACCTGCAATCCCATGTTCATCACAACACTATTCACATTAGCTAAGAGATGTAATCAACCTAAATGCCCATCAACAGAAGCATGGATAAAAGATCTGTGGTATATATATATATACGTATACACAATGGAATAATATTCACTTACAAAAAATGAAATCCTATCATTTGCAGCAACATGGATGGAACTGGAAACCATCATGTTAAGTGATGTTAAGTCAGGTACAGAAAGACATATAACACATGATATTGCTCATATGTGGAATCTAAAAAAAAAAAAGTGGTTCTCATAGAAGTAGAGAGTAGAGTAATAGTTACCAGAGGCCAGGAGGGGAGGGGGCAGGGAGAAGGGGAAGTGGTAAACTAATGGGCAAGAAACTATGCTAGCTACACTAAGTGAATCATTGCACAGTTTGTGCATGTACTGAAACAGCACAAATATGTACAAGTATATGTTAAAATTAAAAAAAATCATTTTTCTACGTGGATTTGAGTAGCTGCTTTTATTGTGTACAGAATTCTCATATACATATTGGTCTCCTTCTGGACTATTCATTTTATTTCATTGATCTATTTATCTATTCCTATGCTAATTTCAAACTGTTTAATATTCCTATAGCAGCATGCTAAAATACAAAACCATTGGGATCAGAGTTAAATCCTAACTCCACCATTTACTGTGTGTGTGACTTTGGGCTAGCCATCAAAATGTCTTTGTTCTTTCGTTTCCTCATCTCTAAAAAGATAAGGTGTCAAACTGATATTGGCTATTGGCTTCCTTCCCTAATTCAAACCTTGAAATGGACAGAATAGAAGGGCTGAAGGAACTTACAGCCATACTCAGAAAGTAACAAAAAACCCCTGAGTATTCTTGGGGAAACAGAAGGGTGCTGGGTATTTGTACAGATAGGTAAAGGAGACTTGATAAAGGAAGGCGTCAAGGGCGACATTTAGAGAGATCTTGAAGGAGGGAGATTCTAGTTTTACCCTGTTTTATTGCCTACCTTGCTCTAGAGGGGCTTGAGCTCAGAGAACTTAAGAGAACTGAAATTGGTTTGAGCCTGAGTGATGTGTCTCTAATAGAGTGTAAATTTTGGCTGAAGTTTGCCTTCTGGGTGAGGAACGTACAGTACTCAGAGCCCCAGAAAATAGGGGTCTCAAAACACAAAACAAATAGAAATACAGCTGAAGGAATATACACTAATGATAAAGCTAGGATTGCTTTCCCAAGGAGGAAGGCAGTAGATGAGCCTGAGGCCTCGGGATAATCATAGTGCTGAAGGCTGTCTTGGATGAGTAGCCCTCACTAAGACAGGTGAAACATCAAAGTTACATAGCTGGCAAGCGGCAAAGTCAGCATTTGAACATGATCTTTTTGATTACAAAAAGTGTGTTCTTCCTACTACGTAATTTTTCTCCATTAGGAAGAATTTTTCAGTAATGACAATGACAACTTTCCTCTTGTCTTTCAATATATAGCACTTTTGGACCCTAAAGTAGTTTTTCTGAGTAAGAATAATTATAATAATTTACAATAAAAATCCAAAAATGTTTCCTCAAAGGTATAGAATGTTGAGAAAGAGAAATATACGGTTGCTTGACGTTTTCACTATTCTGGATAAATGGGCTTTGCTGAGAAGTGATTTGAAACTTTGGCAATCTAATGAGATACTTTCTGAATTCTGTGTGTGTGTGGTCGTAGTGGGGGAGTGGTAGGCAACAGTCTTCTGATGGAAAATTTACAACGAGTAAGTTTCTATCTTCTGGGCTATTAAGCACTGTTTGGTAAAAATCTTTTTGTTTGAAAGCAAGAGAAATCAAGTTAAGCTATTTAACTTAAAAAAGATTTTACATGGATTCCAGGGAAAATTTAAACAATTAGTCCAAAGAAGCTTTGAGACTTGAGTAACAAGCGTTCACAGACTTTCTGTTTAGAGTTCTGCTATTAATACAAGTCAGCCACAAGTTTCCAATTTTTGTGTTCCTCAGGTTCTCGAGAGAGAATAAGATCAGACTTGTTTGGGTCAGGCATCCGCAGTTGAACTCTGTGGAAGTGCAGTGGCATATGGGCTGAATAATCTCTACCACTGACCTACTTCCAGATGCTCATTGCAGTCACAGACTCCAGAGCTGTGGAAGGTTATCCAGTTAAACTCCTTTTATCAAATGATGAAACATGAAGGAAATTAAGCAACACAATCAGTAGCAGGAGCAAGGCCGTGGTAGTATGTCAAGAGGATCCAAGTGATATTCCCACTTCTGTCCCATTTTTCCTTCCATTTCCTTGGATGTTACCTTTGTCTTGGCTTTTCTTACCTCGGATAACTGGCCTCAAGGATCTCCTCAGCCCGATCGATCCTAAGCTCACCACAAGAGATTTCCCCAAAACGATTATGAATGTGCCATTCTTTTACCTCAATTAAAAACTGACAATGGTTACCCACCATCTATAGGCCAGATTCCTCATTATGAATGCTAATGAGTGCCCATTGCCTGGGAAAGGTTCATAAGAAATTGGAGGGGTTTTTGGAGGCTTCATCTCTCCTAGTTTAAGATCAACAAATTAATGGAACATCAGATGATCTCTGAGGTCCCTCTGTAGCTAAAGTTGTCAAGGGCTATAGCATTTGACTTTAAATTTTCTTCCAAGCCTCATCTTCTCTAACTGCTCTATATAAACCTGTCTTTATTTTTTCATATGTTTATGTATTTTCCATTAAGATACACTTGTATATCACTTCAGAATGCATAAAGTTCAGTATTTGGAGAAATAATGCCCTTTTCCTTTCCTCGAATTTATTAATCGTCTCCATATTCCATAAATTGGCATTGATTTGGCAATTTGATAAAAAACATTTATAGGTAAATATTCCTCTTACATATAAAATGTACAGACACCAAGAAATTTATTCAGTCACAGATATAATCTTATAATAAAATACTCTGAATACACACAAATGAATAAGACATAAGAATATAATAGAAAAGTACTTATACTGGAGGAGTTTGATTATATATGCCCCTAGATATAAAATATCATTAGAATCACCTTCTCTCCTTCCTATTTTATTGTGAGGACCTTTCATATAGTACGTCGTTTTTATGTTGGGAGTTTATCTCTAAATTTCAGTCTTTTATAATCTTAATTATGTTACTTTCTTTTTTTTTTTTTTCAAAAAGATTTGAAATACCAGAATACGACCAATCTTTGCAAAGCTTTCCAAAATTCTAAACTTTCTTGGACTCTTATGAACTGAGTCATCCTAGATAGCTGCTTTCTGTATAGCTATTATTTTTAACACCAACATTTCTATTCACTTTGTCATTCCAAAAGGAATCTTTCTATAATAAGGACATCCTCTCCAGAGGGTAATGAACACACTCAGTATTTTCTTTATGATTCAAGGGCATCACTAACTTCTTCCTTTTCTTCCAGTACCATTTATTTAGCAGACATTGGACAAAGTTGACTACACTGGCTCTGTATAGGACAGGAGCGTTTTCATTTTTATTCATTTCTAAATAATTTGAAACTTCAACTTTGACATTTCGTTTTACCAATGAATTATTTAGAACTGACTTAATATGTCTAGATGCCTGGGTTCAATTTCTTTCTTTTAATTTCTAATTTTAATATACTATGGTCAGATAAGTGTTCTGTATATCCTTTTAAAAAAAAAAAAATTGTCGTAATTTCCTTTTTGGCCTTCTATATGACCATTTTTTTGTGAATGTTATTTGAGTTAATGAACAAATGATCTATTCACTGTCAGATGTAAGTTCTATGTATATCTATTAGTATAAGATCATTAATTTTATTATTTAAATACTCTATTTTTCACTTATAGAATATCATAGTGGGAGGCTTTAACAGACCACTACAATGTGGATTCACTAATTACTCTTTTGTGATTTTACAAATATTTTAGGTATTTCAAAATGATGTTAGGAGCATTTAAGTTCACGATTGTTATGTCTTTCTGGAAAATTATTAAACAATGTAAAATTTTTTCTGATACTTTTAATGATTTTTACTTTCAATTCTATTTCGTCAGATATTGATGGTGCTGTTACTAACTTTCTGTTAGTACCTTCTAAGTGTAGGTTTGGAAACTTTGAGTCATCACAGTTTTGGCTAAACTGCACATAGCAGAAGTCTTAAAATATTCAACCTGATATAGTAAATTTATATTTTCTAACAGTATCTGTAGTTAATCTCTATCTGTTATCTCTTTTTGATGACCCTTAGAATTATTTCATTTTCCTAAATTCCCCATCTCCACTGTCTACATCCCATGCTGACATAATCTGGAATTTTGGCACCAGATTGTTTTTAAAAATAATTTTATAGTCATACTTTATGAAAAAAATAGTTTTATGATTTTCTTTGCTAATGACTGCAGCTCATTGTTAGGCTCAGATTCATTTTCTTTTTATTTTCTCTAGTAGTTCTTTCAGCTTTGAGAGAAGATCTAGGGGTTATTAAAATTCTGAATCCCTGGATATTTGAAAAAAAATGTTATTTCACCCTCACATTTCAGTGACAGTTTGGCTGAGTATTAAAGTTTAGAAGTGAACTTCTTTTCCTTTTCCTAGCAAATTGAGTGTACTGCTCCAATGTCTTTTTTCATCTAATACTGTTGATGAAAAATCTAATGTCAAATCTGACTAGAATTACTCTGAACAGTCTATTTCTTATTCTCTCTGGAAGCTTATTCAGTTTCTCTTTATCCTTGTAGCTTTATCATGCTGACTATATCCCTAATGTTCTGAACTTTAATTACATGTGTACAGATTGGGGCCTTCTGTTTTTGTCGTGTGTTTATTTAAATCCTGTTCTATAGTTTGTGGACCATTTCAAGCTGAGGACTTATATCTTTCTTCAACTATAAGAAATTCCATCCTATTACTTTTTCTGATTTTACCTCCCTTCTATTATTATTATTATCTATCAGAAAAGTGTTGTAACTTACAGAACACTCTTTCATGTCCTTTATGTTTTCAGCTTTTTATCACCTTGTGCCATATTCCCAGGCTCTGTCTTTCAGGAATCTGATTTCCTTTCCAGCTGTGCCCATTTTTCTATTTGTATCTCCAGAATTTTTTATTTTAATGTTCAAGATTTGGCTTTGGTTTGTTCCATAACAGATAGCTCCTGATTCATTAATGTATGTCGTACAATATCTGAAGACACTAATTAACTTGTTTTAAAGTCTCTTTCTTATCATCTATTTACTTTTTCATAGTTGTAATTCTGTTGGATTGTTATATATTTTTCATGGTGGCTGAATGCCAAATATTGTTGATTCTTGACTGTTGGCTAATCTTCGTGCTGTGAATTCCCTGGCAGATCTTTTATATTTCTACTCACACGGCCAGCCCTAGGAGAGGTATAGAAATAGTTATTGAGGTTTGTGTTCTCCACTGTTTTCAGTGATTATGAGGAAAAAGTGGGATGTATGCTGGGTGGTATACCTTAGAAGAAGTATTCTGGGCTTAGTCATTCTGTCTGGGCATTGCCAGGCCCTGCCACTCCTTCTTAAGCATGGATCCTGCCCAAAGACAGACCTGAATGGGTGGAGAGGAGAGTGGGATGCACATAGCATGCAATGGGTACTCCACTCATTTTCCTTTCATTTGCACTGGCTTCTACCTCCTTTGTAGTCCTGGCTTCTACTACCTCTAGGCATGGGGTAACCTTGTTGATGCTCCCATCTCTGTGGTAGTACTTTCCAAAAGGCTCCAGCACAAATTCCAGGATGTAATTACCCTTTTCAAATATATGTCCAGTGTACTTTTAAACTCTCAGGGATTTCTCATAATTTTTGATTTGCCAAGAAGCTCTCTGAATTTAGAGAATAAGCTATGCATTCATGTGCCTAAAAGAAAAAAGAAACTCAGCCTTAGAGTAGAAGTACAGAGGGAACTGAGGAAGGCGAGAACATTGCTGTGTACAATTAGTTTCCCATCTTGAAAGTGAAAGCCCCCCACTTTTATTTTGAGTTGTCTGCCTTTTTCTTATTGATAGTAAGGATATTAACCAATTGTTACCTCTGTTGTAAATATTTGTTACATGTGCCTTTTAATTTTGTTTATGGTATCTTCCAAGATAACAGAAATTTTATATTTTTATGTATACAAATCTGTCAATTTTTAAAGAAATAAATTTTATTGTATATATTTAAAGTACACCACATGATTTTATGGGATACATACAGATAGTGAAAAAGTTCCCATAGTGAAGAAACAAATTGATATATCCATCATCTCATATAGTTTCCCTTTTTTTTGTTTTTTGTTTTTCTGGGAAGAGCAGCTAAAATCTACTCATTTAGCATGAATCCCAAACACAACACAGTTTTATTACCTGTAGTTCTCATGGTGTGTATTAGATCTCTAGACTTGTTTATCCTACATATCTGCCATGACCTACATTTCCCCATTTCTGCCCTTCCCCTTCCTCCCAGGTAACCAGCTTTGTTCTCTATCTCTGTATATTTGCGTTTTTAAAAAAGATTCCATATAAATATGAAATCATGTAATATTTTTCTTTCTGTGCCTGGCTTATTTCACTTAGCATAGTGTCCTCCAGGCTCATCCATGTTGTGGCAAATGGCAAGATCCCATTCTTTTTTTAGGACTGAATAATATACCACTTTATCCATTCATTTATCAATGGACACTTAGGTTGTTTCCATAACTTTGCTATTGTGAATAATGCTGCAATGAACATGGGAATGCAGATATGTTTACAAGGTGGTGATTTCGTTTCCTTTGGGTATATGACCAGAAGAGGTTTGCTGGGTCATACTTTAGTTCTATTTTTGATTTCTTTGGAAACCTCCAAACTGTTTTCTATAATGGTTGTACAAATCTGCTTTCCCACCAGCAGTGTGCAAGAGTACCTTTTCTCCACACCCTTGCCAAAATTTGTTGTCTTTAGAAATATGTCCACTTCTTACTTTAAGATTTCTGAATGTTGTGTCATGCTCAGGAGGCCTTCGTACTCTACAATTTAAAAAGTTCCCTGTATTGTCTTTTAATATTTCATGGTTCAATTATTTCTGTTCAGATATGTTATGTTTGGATATAGATCCATCAGTACTCCAATTTTGTGTTTGATGTGAGATTTGATGTGTTTTCCATCCTCCCTTTTCCAAATGGAAGCTTTTATTACAGTTGTCCTGCCATGTTCCACTATCTTGTTTTGGATGGATGGGTGTGGAGAGGCAATTAACATTTTTTAGTTCATAGTTCATCAGTCCATAAAGGACCACATGTGTATTTGATGTATTGGGCTGTGCCCCACTCAGAGTTCTTAAAGCTTGAGGTGAGTGTAGTAACTGCATGGGATTTGGGTCATCTCTGTTGGGAAAGAGATGAGTAAAGAAGCGTGTGTAGACATATGGTAGCCAAAGAAGCTGACCATGGCAGAGGGCACTAACTGCCCACCAAAACAGTCTTCCAGTTTTCCCTTCAGACACAGAGCTAAAGCCCATCTCCCTACCTCCCTCACAGTTAGGTATAGCCATGCAAGTAAGTTCTCTCTAGTGTATGGTGTACAGACATTCCTGCCAGGCCCCCAAAAGCCTTCATTTCTACTCCTCTGTCCTTCCTTTTGGAGACCAAATGTAGATGAGGTTCTAGGACACGGGGTTGTAAGAAGCAAGGATGCTGGGCACTTGAAAAACTGCCTGGAGGAGAGCTACCTGCTGACCAGAAACAATTTGCCTTGGAATAACACTTCAGTGAGAAACAAACTTCTTTGATATTTGCCCAAAGTAAGACAGGAGCAAAGTGTAAGTTTGCTTTAGGTTTCTGGTAGACATGCTGCATTGAGTTGAGGAAGCTTCCCTGCATTCCTGATTGTTGTTTTAATCAGAAATGGGTGTTAAATTTTACTAAAAAAATTTGCCATCTATCAAGCGTATCATGTAGATCTTCCCCTTAGGACTCCCAATGTCATAAATTGTAATTATTACATTAATTGAGTCCTTAAAGTAGAACTATACTTAAATAAGACCATGATATGGTATTCTTTTAATGAAAGGCCAGTCTTGACTTTGTTTATAATTTTTGTAAATATATTCAAATGGCTTATTGGTTTATAATTTTCTTTTTTATCCTATCTTTGTTCAATTTTGGCATTGAGTTTATGCTAGATACAAACTAAAAAGTTTTTCAGCTTCTTCTTTGGTCTTTAATACTTTATATATCATGAGTCATTGGGGCCTGGCTCCTTTTTGAGAGGATTACCTTTTTATTATGGTTCTAATTTCCTCTATTGTTATTGATCTATTCATATTCTCCACGTCTTCTTGAATTAATTTTGATAATTTCTATTTTCTTATAAATTTATTCTTTTTATTCAGATTGTAATATTTGTACTATATCCCCTCTTTTAATTTAATTTTTTTTTCACATCACTGTTTATATCCCTTTTTAAATTCCTGCTGTGCACCATTCTTCTTAACTGTGGTTTCTAAGGGTTTATATATTGTCAAAGAATGTGAATTTTGATTTAACAATTTTTCCATTTTCTAAATTACTTATTTTTGCTTTTGTTTTTATTAATTCTTCCCTTCTGCTTTTCTTGGTTTTATTTTATTGTTCTTTTTCTAGTATCTTGAGTGTTGGTCATTTATTTTCTTTTTTATTTGTTTAATTAGAAAGCATTTGTGGCTATAAAGTTTCCTATGGTCCACAGAATTGATTCATAATATTTTTGTTCTAATATTTTCTAAATAATCTGCTAATTTATAAAATTCTTCATGAAATGTCTTCTATAACAAGAACTGAAATAGTGTGCCTTAAGCCAATCACTTACAAGCAGAATCCATATGTCCATTCCTACATGGATTTTGGAAGTGTTTTGGGCCATGCTTTACTTTCTGTAATTCATATCAGGTGAATGAGTAGGTTTCTAAACTATGGACTCTGGCTACAATAATTATTAGCTTTGTGACATTTGGTAAGTATCATAACCTCTCTGTGTTTTGGTTTCCTCAAATGTAAATGGGGATAATCACAGGATTTTTCCAAATGCTAAGAGTCCAGAATGTAACGTACTTAGAATAGTCCTGGGGATAATGTTATTGCTATATAATTTAGCTATTTTTTTTATTATAATTTGGAAGCAATCACAGCTACCTCCATTGAAAACTTTATTGCTGATTTTCTTCTCATTATTAGAGTGCCCTTTATGTGTGAGGGACATTATAAAAATTGTCATCATCTTGTCCCAAACCCATTGATGTAGGTGTTATTACCCTCCATAGGAGAAGCTAACAGAAGTGAAATAATTCAAATTCACAAGATAGTAAATGATAAAACTGAGCTTTGTATTCACATCTATCTGTCACTAAATTCCACACTTTTCCCATCATATCACTCAGCCTGAGGCCACCACTGTCTTCAAAGTCTATCCCCATCACCTCTTTCTTCTATTGCCAAAGCAGAACTTCATCTTCTTTGGTACACTGAAAACATTCCACTCGCAGCAGTAATGTAGTACTGCTGTACTGGAATTGAACTGTAGGGATCTAATGATATTAATGATTTACTGCTGTTATCTCAGTTTACTCCAGATAATTTGTCAATCAATACCTGGCCTTTGGATTTTCTCTATGCTATCCTTCCCACTTCCCAGTTTCAAACAGGTATTTAAAATTGCCTGTCTCTCGCTCTTTGAGCAGTCTCTTGGAATAAAGGTGCTATGCAACGTAAAATGCCAACTAATCTATATTGCATAGGATCCCTGAAGTTCCAGCTAGAACAGGAGAGAAATGGCTGCCTTCTAAGGTGGGAACAAGGGGGGTTGTTGCTGGAAAAATGCTTCCGAGACCTGAAAATAATTGAGATTTTGCTTGTGCCTGTGAAAGACCAATGCTCAGCCTAAGTCTGCACATCTGTGAAGCAAGTCTTCTTTAGTCACTCCAATCCAGCATGCTCACTGCCCCTCGTCTCACCTCTTACAGCAGCCATGAATCATAAAGTTGTTGGCTATTGGTCTTGATTGTGTTATGTATTCGTCCACTCTCTCCAACAAAATGCTAACTCCCTTATCTTTTCTTATCTATCTGTATCCCCCATATCCTCTGCCAAGTGGAAACCACATAGTAACCAATATCTTCTTTTTAAAAATGTGGTAAAATATGCATAACATAAAATTTACCATTGCAACCATTTTTAAGTGGCATTAAATACATCCACCCTGTTGTGCACCCATCACCACCGTCCATCTTCAGAACTTTCTCATCATCTCAAACTGAAACTCTGTACCCATTAGAGAATACCTCGCCATCCCAGCTCCTGACAACAGCCATTCTACTTTCTGTCTCTATGAGTTTGACTACTCTTGGTAACTCATATAAGTGAAATCATAAAATCTTTGCCCTTTTGTGTCTGACTTATTTCACTTAGCATAAGGTCCTCAGGGTTCATCTATATTGTAACATATGTCAGGACTTCATTCCTTTTTAAGGCTAAATAATATTCCATTGTATATATAGACAACATTTTACTTATCCATTTATATGTCAATGGACATTTGGATTGTTTCCACCTGTTGGTTATTGTAAACAATGATGCTATGAACATTGGTATACAGATAACTGAGTCCCTTCTGTCATTTATTTTGAGTGTATGCCTAGAAATGGAATTACTGGGTCATATAATAATTCAATGTTTACTTTTTGGAGGAACTGCTGTATTGTTTTCCACAGCTGCTCTTCCATTTTACATTCCCACTGACAATATGCAAGGATTTCAATTTCTCCACACTTTATTAATACTTGTTATTATACTACCATTCTTCTGATTTAATTCTCATGACAAATGAATTATTATTACTATATCTGGCATCTGTATTGCACTTCATAGTTGACATTTGTGCATATGATACCCCTTTTAATCTTAATAATAATCTGTTATGATAATAACACTTAATACTTAATACTTAAGTATTATTGCAAAAAAAGAAAATGAAGTTTGGAAATGTTATGTCACTTGCCAAAGAGCACAGAGTTAATATGTGGAAAAGTCAAAACCATATTTTCGTCTCTGATTTTTACAATTATTTGGAAAATTAAACAATATATATTCTTTGAGATTCTCCCCTCGTGCTCTGAGTCATAGCAAAGGGCAGCTCACACACTGAGAAAAAGTTTCAAGAAAACAAGATCATCTGTTCTCCAATATCTCTGAAGGTATCAAAGAAAATAAATGACTTGAATAAGTAACAGGAAGGATTTAGGTTAAATATTAACTGGGTGGCTGGAGTTGGTGAGACACTGGAAAGGATTACCGAAGGATACTTTGAAATAATTCAAGTCCTGAAAAATGTTATAGGTTGGATTCCATCCCAGTGCGTGTCTGAAGGCACTGGAAATAACTTAATGAACCCTTGATAATTATTTGAAAGCAGAGGATAAACTTGTTGACTTCATGTAATTTCTTTGAGTTTTCTGATTCTATGACACAGATTCTACCAAATGGATTTGTACTACAGAGGAAAGTTGTTCCTTGGGGTTTGGGGATGGATCTTGTTATTTTGACCCCTTCATCTTGGACCTCTAGAAAATGCAGACCCCGCACTCTATTGCATTTCATACCCTTGGAGTTCACCAAGGCCTTAGGGGCGAGCTCAGAAATGACCTAACTCAGCTGGGATCTTGAGCCATTCCTTGAGCGGTTAATTTTCTTTACCATTGCTGATTTGAAGGAGTTGCAATTTTAGCCCGAGATTAAAGGAGATAGCTTCAATGTCCAACCTTTATGGGTTGTCAGTGCTGGAGTACAAAGTGGGACAAGGCAGCTGGTTTAAGACAGCAAGCCTAGAAGAAAAGTACCTAGTGTGGAATTAAATTACCTGGGTATTTATCTAGATGATGCCACCAATTAGCTATCTTCCTCAGAGCAATCTGTAGGGAATTTAGATGTCCATGTGATCCCACCCATGCTAGGCAGTCCCTCCCCTCTTCTGCAGAACTGTAATTGTGACCCATTTAGTGGCTCTGAACGCAAGACCAATTCTGCTGCCTTGATCTGTTTAACAGCCACATGTGTTAGTTTCGTCTCCCTTTGAAAGGAAAAATCAGAACTTTTCATCTCACAGTTTTTAGAGAGATAAATAATAAACCCTTTTGAAAAGTAGTTTGCATTCCAAACACTTTAAAGACCTTTTTAGGAGAACATTGATATTAAGGAAAAACTATCTTAGAAATCATTTAAGAAAATACTTGCTGAGAAATTAAGGTGACGTGCTATGAAAAAAGTGGGACTCGGTTAAGTAATGTGCATCTGAAGCTCAAAAAGACAAAATTAAGAAGCAAATTATTGAAAAAAAAGTGAAAGTACTGCCCTTCACCCACATTCCCTTCCTTTCCTTTTCCATTTTTTGAGCTCCCCTTATCAGGGGACCTAACCTCCTATGCCATAAATGACAAGTGAAGGAGTGGGTGTCATGGAGCCATCACAGAAGCATTGCTTTAGTAAATATTCCAGTGTTTCCAACAGGCTAGCACTGTTGACCTGGAGTAGTGAACACACTGTTCCTGCCTGATGCGGGATGTTTAGCCTTTAGAACCACACAGCACACAATGCAGAGCTGGGGAGAGTGCTCAGTGAAGAAACTGAAGCCAGGAAGGGTGCCAGTTGTTTTTTCTTTCAAATCGCAGAATTGGAAATTGAAGAATGGAACGGAATGCAAGGTGAAAAAGGCAGGGTTGTGCACATCAATCCCATTTGTATGTAGAACTGCCTTCAGATGGCCTGTGGGGTCCTGCAGAGCTTACAGAATGACTCATCACTCCACACTAGGTATTATTTCAGTAAATACAAGGTTAGACCAATAGAATCTGGGTTAATACTTTTTAGTTGATCCTCATTCTTATCAGAACTCCCTTCTAACTCCAGATAACCTAACATATTGTTAGAAACCACCCTTTAAAGACCTGCCTCTTTCCTTTTGCAGGGCAGCTAGAGACTTTGGTTGGCAGCCCTAATAGGTGCAGAATCAACAAAAACCCACAAACCTCAACCATTCTTCTGTTTTCACTCAATCAATTGCTTTCTCTCAATTTTAATTGCCTAAATTTTAGTGTCTCTGATAAGAACTCAGGGGTAGTATCACACACTTCTGGAATTCTCCCATCGATGGTGGGCTATGCCCCGCAAGTGATGATAGCAGAATGTGGCCAATTAGGAGTACAGGATTTTCTTGGCTCTGCCAGAACTTCACAGAGAATGTCATGCTGTGCAAACTCCCAGTGTGCTGACCTAATTTCACAAATTTTACACCCTATTGTAATATGCAGCCCTTCTCAAACAAGGTCTCTGTCCAAAGATGCTTTGAAGTTTTATGTAATCAGTTGTAAAATTCAGGATTTAAAACTCAGAAGTAAAAATCCGCATTTTTCTTTTTTATTCTGTAAGATTTAACGTGTTCATTTTATCTTTAATCACAAAAGAGCATGATGAACAAAACGTGTTGTGTTGGGATTATGAAAAATGTTTTTAATGCTGTTATATGCTTAAAAAGGTGCTATAATGAAAATATATTTGTGAATCAGAAAAAAAAACATTTTGTAGAATCTTGCCAGGCATAGTGGGAATTGTTGGACTTTGTGACACTGGATCTTCATCACTTGCTCAGACAATGAAGTGAAACATTGTGACTTCCAGGTTGTTGGCTACTTTGAGGTTTTATGACTCCATGCAAAATTTAAACTCACCATCATTGTAGGGCCTAGGGGATGATTTTGACACTAATGTTATTATTTGAAACCCAGATTTGGAGCTAGAACTCTGAGAAACCTCTACTGGAGGAGCAGAAGAGAAGACAGGGCGTCCTCCAGGCCTGGGTCTTCTGCTTCCTCAGTGTTTTCCTTGGTGACTAAGATGCTCTTTGTTCTCTGTTCCAGAATCACAGACATCCCTGCCACGCAGCACATGGATTTATAACTCCGGCCAAAGGTTTTGACAAATACAGACTTTTTAATCTGAGGTCCATCTGTATGTGTTCCCAGAAGTAAAGAACTGTCAGTGTCTATCGGCCACTCTCTAATCCCAGGACCCTAGAGAGCAGGGGCAGAAGGGGTTCCCAAAATGACTTCATATAGCTCTGGTGGTTATGACTGGCTCAAACAGGCTGGCGCTGCCTTTGGGACACCCATGGACTTTATCGCTCTCTTTTTTCAAACCAAGATAGTGTCAGCACTGACACAGGCAGTCCAGAAAACAGAAACTGTGTCTGTTGTAATATTTACTTAGTTGGTGTAAGTGAAAAGATCCTAACCCAAAGATTTGATGAAAACATTCTTCTTGCCCAGACAATTCATTATAATGTTACAATTGAAAAGCTCTACTCAGAGAAAGAGAATGGGTTTAAAACAAAAAACAAAAAAAAAAGAGGACAAGATCTGAGATCAGGTCTGGGGATCTGGAACACGCAAGGAACATCATAAAGTTTCTGATTCCATATCTGGGATCTGGGTACATGATCTGAGACAAATCAGAGTGTTTAATGGCTGAATTACCCTTCCTCCAGCCATACCTCTCATGAAGATGAGCAACAGGGGAGGTGCATGAATTTTTTCAGATCCTATGGGTGTCACTCAGCAATTTATCTCATATAACCATGGCTGGAATAATAAAGTTCACCAGGGTGCCCAACCAGGGGGGTGCAGTTCAAATGTCTGAAGTTCATGTGACAGTACTGAGAAATATTTGACTTGAAGCCAATGTGGTGATATTAAACCCACAACAGTGACTAATTTTGTATAAGGCATGCATTTTAGAGCCCAGCTCAAATAGTGGTGGAACTTGGTTTTGTAGTACAGTCTGATTTTACCACAAGGTTCTGTGGCAGAGTCAAGATATGATGTTAACCTTTGAATTACCTACTCTGGGAAGGAGCCAACTGGCCTATGGAACACCTGAAAATGAAACAGTGCTCAACAGAAATGGGAAACCGTGCCTGCCTATAAACTCTGATAAGAGGCCCTTAATAACTGAATAGCACATGAATGCCAACAGTAAGTTTCAGTTCTTGAGAAGTTCACTGTCTCATTGGAAAGCAGATTGGAAATAACAACCTTAAAAATGATAACTTGAGTGCTATATAAGGGTATGTCCACAGTGCTGTCAGAACACAGAAGAGAGAGTATTCACTCCAGTCAGATGGTTAGGGTCAGGAAGGGCTGCCACTATACCTAGTGATAAGAAATTCAGAGTATAGTGGATACATCTTGTCTTGAAGATGACACTTGTCCCCAATAAGTCACACTTTTCCCAGAACCCTTCCAAGGGACTTAGCTCTTAAAAGCTCTATGGATCCATCTGCATCCTCAGTGAATAGAAAAAGGGTCAGAAATGGGTTAATTCTCGGACACAGGCCAGCGTCACTGTTTTTAACCCATGGTCCACTGCCTTGTCCGCTGCATTAATATTCTTCCCTATAGGTTTTTCTTTAAAAAAACAGTTCCTTCCTGTCTTCCAAACTGAGTCCCCCCTTCTCTTCATATAATTTCGCAACAGATTTCCATCTAACCACTTAAAGTGTTTAACTTCACAAGACATTATTTCTTCTGGAGGATAAAAGCATAATTACTTTAAATAACATTTTTTTTGGTTTATGTCATGTAAGATTTTTCTTCACTTGATATTGGCTGTTTTCCTTTCCCCATCTTCTGCACATGGCAAGGCCACCTGAATAGTCAGTGCTCAGGCAGCATGAGACTGACAGTTATTTTCAGTAAAAACCTAGAAACATATTCATTTCCTCTAAGGTTATCTGAGCTGAGTGAGCTTAGAAGTGGAGAATGGGCTCTATCTGAAGTTGCATGGAGAGCACAAGGCCCTAAAAGTGAACATCATTTTCTAACGCTCTCATGAAGCTATTTTCCATGGCTTAGCACCTTACACCCAGGACAGTCTGACCAGCCTGACTTATGACAAAATTGGGCTGAATATTGGCAATCTCTTATCCTTTTATCTTTTCTCATTGGCAGTGTTCATGTTTCCATTATTCTTCTGGACTGGAGAGGCTGAAAGGACCCAGGAATTACAAGGATGGACCTTTCAGTTGCAGGCTGGGTAAGTTCCTTCATATGCATGCACTGTTGATAGTGAGTCTCTTAGAGTGGGATGATTTGTGGTTGAGTAAGGGCAATACTCAAGGATTTTCAGTCCAAGTTGGACACAAGATAGGGTTGCTTCAATTAGCCTGGAAATGAGGGTAGTGGTAGCCAGTGGAGAGACTATTTTGAAATAACATTTTCAAAAGCCACTTCCACTTAAAAAATAAATATTATGCACCAATTGATATGATCATGCAGATTTTATTGTTGGATCTGTTAATATGATGAATTACACTGACAAATTTTTAAATAGCTTTATTGGGATACACTTCACTTACCATACAATTCACCCAATTAAAGGATAAAATTAAATTGAATTATAATTCAATGTTTTTTGGTGTAATCACAGAGCTCTGCAGCTATCACCACAATCTGATTTTAGAACATTTCATCACCCCCTAAAAAACCCTGTACCCAATAAGCCATCACCACCCAATCTCCTCATTCACCCCAGCCCTAGGCAACCATTAATCTACTTTCCATTTCTATAGATTTTCCTGTTCTGGATATTTCATGTAGATGGAATCATATAACATGTGGTCTTTTGGGAATGGTTTCTTTCACTTAGCATACTGTTTTTAAGGTTTGTCTTTGTTATAGCATGTATCAGTAGTTCATTCCTTTTTTTGCCAAATAAGTTTCCATTGTGTAGGTATACCATATTTTGTTCATTCATTTATTAGTTGATGAGCATGGAGGTTATTTCTACTTTTTGTCTATTATGAATAATGTTGCTATGAACATTCATGTACAAGTGTTTGTGTGGACATATGTTTTCATTTCTCTTGGTTATATACCTAGGCGTGAAATTTCTGGTTCATATGGTAACTGTATATTTAACTTGTTAAAAACTGAGAGAAAACAGACAAGTGTGAGAACTTTTCCCAAGAAAATGTTAAGGACTAAGAGTAAAAGGAAATCATAACTGAGACTGAAATAGGCTATCCCCAGCCAGACTGCTTTAATTCTGATAATCTGAATAATCAAGCGTGGTAACAAAAAAATATTTCCTAGGCAGCCCATAAAAGACAAAACTGCATGTAAACTTCCCTTAGTCATAACATCTTAAGATTTTTTTCTGATTCAGACTGGAAGGTAGGTAGATTTTCTGTTCTTGTAAATTATTTTTACATGGCAGGTCTCAGAAGCATTTAGGGGGAAATCATATGGATTCTACTGCCTACAGTCAGATCTGGATCTTATAAAGCTGAGCTCTCCAGTAAAATGGCCACAGTTATATGTGGCTTTTAAAATTAAAGTAATTAAAATAAAATAAAAATTAGAATTCAGTTCCTAGTTGCACTAGCAACATTTCAAGTGCTCCTTAGCCATGTACTATTTGTAGCTACATATTGGACAGTGCAGATAGAGAATATTTCCCTTACTGCAGCAAGTTCTATCAGATACAGTTGTTTTAAAGCACTAAAGCAGTGCTTCTCAACTGGTGGTGATGTTAACCCCCCAGAAGAATCTGGCAATGTCTGGAGACATTTTGTTTTTTATAACTTGGGAGAGGGAGCGTGCTACTGGCATCTACTAAGTAGAGGCCAGGGATACTGATGAACATCCTACAATGCACAGGACAACCTTCACAACAATTAGCCATCCCCAAACGTCATCAGTGCCAAGGTAGAGAAACCCTATTCTAAAGTGGTGATGTTCAAATCTGGCCAGCTTTTTTTTGATAAAAAATCAAAAGAATCACCTGTCCAGCTTTTAAAAATCCCCGTGCTTACGTCCCACCTTGAAAATTCTGATTAAGTGTAAGGGCACTTCAAAAAGTTCGTGAAAAATAGAAGTAAAAGATAAATAAATCTTTTCATGAACCTTTTGAAGTCCTTTCATATGAAGAGAATACATGGGTCTGTGTTGTTTAAAAGCTTTCCAAGTGATTCTTACCAATGGCCAGATTCAAGTACTATTGTGTTAAAGTAGACTGACTCTCAAATCTCAATTCAGAGGAAAATCACCTGGTAAACATTAGCAGTACTCCCAAAATAGGTTAATGACTCCAAGGTCATTACCTCTTCTGTTTTAATTTCTCCAATTACCTATCTCTCAATTAATAGGGTCATTAAGCACTTAAGACTTGCATTAATTTCCCTCCTCTCTTTTTAATTCTTTCATTCTGCATAAATCTAGTTTGCAAATAATTACATCCTGTTATATTTGAGTATTGTACATTTTCTGTTTACAAACAGAACAAATGACCTAGAAAATGTTTGGCAGCTGTCTTTGTTCACTGGTGTTTAATGGGGAAATAGCTAAGCAAACAAAAGCACTAGCCCTGCAGGCGGCATGGCAAGACACACTGCAACCTATTCCTTTGCTACCATATAACTTATTGCATGTAAGAGAAATTCATTTTAAATGGTTTGAAATTACATAATTTAAGGTCAATATAATTCTGATGAACTTAGAAAAGTATTTAAGTGAATTAATTTTAGCCTTTAGATATATATTTTTTTCTTTCCACTATCACTCTGTAATAAATTACAGAAAGGGAATAGTCGCTGCTCTCCGGAAACTTAAAAGGTAGTGTAATGTAGAAATGGAAATGAGGCATAAACATGAATAACCGTAAGAAAAGATGTTAAACATTCTAAGAGAAGATACTGATTTGAGAGGAAGAGGCCCTTTCGGTTGGAGATTTGGGGAAATTTTCATGGAAGTAGCAGCATCTTTAGCTTTCCCTTCACTGGTGCCTACTTTATGCTAGGCCCACCACATTAGGAGCTGGGGATCACAGTAGACATAATCCCTTTACTCATGGAATTTAGTTTCCTAGAGACTCGTCAATAATTTAACAAGTACTTATTGTGTGCCTACTGTGTGCCTAGCATACATACAGACAGACAATTATGATTCCAAATGGTAAGTGTTACGACAGGGAAAGGACATGGTACAATTAATTCCTCACTGGATTTTTATCACTTTGACTCTTTTCTAAGCACAGACATTTCTCTGACCTCATTTTTTTTTCTGTACATACAATGATGTGTATTAAAACATTATTTATAATGCCAAAAACTTGAAAAACAACCAAAGTATCCAAAATAAGAGATTAGGTAAATATTTAATTCTGCATCCATATGACAGAATACTGTATATACATTTATGTTATATTAGTAAATGATTATTTATTTATTTATTTTCTTTTTTTCAGTTTTATTTTATTTTGTCAATATACAGCGTGGTTGATTATTGTGGCCAATTACTGAAACCTCCCTGCCTCCTCTCTCTCCCCCCTCCTTCCCAACAATCTCCTTTCTGTTTGCTTGTTGTATCAACTTCAAGGAATTGTAATTGTTGTGTCTCTGACCTCATTTACAAAGATGAGATCATAGGGCACTCACCCTTAGCAATAATTAATCATGAGATGGAACTTAACAGCAGCCATTTAGTGATATGCTGCAATCATCTAGAGGATACTAATGTTAACTCTGGCCTTCTCCAGAGTTAGAATCTTTAGATAATTGTAGCTAAGAATCTACTTATATGATTCCCAATTTGTTAATACCTATGAGAAAGTTTCCTGATGGAAATAACGTGTGTTGACTCTTGTCTGTACATCTAGTAACTATGTCAATTATGAGCTTATTCAGGAATATTGATATAAGAGGTGCTCAGTTTCTCTGGGTTCAGGTTTCAGGACATGCCTCTGGGTTTCCAGCCACTCCATGAGGTCTCAGCCCCCCTCCTCTGAGCTCTTCCCTGGAGGGAAGTTACTGTTGCCAGTTAGACCTATCTTCAGCACCAACTGGAGGGGGGGAGAAATGAAACCACAAGGGGCTGATTTATGCAAATCCAATGGCTGGGCATGCTCAGTAGAGAGCACAGAATATTCTTGGATATGCCTGGTGCATGTGATAGGGTCTGACCAACGAACATGCTCCAGGAAGAGACCAACTGAGCATGTGCAAGACTAAATGTTACACAACTGGAAACCACCCCCATTTATTAGAAAGAGAAACCATAAAAGCCAAATCCCAGCTGAAGGTGGGATTTTTGCTCACTCACCTGGAGGCAACCTGAAAGCAGAGTTGTTGCTCAGTCCCCTGGAGTCAGCCCGCACTCTGCCTGCGGGGTGTGTATTTCTTTGAGGGGTGTATGCTTTCCTCTGTATCACACTTACTTTTGGCAGGTGGCTGCTCACTCTTTTGAGCCAGCCTGCATTCTGCGCTAGACTTTACGTATGTGTTTCTTGCTTTTGTGGTAAACTTGGTGTGGGCCCTGCTCGGGTTCTGGAGCTATGCTGCGCTCTCTCTGTGGAACCTGTATTTCTTATCTGTTATATTAAACCTGTTCTCACTTTCTACTGTGACTCTGCCCTTAAATTCTTTCCTGTGGTGGAGTCAAAACCTGGTAAGAGACCTGGGTGGGTTGAGGCCAGCTATCAGGCCCGCCTGGACCCTACCTCCAACATCAATATGATTACTTATATGATGCAGTTTGTTGTATGAAATGTATAGTAAGGGCTGGCTTTAATCAACCTTCAAATCATTTTAAATTATGAAACACAGGACATAACAAAAGTGTGGAAAATAATAGACACCATAATGCCTAAAAGATAATAATATTTTGCTATTTTTGCCTTCAGTTCTGTCTCTGTATCTTTTTCATTTTCTTTGTGACATGAATGAAATAAAGCATCATGTTTATAGCTAAAGTCCTCTTTTGTACTCCCACCCCGCATTCCTTCAAGCTTCCTTCCTCCCAGAGGAAACCAATATCTTTATAAATTCATGGTTTATTATTATTTGAATGAATATATTGTGACAAAACTACATATTTCAATAATGTGTAAAAATAATACCCCCGAAATAGAAAAAAAAAGATCTCTACTTGACATAGACATTTTAAAAAATTTTTATTTTTTATTATTAGCATATTCATTATTACAAATCATAATTTTTCTTTATGCCCTTTACTCGACCTATCATTCCCCAAACCTCCTTCCTCCCTCTCCCCCAGCTCTAGTAACCTTAGATTTGTTCTCTCCTTCTGAAAGTTCATTGTATTGTTGTGGTCTTTTCTTTCTTTTCTTTCTTTCCTTCTTTCTTAGCACCCAGTTATGAGTAAGAATATGTGGTATGTCTCTTTCCTTGTTTGGCTTATTTCACTTAACATAATTTTCTCCAGACTCACCCATGTTGTTGCAAATGGTAGAATTTCATTCTTTTTTTTGGCTGAGTAGTATTCCATTGTGTACATATACCACATTTTCCTTGTCCAGTCATCCATTGATGGACACTTAGGTTGGTCCATATTTTGGCTGTTGTAAATAGAGCTGCAATGAATATGGGAGTGCAGGTATCCTTTCAAACATGATGATTTCCATACCTTTGGATATATACCCAGTAGTGGGACTGCTGGATCATACGGTAGTTCTATCTGTAGTTGTTTGAGGATCTTCTGTACTGTTTTCCATAATGTCTGTGATAATTTACAGTCCCACCAACAGTGTAGAAGAGTTACTCTTTCCCCACATCCTCACCAGCATTTATTATTCTCAGTCTTATTAATAATGGCCAATCTAAATGGGGGGAGATATCTCAATGTGGTTTTTTGTTTGTTTTTGTTTTGTTTGTTTTTCAATGTGGTTTTGAGGGAACCAATATCTTGAAGTTTGTAAACTGGTATTCTAATTCTCATGTATTTAATTTTTTTTCTATATATGTATGCATGCATAAAAATATGTATTATAGTTTGTTTAACATTTACACAAATATATACTATCATGCATATCCTTTTGCAACTTGTTTTTTTATTTTAGTTATATTTTTGTGATTTTTAGACATATGTAGATTCACTTCATTCACTTTAACTGCTGGACAGGAGTCAATTGTATGACCGAGCCACATGATCCTACTGAGAGCCAGGACTTTTCCTCTTTTGTATTCATAGCATTCATTCAGTCTTATCTGTAGTTCAGGCCTCTTTTCCATGTAATATTTGTTTATTTTCTAAATTTTTATTGATTATACAAATTCATGGGGCATGGAGCTGACCATCAGCACCTGTGCCCAAGATGTGGTAATTAGATCAATATTATCAGCATGCCTACCATCTCAAGTTGCAATTATGCCCTGTATCCCTACCCAACTTCTTCCCAACTCCCCCACTGGCAACCCGAGGTCTGTTCTCTCCCTTGGCAAGTCCAACACAACACTGTGGTCTTTTTAAAAAATTATATCTTTTTTCGAAAATTAATTATGCTTATTCATGGGGTACAAAGCTGACCATCACCACCTGTGCCCAAGATGTGATGATCAGATCAATACTACCAGCATGCCTGTTACCACAAATTGCAATAATTCCCCATCCCCCCCAACCTCTCCCTGACCTCCCCTCCCCTGCAATTTTTAATGGCTGTTTTAACATACTTAACTGTTAATTTTATCATATCTGTTATTTCTGGGTCTGTCTTAATTGATTGATTTCCTTCTCTCTGGCTACAGGTTGTATTTTCTTTTCTGATTGCATAACTGTTGATTTTCCACTGGATTGTGGTCACTTTTGGGTGCTGGATTTTGTTATATTTCTTTAAACATTTTTGGGCTTTACTATGAAACAGAGTTAAGTTACTTAAAATCAGTTAGATATCTTTCAAGGGTTGTTTTTATGTCTTAAGTGAATCCTTATGTGAATCCCGAGCAGCCTTCAGTCTGGAGTTAATTTTCTCCTGCTATTGAGGCAATAACTTTTTGAGGATTTTACTTGATGCTCCATGTATTAAGGAACTCTTTTCACTCTGGTTGATCTGAACATGGACTATTCTTAGCTCTAAGGGAGCTCTGGGAATTGTTGTGCCTTCTTCTTTCTGATAGTTCTTTCCCTGGCCTTATGTTGCTTCTTGCAAACATGTGCAGATCCATATTCAGGCAAAGATATAGAGGGGAACCCCAGTGCATGTGCTCTCTGTGTGCATCTTCTTCCTCCCTGATATTGTGCCCTGAAAATTTTAACTGCCTTGGCTTCCCCATACACTGCATCCTCTCAAGTCAGCAAGACTGCTCGGCTTTGTTTGGTTTTCCTCTCCTTATACTGTAGTCTGGAAACTCTCTTTAGGCAGTAAGCTGAAGCAATCAGAAGCCTTAGCGTATTTGTTTCCCTTCTCTTTGGGATCATTGTCCTGCACTGCCTGTTGTCTAATGTCTGAAACCATTGTTTGTCTCCTTTTCTAGTTATTTAAGGCCTTAGGATAAATCCCGTTTCTATTTGTCTATCATGGTCGGAAGCAAAATTCTCCCTGCAAATTTTTGTAGTTTTTCTTGTCTTCTCTATGGCTATTCAAGTTGAAAGCTTAACTCCTTTAATATAAATGTATATAATATCTTTAAAAATATGTGTCATAAAATAACATAATAAGTATTTTTAAATAGAATATTTATTGTTATTAAGGCTAGAAATTTATTTCTAAGCACCAATTTCACTATTCCACAGTTCTGCATGTTTTGGTATGTGGCACTTTCATTTTAATTGTTTGAAATCTTTTAAAATTTCCATTGTGACTTCCCAATTGTTTCTGGAAGTTATTTTGAATTGTGTTTTTAAGTTTCAAAATACTTTAAAAAAATACATTTTGTTGTAGAAATACTTTATTACTAATTAAATAAGGTCAGTTAATGTCCTATGTGATACTGATTCTTTCAAATTGTTGAAACTTTTGGGAGCTACTATGTGATTACTTTTTATATTATCCCAAACATATTTGACAAAGATGCAAAAAAAAGCACTCCATTTATATCTATTGGAACAAATTTGATCTAATTTACTTCATCCTTTCCAATTATTTTGCCAGTCAGGTTTATCAATTTCTCATGAAGGTGTATTAAAATTTCCTACCATGATTTAGTTTGTCAATTTCTCTTTGAAGTTTTTAGATTTTGCTCTATATTTGGAAATTTTATTACTTTCTATACTATATTAATCAAGTTTTGGCTGCAGTAATATGAAATAGTGAACAACTGCAGAATGCCAGTAGCTTCTAACAAGCATTTATTTCTTGCTAACAGATCTGTGTGTCACCTGGGATGGCTGTGCCTTAGGCTGTAGAGTCAGACCTATTCCATATCTCTCAGACCAGCAACTGCTCAGGGCATGATTTTCTCAAGACAAGCAGAGAATCTCTGAGAGAGTAAGCCAAGTCGCAGAGGTGTGTTTAAAGCTTCTGGTGGATGTTATTTCTGCTCACATTCCATTGGCTGAAGTAAATCTTATTGCTAACCTCAATGTCATTAGGGCAGGCAAATTTACTCTGTCTGAAGGTGGCACTGCAAAATTATATGGCAAAGGGTGTGGATACATAATTCCCTTATAGGGAGAGAATGAAAATTGGGAGTAATTCTAATCCACCACCAGGATTATATATTAATAATTTTTATATCTTTTCTGTATATTAATTTGCTCAAGAAATATTTACTGGGTACCCACCATGTGTTAGGCACTGTTCTAGGTAGATAGGAAACATTAGTGAACAAAACAGTCAAAGATCCCTGCCTAGTGGAAATTACATTCTTCCAGGGGAAACACATACTAAAATGGAAACACAATAAATAAACTATAGAGCATTCTCAAGAGGGCATGGGAGCTGGGGCAGAGGGTGCCCCCCAGCTTGGCACACAGTGAGGCTGAGCTCAGGCCTCTATTTGCACAGTGCACAGCTCTGGTCCTCTGGGACTGTGTGTGCTCTGGGTGGTCTCAGTGGGGGACAAGATGTCAAGGAGGCTTCACAGAGAAGGAGCTGCTGAGCTGAACTCTGCTGTGTGAGCAGTAATTCCTCATGTGGAGGAGGGGAGGGTGGCCTTCCAGTTGGAGATAACTGTGTGTGTAAAGGCCTTAGGATGAAGGACAGTGTGGCCTGTTTACTTGACATGTGAAATGCAGGGGACAACACCCCAGAAGCAGGGGGCTCACTGCTGTATTTATTAAGCAAGTGCCTGTGCACACTAGTAGTTAAGCTGCTAGAATTTCCTGCCGGGGAGTCCTTAGCCTTCACTCTGCCAGGAGGAATCAGGCTTGAAGGTTGGGTGCTTGCCAGACCTCAGAATGGAGAGCAGGGGCTGAGGACCTCAGGTGGGGGGAGCCCACCCTAGGGTTCTGAGGAAGAACAATGTGGGAGCTGGTGGCAGAGCCTGAGCTTGCCCAAGGTTCTGGGGGACAGATTCAAGCTGCGGAAGATTGATGCTTGAAAGCTCAATTCCCAGGAGGACCCAGCCTGGCTTCCCTGTCCAGCCAGCAAGCAGGAGGCACTGCCCTGCAGGGACTCTAGGGATGTCTGGATCCTCTTCACCCCACATGACTGGTGGCTTCTATGTCCACCCTCACAAGGAAAGGACATTTTCTCCCACTCTCAGGCAAGCCCAGGAAAGTCAGAGGCCTATGGGAGCCAGAAAGGGGAGAAGGTAATACCTCTGCCCAGTGCTTCTGCCCTCCTGGCTTGTGGCTTTGGGGATTTGATTTGCTCATCAGGAAAATGGGCAATGAAAGCCCCTCGGTCACTGGGGCATGCTCCACCCTTTCCAGTCCACTGCACAGTACCCACCCTGCAGCTCCAGAGCTGCCTGTGCTTAGAGACACTGAGGTGTCTCTGGGCTGAGGACCCTGATCTCAGGACCCTGGGAGGGCCCCATCCACAGGGAGCCTTCATTCCCTCCTCCCCAAGCCCACAGGGACAGCCCAGCACCTCTGCTGCATGCCACTCTTGTGGCCTGCTCTGGCCAAGCCAACATACCCCCAGAACTGGCTGGGGGCCCAAGCCCAGTGAACCTCAAGTGGGCTGTCCTGCATCCTCCAGGACACAGCCACAGGCAGCTGCCACCTGGGTCCTTCCCGGGATACCATCCCAGAAGGCCACAGCAGCATATTCTACCCTAATCTATTAGCCAGTTAATGAATCAGTTACTTCATGTGCCAGGATGAAGTGTCAGGGTGCCCTGACCCTCTTGACCTCTTCCTCTGAGGGGACTGGATTGGGTTTGCTGTTCTGATGCCTTTTTGGGAAGGAGCTAGCAAGTGGGGCAGGTCTCAGCCTGGGCTGAGGCAGAGAGGAGTGGCCAGCTGCTGGAGAGGGCACCCAAGGACTGGCCTCCCATGGGAACCTCCTGAGGTCCCTGTGAGCAAGAGGGCTCAGGGGAGCTCCAGCCTCTCTCCCAGGAGAGTGCCCACACCCCCTCCATGGACCTCCAAGAAGGGCCACCTCCCTCTGCACCCTGCACCTGCTGGTTCCTGGGAGGTGAGCATCCATTCATCTAGGTGCACACGGCTCTCTGCTTTATTTTTACCAGGACTGTCTCCTTGGCAGAAATGCCCAGTAGGGGATCCTGGGCCTGTGCTGACTGTTTTCCATGTGCCAAAATCCGCAAGAGAGACTTGAAAACTCAAGACTAGTATTAACACTTTTTCTGTATTTTATCATTTCAACATTATTTTTCCCTCAAAATTTGTAAAAACAAAGATTGAGATTTCTATCTTTTACATAATTTGGATTAAATCATCAAATAAACTTCATTTTCCTGACATTTATTTTTATATATGTATGCTAACCATTAAATTTTTGTTCTTTTTTCTTTGTTCAAAACAATAAACATAATAAATAAATTATAGTATTACAGGTGCTATGAAACAAAAAAACATGCAAAACAGATGAAGGGTGTTTGGGAACAGGAGCGAGTGGAAGACAAGCATTAAACACGGTGGTCAAGGAAAAAATTTTTCCTTTACTAACGACTGTCTTCTTTACCTTCAGTAGCTTTTTTCTTTCCTTAAAATTAATTTTGGTTGATATTAACATGGCTAAACCCACTCTATCTCTATTAGAATTTGCAAGGTATGATAGATTAATTATAAAAACCCCTCTAAGTCTTTATTCCTCCCTATAGGCACACACTTTGTAAAGTGCCTGCAGATCTTAGCATCAGTTGGAGGACTTGATTTCTCCTCCCCTTGGAGCCTGAGCTGGCCTTGTGATTCGTGTTAGCCAATAGAATTCTGAAGGACAAGGTGCCTGTTCTGTGTGATTTGAATTGTGTCCCCGAAGTCCACGTGTTAGAAACTTAACCCCACTGTGACAGTGTTACAGTGTGGAAATTCTATTGTGGTAATTGAAAGGTGGAGCCTTGAAGAGGTGATTAGATTGTGAGGACCATGACCTAGCAAATGGATTAATCCATTGATGGTTTAATGGTAGTCACTGTTGTGGTTCTGAGGCCTTTAAAAGGAGAGCACACAAGGAGCTCTCTCTCTTCCTGCTTCTGCCATTTTGTCATGTGACACCCTGCATTGCTGAAGTCACTACCAAAGAAGTCCCTCACCAGATCTGTTCCCTGGACTTTGGACTTCCTAGCCTCTGAAATTGTATGCAATAAATATTGTTTCTTTACAAATTACCCAGTTTCAGGTATATCTGGAATAAGCAACAGACATGGACTTTAATAAATGAGCCTGTGCCTCAAAAGAAGTGTGCATTGACTCCTACTCTCTTTCAGAGCCTGGCTGTCATGATGGGCACAGCCCAGGCTCGCCTGCTGTGTGATGACAGCCCATGTGGGGAGGAGCTGAGCTGGTTAGCCAAAGCCCCGAGTGTGTGAGAGAGCAACACCAACCCGCAGATGGGCCTTCAACTCGCCCCATCCCATCTGCACATTTGGGAATCAAAGAAATGCCTATTTTTTATGTGGTTATTATGCAGCATTATTTTGTCAATAGATAACTGATACAAGTGGTATATATTTTTTATCCCTTCCTTTTCAGTCATTGTATATGGTGCCGTTTAGGTGTGTATTTTCCAAGTCTCACCTAGCTGAATTTTGTTTTATTTTTAAATATTGCTTGTAGGGTCTGTACCTTTACATTTTAAATTCATTTATTTATACTAACATTTTCTTATAATGTCCAAGGTTAATCATATCTATAGTCTTATCACACCAAATAAGATAATTCTTTTAACCGATTTTAACTTCATTCTTATCTATGTCCCTTTTCCTCTAAGTCATGGTGACAACACCAACAGTTTTGGTCCTAGGTAATCATTAAATTTGTTTAAACAGCATTCTTTAGGTCCCATTGTTGTGTGGGTGACATATTAATGACTGTTTTGTAGTTAAAGCAATCCTTGGTAAGAGAGACTATAATTCTAATATACACGTACCAACAACATATACTATTTTTCACAGTTCAATTTCCAACTTTTAAAAGAATTCTTCCCCACAAAGACCACAATGAATTTCAAGTGAGATTTTAGGTTCTGATTTAAATTAATTTTTAAAAAGTTTACTTGTATTTTGTCTTATTTCTCCTCTGTTTCCCCACTACTCTCTAAGTCATTGAGCTCATAGGAAATACTAACTACTTTTTAATTTCCACTTGAGAAAGTCACCAAGTTAGTAAGTCCTGATCTATGAATTTGATTAGCTGACTTCCTATACATTTACAGAAAGAAACTGACCTGCCACATATTTGTGACTACGATTATGAGGAGATGAACACCTTAACCTCATTGCTGAGGCAGGAGTACATCAGGATGACATTTATGATTGTTCCCTAAATATCAAGCAGGATATTTGGGGAAGCTCCACTTACAAAACAAATTGAATGATAAGGAAACTTCAGTCAGACAGGAGGAAGGCTATAAGAGAAGAAAGAGATAGGAGCAGAACATAAAAGGGCTTAAAAAAAAAAAAAAAAAAAAGGAAAGTCCCAGTGGAGAATATTTGTAGGGCCAGGAAGCAATGCTGAAGGTAAAGGACTGAAAGCAATGGAATGGAAGGACATTAGGGACTTCCAGAGACAAAGAGGAGGCTGGACGCTAGCAGTGAGGGTCACATAGGTTAGATACAATCAGGAAAGATTTCCTCCAAGAAACGTGTGCCAGAAAATGATAGAACAGGAAGGCAGAGCAGAGCTTAGGAGAAGGGGCAGAGTTGAGGGTTTCAGGAAATATTCTGAAAAGGGATTTGAAGGCAATAAGGGGGAGCTGCTGCCAGGCTGAGGGTGGGCTGTGCTGGTGAAGAAAAAGAGCTGTGTGGAAAGGAAAGGGAGTCGAGGCTGTGATGGCAGGATGAGGCCTTGGCCTTGGAGGGGGGACAGAAAGGGGGATCTTAGAGGAAGAAGGGGAAGAGAAGAACCTGAGTGTATGTGGGAAGTCTTAGCCACCTGGATATTCAGGGGGGAGGCCATGCTGAGCCAGAACAGTGTTGCTGGGACCAGGGAAAAGATAAAGTGAAATGGCAACTTCCCTTCCATACACAGTGAAATACCAAATATAATGAAATAGAGATGCTGCCCTTCCATGTACCACTGAAAACTGTCCTGGGTACCACAGCTGGTGGTATGTGTACCCCATTTTTGGAAAACATTTCAACAATATCATTTTTAACAGCCACAGAGTCATCCATTATATGATCTGAATCCCTTTTTGTTGAATATTTATGCTGTTTTTAGTTTACGTTATTACAGACATGCTGTACCGAATGCCCCTGTAGCTCAATTTTGGCTCATAGTCACATTCATTTCCTTAGAAAAAATTACTGGGGTGGGAGACTGGGTATAGGGAAGCGGAGAGCCAGAGCAAAGAACGCAAGCAATGTTACGTCTTCTGGTATGTCAGTTTCAAGTCATCTCAATCAATACTCTACTGCAAGTGTATGATGGTGTCTGCTTCCGCGCATCCTCATTAACACTGGGTATTATCTGAAAGAAAAATGGTCAGATTCAATTGCATCTTAAATAGAAAAGACATCTTCCTTTAACAAGTGACAGGATGGCTCTGCAAATACACAGACATCCAGTGAGATTATCACTAACCAAGTCCATGCTGCCTCCTCGTGGAGGCAGTAAACCACGTCCAACTAAAAAGAGACTATCTGAACAAGTCATCAACATAAATTTATTTAGGGCTAAAGTTCTAGAAAGTGGGTGGGAGAAACAGAAAAAACGGACTTGACTGTAAGATTGTTGAAGGATGTGGTAACTAGAGCATGTGACACGATGTGCATGATGCACTCAGAGTTTACTTTATTAAACTGAGAACAAAAGAAAATTTGTATTTCAATGGCAGGATATGAGGAGAGGTCACATGCAGCTTCCTTGAAGGGGCTAATGGACTGACTACATCTTGCATATGTAATATCTGTTTCTCCTACAGGACAGTGAAGACAGTGAGGCAAAAAGTGATCAAGCGACTTGCCCAGTGTCACATTCCAGTCTTCTAATGTAATTGTTCCACTGAAAAGAACACAGAGTAGCTATGCACTCTGTGGCTTCGACCCGGTCTGACAAAGCAGGTTTATTTTTACTTTTGTATTGTTCCCATACACAAAACACTATGCTCCCTGGGGACTAAGGAGGAAAGGAAAGGGGGAAAATCTGCAAAGACAAATGACAGTCTGTGTCCTAAAATCAGCTGTAAATCTATTGTTGTTTTCCAGCGTTCCTCTGCTTTGCTTACCTGTTTTGGGTCATCTCATTACTCCTAGGATCCTCTGCTCTGCTTACCTGTTTTGGGTCATCTCATTACTCCTAGGATCCTCTGCTCTGCTTACTTGTTTTGGGTCATCTCATTACTCCTAGGATCCTCTGCTCTGCTTACCCGTTTTGGGTCATTTCATTTACTCCCAGGACTGCAAATACCACCTCCACAGTAATCCACTTGCTCATTCAATCTTTCACTTAGATTCACTGCAGATAAACAACATGCTCGGATTGTTTCTCTGAGGCTCGATGTTGGAGAAACAGACATGAACTAATCACCAATAAATATGTATTTACAGATTGTGATAAGTAAAGGGAAAAGTTCAGGTTACTATGAGAAAGTATAACTTACGTTAGTGGTTCTTAAACTTTTTTGCTCTCATACCCCTAATGCTCTCATCTCTCTAATGATTGGTTGATTGATAAATTGAAGAACTGTCTAGATTCTTCAATGTATTTTTTTTCAGTGCTAAAATTACAGACTACCTGACTTGAAAAATGATTTCTTACCTAGCCATTAGAATCATCTAGTCTCTTAATTTCTGGCAAGTTTAACAAAAAGCTGCATAAAAATAACAAATTATATGTGTTTTTCTTTCATTTAAACATACCTTACTTAACAGAGAAAGTACACTGTTTCATTTAAATGTATCTTACTTAATTAAGAAAGTACACTGTTAGTTTCAACATTCCTCTTCAAAACTTTTTTCAATTGATGTATAAGATACATACATACATTAAAGTGCACTCATCTAGAGTATGCAGATCAATGAACTTCACATATATACATTGATAGCAATGAAATGTTTATTTTTTAATGTGTTTATAGCATTTTAATGTGTTTGGAGCATTTTTATTTTATAATGTGTTCATTTCTATATATCCTTGGAGCTGGAATATGTAGCCTAGATGGAATAAAGTACCTCTGCTTCAAAACTTTTTACCAACGTTTTTGGGTTTGCTCTAATAGAACTCTCCCTTGGGTATATTGTATTGTTCAAAAATGTCAAAGAGATGGAAGAAAAAAAATGTCCTTACTTTTTCTAGGGTTGCCAGATAAAATATAGAATGGCTAGTTAAGTTTGAATTTCAGAAATTAATAATTTTTCAATGTTTTAGTATATTTTGGGTATATACTAAAAAATTTTTTTTTACTTACCTGAAATTCAAATTTAACTGTGTTCCTGTATTTTTACTTGCTAAATCTGGCAACTCTACTGTTGTTTGACTCCACATTATATCTAATTTTTAACAGCCCAACATGCATCAGAATACTGGCTTTCTAATGCTTTGCCTCACAGAATATGAAAAATATAGGGAAAGACACAAAGGGCCCATAATGGGAGGTTTCACTGATGCTAATATTTTAAAGTGCTGCCTATTTTTGGTGTTTCAGGGGAATTTACACTCCAGGGCATTGAACAATAATAACTAGAGGTAATGGAGACGTACCTTTATTTTATAAATTGGGAACAGGGAATCGTGAAAGGGAAGGAGAAAAGGAGAGTCAACCAGCTGCTTCTGGTTTGTAGATGGCTTGGTTCTCAGGCAGATCAATATGAGAAAAGAGTACACAGAAAAGAGAAGGATCTGGAAATTGATTCCTTTAACACTATTAAGCCTGTGTACTCCTTTGGGAAGTTTTTGGACATTTCAAAGTATACAGTAGTCCAGTTTGAGGACTACTCACCCAGACTTAGAAGTCTCAGAGGAAGTGGCATTTAAGCTGAGAACTGAAGGATGACCATGAGTGAGTTAGCGAGGTCTCGTGGCACACGGCTGATCAGACGCTCACAAAGACTCCTCCCAGCAGATTTCAAGTGAAAAAGCGGATCTCCAGTTAGAAAGGGGGTGTGGTGGTAACTGAAGTTAAAATGTCCCAAGGTCCCTGTATTCTTTAACAAGAGGCTAATGATATCGATTAGATTTAGAATTTGTTCAATTAAATGTGTTAAAAACTATAGAGTTGTTGGAGTGAACAGGACTGAAGCCATGTTGGGACTTAAAACTGCATGAGCTCTAAAAGATGTGTAAAGGACATAGCTTTTTTTCTTATTATGCATTTCGGAGTTCCCTCTTTTCCCATGGTTATTTGATATTTTGGACCTTGGTTATGGGGCAATATGACATTATGTATATAAAAGTAAAATTATTTTCCAGTCAGCCTGGAGCTGCAGACTTGCTACAAGACACGTACCATCTGGACCCTGAGAAAACAAGGAAGGCATCAATAAGGGGGTGCTGATTCCACCCCTCCAGCAGGACCCTGAGATAACAGCAAGGATGGGAGCAGAAACAAGACAGGGCCTTGGTGAGATGCTGCACCTGGCTCCGTGCATGGAGCCCCCACAGCTCATGTCCCCCTCCCTCCTGCTTTTCATTTCCCACAGTCCATTCCTTAATCTCTCTTTAAAACCCCCTCAATAAAACTGAGTCTTTGAAATGGTTTTAGTCTGGCCAGTCTCCTTTAGGTTTACCAGAGAGATGGGTTAGGCTGACATCTCTCCTCAGGCTCACTGGTATTCTTGAATAAATGCTGACTTCTATTTTCACCAACATTTGACTTTTGGGTTGTTTGTTTTTATTTGGAGGCAGGCAGCCAGACGTGGGTCCAGTAACAAGATTTTGCCAAGCCTAAGCCAGGAGCTGAATGCCGTAGGGGTAGGTAGCCAAACTTATGCCCTGTATCAGGGTGACCACCAAAAGATAGGACCTGAGTGAATAATTTCTCAAGTGGTAAAGAAGAAAATGGCATGTGGGGGTAGGGACTGGGATAGGGAAGGGTAGGTAAAGAAAAAAAAAAAATCAATCAATCTAAGATAAAGAATTAATGGAAATACCTAAAAAAAGTAGCAACAACTTAACATATAAAATGGTAGAAATGACTCATAAAATTTCAGAAATCATGACCGATCAAAAATAAATACAAACTTCTAAGACAGAATGAACAGTGAGTAAACAAACAACATTGAGCTTCATGTTATTTACAAGGGACACACTAAAACATAAGAACACAGGTTAGTAAACAAAAGGATAAAAAAGATATACCAAGGCAAATACCAGCTAAATGAAAATTGGCATGGCTTAATCAATATCTGGTAAAATACTTTATAAAATAGATTCAAAACACAGAAAAGAAAAATTGGCAGATTTACAATAAGTTAACAAAAATCACTTTCTGTAACTGATAAAGCTGACAAAAAAAAAAAAAAAAAAAAAAAAAAACCAAACCCCAGTAAGGACATAGAACACTTGAACACAGCCTACAAATTTGATTTTATGGGCATATATTTTAAAAATGACCAGGTACTAGGCCATGAAGCAAATATCAAGAAATTTTACGGAACTGGTATCATCACTGACCATGTTCTCTGACCACACTGCAATTAACACAAGTAAGTTAGAAATGAATATCAGAAAGCTAATAACACATTCCCATGTATATGGAAATTAAGAAAAAATGATCTTTGACCCATAGATGACATCAAATCTCAATAGGAATTAGGACATTTTAAAGTTAATAATAAAGACATTATGCCATAAAACCTTAAGAGATACAACTAAAGCAGTACCTAAAGGTTAATTCACAGCTTAAGGACATTTTTTAGGAAACAAGAAAGGTTAAAAATAAACATAGTGAACACTCAACTGAAACAGCATTTTTCAGCTGTTTCAGTTGAGTGTTCACTATGTTTATTACTTATTTTCAAAGTAATAGGACAATCTCGAAGAAACAAAAAAGAAAGAACACAGATAAGAAACATGAAATGGAGAACGATTACAACAGAAAAGTCGATATAGAAGATTAACAAGACTTGTCAAGAAAAAAGAGAAGATATAAATAAATAAATAACAGAATAAGGACTAAAATGGTCAGAAATACAGTTTTAAAAATAATATTGCATTATTAAAACTATACAATAACAAATTTGAAAACTAGAATAAACTGATAGAAAAGCATAAAATGACAAAATGTATGCAAGAAATAGGAAAAGTGACTACACTTGTGAGCATAAAAGAATACGGAAGGCAAAGATTTCATCTCCTCCAAAATACCCATGCACAGATGACGTTATAGTTGAATTCCTAATTTTTCTAGGATCTGCGAATTCTTGTGTTATATAATCTGCTACAGGATACAGAGTTGCATGGCTCATTTTATTAGGCTAGAGTAATTTTTTCTTTTCCTTTTTAAATTTCAGATTTACAGAAAAGTTATAAGAAGAGCAGAACAAACATTCTCCCCAATCCCCATTTTTAAACAGCTGACACCATGGCCATTTACCCCCAATACCTTACTGTCTATTTCCTACATACAAGGACTTTTTTCTACATAACCCCAATACACCCCTTGGGATCAAGAAATTAACATTATACATTAAAATCCTTTAATGCACAGACCCAGTGAAAGATTCTCCAAAGTACACTTAAATGCAATAACATATAAATATCTGATTAACTGGTGCTCAATAAAGAACCCCTCCTTTCACTAATCTGTAAATTCGTTGGGGCCACCTGGGTTTCTATCCTAGGCAACCACAGGTGAATCTATCCATGTGCTCTCCAACCCTTGCACAACCAGAGCAGTGGGGTGACCGCACCCCAATGTGACACACCCACAGGACAAGATCCATCCTCTCCACCACCCTAGCCCTATCCAGACATTCCCCAAGCCTCCAAACCAGCCTCTGTCCTGTTCCCGAGAGACAAGCCTGCAAGGCCGCCCACCTGGAGCTCAGGGAGCTCAGAGTGGGCACCGCCCTTCCCAGGTCCTGAGCAGCTGCAGCCTCGGTCCTGGGGAGGTGGGGACAGCGTCGATAGGACGCTTTGCGCAGCTGCGGGCCTCCAGGCCTGCGCGTGGCCACGACGCTCTACGCATGCGTCTCAGGTCCTCCGCGAGAGTACGAGGGGCGTTAACAGCCACAGTCTTGCCGCCATCTTGGGCCCTGGGGCTGTCCTCAGAGCTTCGGAGAAGAAGCGCTTGACCTGTGAGGGGGTTCTCGGTCAGCGAAGCCTTACTTATTTGTGGTCAGTCCCTCTAAGCACTGTTGGTTTCAGCGGTGCCTCCCCGTTTGTCCCTTGTCCTGTCGTGGCTGTGCTGGCTGTCCGGCCTCGGTAGTGCGGTGGGACGCTCTCAGCTCCTCCTGTCCTCCCTACACCCGGGAGCCGCAGCTCCCGCCCTGAAACAGGCATATTTCACAGGGGATCCCCTATGGCGTCAGTCATGGCTGATCCTAATGCTGGAGTGCTCTCGCTGTGTGTCTGCGTAGACCAGAAGACAGAGAGAGGCAGTATGGAGGAGCCGTTCTGAGGAAAACCCTTGTCGGGTGTCTGGCCGTTACAGGGGTCCCACCGTGGACCTTGGTGTCACCAGCACACACTCTAACCAGCTGAGTAACCGGCAGCCCCTGAGAGACTCATTTTTGATGAGTCGCTTCATTGTAACATTTTAATACATAATGAAATTTTTTTTTTACTTTTGGGAATTTTAAAAAAGACAAGCCCCTTGCAGCATGTCAGCTAAAACAGAAGTGAATTCCCTTTCTGTTTTTCCAATTCCGTCTTCTTCTGTTTCATATTCACCCTTCGTACCTTTTTCTCTTTGCTTACAAAAATATATTCATGTACCTATGTAGCATATCATTTTAGAAGTCTATGCATATTATTTTGACTTAACAGATTCCTCAGAGCCAATAAAAACAGATTTAACTTATCGTTTTTAATTAGTAACTTCAAAGAATAGGATAGGTGCCGTATACTTTGTTCTACTCTTCCACCATTTATAGACATTGAGGTTGTGTGGTGTATGCATCTGTGTGTGTGTTTCACAGCTTTACTGAAGCATAATTGAGGGACTACGGACTCGGCTTGTTTGAAGGGTACAATTTGAGAACTTTTGACACGTGTACACATATGAAACCACTATGTATAATCAAGGTAATAAACCATCTATCACCCCCCAAAATTTCCTTTCGTCTCACTTTATCCCTACCCCTCTTCCCTCCAGGCAATCATTGATCTGTTTTCTATAATTATGGATTATTTTACATTTTCTAGAATTTTATATACATGGAATCATACAACGTGTATTCTCTTTTTCTTTCATGCACCTTAATTATTTTGAGAATCGTGTTGTGATGTGTATCAATACTTCGTTTTTATTGAGTATGCTGTACAAGCATTGTGTGGTTCTGTTGTTTATTGTGCTGATGGACATTTGGGTTGTTTCCAGTTTTTGGCTATTACGCATAAAGCTGCTATAAAAAGTTTTTTCAAGGTCTTGTGTAGACATGTACTTTCATTTCTGTTGGGTAAAAATGTACTTTTCATTTCTGGAGTGGATTGTCTGAATCATGTGGAAAGTATATATTTAACCTTTTAAGAAATTACCAAACCATTTTCCAAAGTGGTTGCACCATTTTACAGTTCCATCTGCAGTCTGTGACATTTCCAGTTCCTTCATACCCTCACCCATGCTTGCTATTGTTATCTTTTAATTTCATCTTTTCTAGTGGGTGTGTAGTGTTAACTTGGTGTGGTTTGATTTGCATTTCTCTAATGACCATGATGTTGAGCATCTTTTTCCTGTGCTAATTTTCCATCCATATATATCTCTGATGAATTGATTTCTAAACCTTTTGCCTATTTTTAAATTGGGTTGTTTTTTTATTATTGAGTTGAAAAAGTTCTTTATATAGTTTAGAGACAGGTTCTAGGTTAGCTATGTTTTGCAAATATGTTCTTACTGTATGTGGCTTACCTGTTAATTTTTTGTGTCTTTTGAAGAGCAAAAGGTTTTAATTTTGATGAAATCCAGTATATTGTTTTTCCTTTCCCTGATAGTTTGAATTTTTGTCCTATTTAAAAAATCTTTGCCAAATCAAGGTAAGTAAGAAGGTAGCTAAGATTTTCTACTATTTTTTTCTAAATGTTTTATATATTTAATTCTTATATGTAGGTCTGTGATACCTTTAGAACTAATTTTTGTATATGATATGAGGTCAGTTGTTTTTTGTTTTTTGGGTTTTTTTTGCACATGGCTATCCAGCTGTCACAGAATCATTTGTTGAAGTGCTTGTCACCTTGGTTTAGAATCCCTTCATTTTTATTGACCTTGTATATGTAGATCTTATTTCTGGATTCTCTAATCTTTTCTAGTGAATTATATATTTCCATGCCAATACTAGTGTCTTAGATACCGTAGCTTTATAATTATAGTTCACCCTTGAACAACGTGGGGGTTAGGGGCACTGAACCTCTGTGCAGTTGAAAATCTGCATTAACTTTTGACTCCCCACAAATGAACTATTAATAGCCTACTGTTTATTGGAAGCCTTACTGATAACATAGTTAATTAACACATATTTTGTGTATGTATTATATACGGTATTTGTACAATAAGGTAAGCTAGAGAAAAGCAAAATCGTTATTAAGAAAATCATAGGGAAGGGAAAATACATTTATGGTACTCTACAGCATTTTTTGAAAAAATATTCTCATGTAAGTGGACCTGTTCGGTTCTGATGTTGTTCAAGGGTGAACTGTAGTCTTAAAATCAGGTAGTGTAATTACTCCAAATTTGTTCTTTTTCAGAACTTTTGTTTATTTATATATTTATTTAGGCTGTTGTCTTCCTTTGCATATTCCATATAAGATTTAGAATCAACTTTTCAACTTCTATCAAAAATCATTCCACAGTTTTAATTGGAATTATGTCAGTTCTATAGATGTATTTGGGGAGAATTGATACCTTCACAGAGAAGAAATGTATGGTAATTTATAGGAAAATTGGGAAGTAGAAAAATGAGAAAGAAGGAAGAAATCACTTCCAGTCAGGACAATCCATGGGAAAACAAATTGATGTGTTTTCTTAACTCTTTAAAATTTTGAACTATTTCAAGCATGTTGAAAAGTACACAAAACAATGTAGCATAAACCCATGAATTCAGTAGCCAGAATTAATAGAAATTATTTTGCCATATTTGCTTTAGCTCTGTGAACTGAGTATATACCGTTCTCATGCTTGTTTCTACATTTTTTTATTGAAATGTATTGATTATACATATTCATGGGGTACAGACTAATATTTCAGTACGTATATACAATGTGTGACGATTTAATCAGGGTAATTAGCATTTTCATCATTATAAAACTTAATCATTTCTTTGTGATGAAGATATTTGATCTCTCTTCTAGCCATTTGATAACATGCAGTAAGTTATTGTTAATAGTAGTTGCCTAGCTCAACTGTACACAAGTAGAACTTATTTTTCCTGTCTAGTTGTTTTGTATCTGTTCATCGACCTCCTTCTATCCCTCTTCCCCCTTCCCTGCCTGTAGTGACCACAGTTCTCTCTCGTTCTGAAAATTCAACAACTTCTTCTTATTGTTTGCTTATTTTTGGCCCCCTCACTTACAAGTGCAAACATGCTGCATTTCTCTTTCTGGACCTGGCTTATTTCACTTAAAATAATTTTCTCTGAGCTTATACATGCTGCTGCGAATGGCAGAATTTCCTTATTTTTATGGCTGAGTAGTATTCCATTGTGTATTATACTGCATTTTCTTTATCTATTCGACTGTCGATAGACATTTAGGTTGGTTTCATGTCTTGACTGCTGTGAGTACAGCTGCAATAAACATGGTAGAGCAGTTATCCCTTTGACCTGATGATTTCCATTCCTTCTGGCATATATCCAGTAGCGGGATTGCTGGGTCATGTGGTAGTTCTATCTGTAGTTGTTTGAAAAACCTCCATACTGTTTTCCATAATGACTATACTAATACCATCCCACCAACAGAGTATATATATTTCCCCTCATTCTCACCAGTATTTGTTATTTTCTTTTTGGTAATGACCAGTCTAACAGGTGAGATAATATCTCAATAGGGTTTTGATTTGCATTTTTCTGGTGATTAGTGATGTTGAGAATTTTTTCATGTACCTGTTGGCCGTTTGTATGTCTTTTGAGAAATGTCTATTCAGCTCCTTTGCCCATTTTTTATTGTTGTTACATTTTTACTACAACCTTTTGTAATGCAATATTTCATGGGGTTTTTTTTTTTTTTTTTTTTTTTGCGACTAGCCAGTATGGGGATCCAAACCTTTGACACTGGTGTTTTAACACCATGCTCTAACCAGCTGAGCTAATTGGCCAGCTCCTGTAATGCATTATTTTAAAACATGTAATTAGTGTGTCATTGTGCAGATAGGTATAATTTTGCAACTCTTTTGTTCATGTTACATTTTAAGATATGAATAAGTTAAAGCTCTATGTATAATTTCATGTTCATTACTGTATGGTATCATTATATGAAATTATTTACTCCCCTACTGAGGGACAGTTTCAAAGCTCTTGCTCTCATGAACAGTGAGGTATGGAAAATCTTTGTACATTTATTGTTCTAGGAGAGTGTTATGTATTGAATTATGTCTCTTAAGAAGATATATTGGAGGTCCTAATTCTGGTACCTTTGAGTGTGACCTTATTTGGAAGTAGGATTTTTGTAGACAATAAATTTAAGATGAGGTCATTAGGGTGTTCTTATAAGAAGAGGGAAATTAGGACACAGATACACAGAATGCCGTATGATGACAGCAGAGATTGGAGTGATAGAGCTGCAAGCCAAGGAACAACAAAGGTTGCTGGCCATCACCAGAAGCTAGGAGAAAGGTTGGTTCCTTCAGATCCTTCCTACTGACACCTTGATTTCAGAATTCTGGCCTTCAAAACTGCAAGAGGATAAATTTCTGTTATTTAAGCCACCCAGTTTCTGGTACTTTGTTATGACAGACCTTGTATGTTAATACAGGAAGGCATCCAGAAACAGAAGTGAGTGGTCATCTAAATTTACTAGGTACTACAAAATTGCTTTCCCGGGTAGATGTTCATCTGCCAGAAGTGTACTAAAGTTCCTGTTTTTCCTTGTCTTTGTTAACGCTCAGTATGACCAGACTTCTTAATATTTGCCTATTTAGTGGGGAAAATGTTATGTCATTTTATAATTTGATAACCAATGAGGTTGACTGTCTTATAGAAGTTTTTTTTTATTTGTGTTTCTTTTATAAATTGTATTTTCAAATTCTTTGTCTATTTTTCTGTTGGCTTGTTTGCATTTTTTTGCATTAATAGCTGCTTATTGTATCTGGACATAAAGCTTTTATTCATCCACTCAAGAAATATTTATTAAGTGCCCACTTAATAAATAAAAAATAAATAACTTTGTGGATGGGATTGTTCCAGGAACTGGATATAGGCAATGAGCAAAACAGACAAGAATTCTTGCTGTCATGGAGCATTCATTCAAGTAAGTGAGAAAAGAAATAGACCATAAATAGGATAAATACATAAATTTTATAGTCTATTACATACAGAAGCTCTCAAAGTGTGGTTCACAGAATCCCTTGGGTTCTTGAGCCCTTTTTAAAGAATTTGTGAGCTCAAACTCTTCAATATACTAAGACATTATTTACCTTTTTAAAAATAGCTTCTGACATATAATTCACATACCAGAAAATTTACATATTTAAAGTGAAAAATTCAGTGGTTTTTAGTATATTCACAAAGTTGTGCACCTTTCATTGCTATCTAAGTCAGAATATTTTCATCATCACTCAAAGAAACTGAGTACTCATGAGTAGTTACTCCCTATACCCTCCACCTTCTGGCAACAATCTACTTTCTCTATGGATTTGCCTATTCTGGATGTTTCGCATAATTAAGTCATAAATCACACAACACGTAGCCTTTAGTGTCTGTTTTCTTTCACTTGACATAATATTCTCTAGGTATGTCATTTTTTAAAGGTTGAATAATATTCTTTTGTATGGATATACCATTTTGTGTTTATTCATTCAACAGCTGATGGACATCTGAGTAGTTCTTACATTTAGTTATTATGAATAAAGCTACTATGAATATTCCTGTGTAAGTTTTTTGTGTGGATGTGTTTTCAGTTTTCTTGAGTATGTACCTAGGAGTGGAATTGCTGTTTAGCTCTTTGAGAAACTGCGAAACTGTTTTCTGAAGTGGCTGCACTGTTCTAAAATGCCTTCAGCAGTATAGAAGGGCTCTAATTTCTCACACCCTTGCTAACAGTTGTAATTGTCTTTTCTAATAGAGCCCTCCTAGTGAGTCTTAAGTGGTATCTCATTGTAGTTTTTTTTTATTGGTTATGAATATTCATGAAATACAAAGCTGATTGTCACTCCTCCTGCTCATGTTGTGAGGGCCAGATTCATATTGGCTGTATACCCGTAACCACAAATTGCATTTGTACCCCGTGTCCCCCACCCAATTATCCCCAACCTCCCATCCCCTCCCCCCCTTCCCCTTCACTCCACTTTGTAGCCCATAGAATGTTCTCTTTCTCTGCAAGTCCAATGCACTGCTGTGGTCTTTCTTTCCTTTCTTCGTTCTCTCTTAGCTCCCACATATGAGTGAGTACATGGGGTATTCATCCCTCTGTGCTTTGCTTATTTCACTGAACATAAGCTTCTCCAGGCTCATCAATGTTGTTGCAAATAGGAGAATTTAATTCTTTTTTATGGCAGAGTAGTTTTCCATGGTATATATACACCACAGTTTCTTTATCCAGTCATCTATTGATGGACATTTAGGTTGGTTCCTTGTCTTGGCTATTGTAAACAGAGCTGTGATGAACATGGAAGTGCAGGTATCCCTTTGACATGATGATTTCCATTCCTCTGGGTATATACTCAGAAGTGGGATTGCTGGATCATATGGAAGATCTATCTGTAGTTGTTTGAGAAACCTCCATACTGTTTTCTGTAGTGGTTGTACTAATTTACAGTCCCACCAACAGTGCAGGAGTATTCCCTTCTCCCCACACCCTTGCCAACATTTGTTATTCACTTTATTTTTGGTTATAGCTAATCTAACTGGGGTGAGGTGGTATCTCAATGTAGTTTTAATTTGCACTTCCCTAATGACTGCTGATGTTGTGCATTTTTTCATGTACTTGTTGGCCATTTGTATGTTTTTCTTTGAAAAATGTCTGCTCAGTTCCTTTGACCATTTTTTAATTGGGTTATTTGTTTTCTTACTGTATAACTGTTTGAGTTCCTTGTATATTATGGATATTAATCCCTTGCTGGATGCATAGTTAGGAAAAATTTTCTCCCACTCTGTAGGTTGTCGTTTCACTCTGTTTATTGTTTCCTTTGCTATGCAGAAGCTTTTTAGTTTGATATAGTCCCATTTGTTTATTTTTTTCTTTTGCTGCTTGTGCTTTTGGGCTCCTGTTCATAAAGTCTGTGCCCAGACCTAGTTGCTGGAGTGTTTCACCTATATTTCCCCTTAGTAGTTTTACAGTTTTGAGTCTTATACTTAAGTCTTTAATCCATATTGAGTTGATTTTAGTGTATGGTGAGAGGCTCATATGTAGTTTCATTCTTATGCATATAGATATCCAGTTTTCCCAGCACCATTTGTTGAAATGGCAGTCTTTTCTCCAATGTAGATTTTTGTTGCTTTTATCCAATATCAGATGACTGTAAGCCTGAGGGGTGATTTCTGAGTTCTCAATTCTACTCCACTGGTCTGAATATCTGTTTTTATATCAGTACCATGCTATTTTGGTTACAATAGCTTTGTAGTATAATTTGAAGTCAGGTAGTGTTATGCCTCTAGCTTTATTTTTTTTTTCCTCTGGATTGCTTTGTCTATTCGGGGTGTTTTGTTATTCCACATGAAAGATAAGATTGTTTTTTTCCATTTCTGTGAAGAATGTAATTGGTATCTTGATAGGTACCTTGTAATTGGTATCTTGACCTATAGATTCAATTGCCTTGAATCTATAGGTCACTTTGGGTAGTATAGACATTTTCACAATGTTAATCCTTCCTATCCAGGAGCATGGAATATCTTTCCATCTTTTTGTGTCTTCTTTAATTTCTTTCAGAAGTGGTATGTAGTTCTCATTGTAGAGGTCTTTCACCTCCTTGGTTAAATTGATCCCTAGGTGTAGAGGATTCATAAAACAAATGTACTTCACAGGGCCTGGTTTTCCAAAGCCTTGCAATTTCAAATACTGACCTTGCAAAGGACAGGAAATTTTCCCCAGGCTATTGAATCTCTGCTGCAAGATAAGGATTGTAACACAGCAAGGTTGCTGGCTCAAGGACAGACATGTTACTAAATATGTAAAGTTACTAAAAAGCTGCTAGAGGAAAAAGAAATGTTTGCTAAGTCAAGCCTTTGTTAGTGGATCACTTAATTGCCTAACAGAATGTCATCTGACTTGTTTTTACTGAATGTTACCGGCTTCTATTGTAAAACTTGTTAAGCTGTACTTAGCAAAACCCCACCTATGTCTCTTCCTGTAACTTCTTGGTCTGGAGAATAAATGCAGGAAGAGAACCTCAATTCGTGGTTAATTTCCCAAATGGAAGAAATGCCTCATGCTTGAGGAAGTTCTGGGATATTAACCCCTTTCTGGGGCTTCTCACTGCTCAAAGGAGATGGGCTTTGAGTAATCTTTGGTGGCTCTATCATCCAGGGGAAAAGGGGTGAAAAATCCGTGGGAGGCAAAGCAACACCTAGGTATTTTTTTGTGTGTGTGACAATTGTAAATGGGCATACTTTCTTTATTTCTCTTTCTGTTAGTTCATTATTTGAGTATATAAGTGCAACTGATTTGGGGGTGTTTATAGTATCATGTCATCTGCAAATAGAGATAGTTTGACTTCGTCTTTTCCAATCTATATTCCCTTTATTTCTTTTTCTTGCCTGATTGCTCTGGCTGGTACCTTCAGTACTATGTTAAATCCTTGTCCTGTTCCTGTTCTTAAGGGAAAGGCCCTCATTGTAGTTTTAATTTGCATTTCCCTGGTGACTGATGATGTTGAATATCTTTTCTTATGCTTATTGGCTATTTGTATATTTTTTGAAGAAATGTCTAGTCAAATCCTTTGCCCATTTTTAAATTTCATTATTTGCCTTGTCATTGTTGAGTTTAAAATGTCTTTATATATGTTTTAGATCAAGTTCCTTATCAGAAGTATGTTTTGCAAATGTTTTCTTCCATTTTGTGGTTTGTATTTTCTGTTTCTTGATGGTGTCCTTTGGAGCCAAACATTTTTAATTTTGAGGGTCCAATTGATTTGTTTTTTTCTCTTGTCACTTATGCTTTTGGAGTCATATCTAAGAAGCCATTGCCTAATTAGGTCATGAATATTTATTTCTATTTTTTTTAAGAGGTTCATAGCTTTAGTTTTTACAGGTAAGTGTTTGATCTATTTTGAGTTAATATTTGTACATTGTGTGAGGTAGCATCCAACTGTGTGTGGCCAGATTTTGTTCACACATAGTTCACCCAATGCAATGGATTACAACACACTGAACGTAGAAGCAGATATGAGAATCAGCTATTTTCTATTAAATGGACATTAAAGAGATTAGCAAAAACTATAAAAAACCATGTCATTCTTGCTAATTTTTTTGATTTTGGAAAATATAATTATCTTTCATGAAAATTTTATGTTTACCTTTAGTGGGTTCATTGTTATTTTACAATGAATTATTAAATATGTATTTAAATTTTTTTTTTTTTATTTCTAATAGGTAAAAATTGATAGATATGAGCCACATACATAAAGGTCTTTGGAGATCTCAATTTTTAGGAGCATGGGGTCCTGGAACCAAAGGTTTGAGAACTGCTAGTTGGATAGAACTTTTTTTGATGCTTTTGAGAGAGAGGTAAGGAAGGGGCCTATGGAAAACTAAATTAGGGAAAGGTTGCAGTTTTAATTAGTGGTGAGGGAATGCTTCACCTAGGAGGAAGTATTCTGGCAAAAACTTGGAGGTGAGAGAGTAAGCTGTGTTCTGAGAGTCCTAAGGCCAAAGCCAAGAAGTTTCATGGAATGCAAGGCAGGCATTGTAGCTGTGGTGTAAGAAATGAGGGGAGTGTAATGGGAAATAAGGTAAGAGAAAACATGAGAGGTCCTGGTGGTGGTGGTGATGGTTGGCTCTTTAGGACTTTGGAAGCCAATTTGATGGCTTTAGCTTTCAATCAGTGAAATTAGGAACCACTGGATTTTTTTTTTTTTTTTTAAAGCTAAGTAGTCTATGTTGGATCTTACAGAATTGGCCATCTGTATCTGTGGGCTCCACATCTGTGGATTTGACTACTCACAGATCAAAAACATTCAGGAAAAAACCCCAATAAAAAGTAACAATATAATAGTAAAGAATAACACAGATGAAAAACACAGCATAACAACTATTTACATAGCATTTATATTGTATTTGATATTATAAGTAATCTAGAAATGATTTAAAGTATTTGAGAGGATGTGTGCAGGTTATATGCAGATACTGCATCATTTTATATAAGGGACTTGAACATGTGTGGATTTTGGTATCTGACTGGGTTCTGGAACCAGTCCCCCACAAATATCGAGGGATGACTGTATTTTAAAAAGATCATTGTTGTTACAGTGCTGAGAATAGTCATGGGTCAGGGTAGAGTTGGGGGTAAGGATAGAAGCAGGAAGACTAGTTAGGAACTAGTATTATAGATGACAGGAAAGTACTTTAGATCAGGATTGTAGCAGCCAAGATGGAAGGAAGTGTCAGATTTTCATGTGCTATGGAGAAGAATCCTGTAGGTTTTCCTAGTGGATTGTGTGTGGGATGAAAGAGAGTGTAGTCATGGATAATTGAAGATACTTGGTCTGAGCATATCTTTCATGTGGTAGATTAAGTTGATTTTTAACTTTGTACCTTTCTTTATTTTTTTGCCTGTAATTTAAGTTTTTGTATCTTTAAAATTTTTTATTATGGCCTCTGTTTTCTCTTGAAGGAAGCCTTCATTAATGTAAAATTAGAAAAAAAAAATTCTCATATTTTTTTTTCTCGTCCTTTTAGGTAGTTTTAAAAAATTAGTTCTTTTATCTACCTGGTATTTATTTTTGCTTTCACTAAAGCGAAGTTTCTCAACATGAGCACTATTGACATTTTGGACTAGATAACTCTTTCTTTCTCAGTGCTCTTCTGTGCATTGTAGGGTATTTGACAGCATTTCTGGCCTCTACTCACTGGATGCCAGTAGCACCCACACCCTACCTCCAATTTTGACAACCAAATATATTTCCAGACATTGCCAAATGTTCCCTTGGGGAAAAAATTGCCCCTGGTTGAAAACTACTACAGTAAAGAATGTTAAAAAGTTGAAACCCCAGTTTTGTAATGTGTAAATCTAAAAAATACTGTACACTGTTTTATTTCTACCACATCAATATCATTAAAGACCTGAATCTGGAAATCACTCTAAATATATGGAGAGTATGGGAGGATGAAAATGGGGGTATAGATGCTTCAACTTAAATCAGTCTTTTGGAATATGGTCACCTTGCCCCAGAATACTGGTCAGAATTTCACCAGAATGATCTTAAATTTTGAAAGTGGAAGAATTAAGCTGATTCTGTCTCAGAAGGTTGATCTGTTTTTGTCTTGTTTTTGTATTTATGTATCTTTCATTCTTATTTTGCTTTCTGTCCATGATTATGTGGTTTAGTTGAAAGAACAGTGAGAAAGCAGCGTGAGTAATGTACATAGAGAACTGGGGTGATGATCAGGAAACCTAAATTCAAATCCTGAATTTCTTTGGTCTTCAATTTTGTGATTGGAAAAGTGAAAATCTTACTGTGAAGAACAGTTAAACTAAGGTACTGAAAACCTTTTAAAAAGTTAAAGCATTGTAAAAAGTTATTAAATATAAGGAGCTATTATTTTAACTATTTTTAAAATTTTGATTAATCTATAATACCTAAAACTTAAAATTGTAATGTAGTTCCAGATCTGTAATACTCTTCAATACTGTTAGCCACTAGCCACACATATGCTATTGAGCACTTGAAATGTGGTTAGTCTGAATTGAGATATATTGTAAGTGCAAAATATGTACCAGAGTTTGAAGACTTAGTATTAAAAAATAAGTCAAATATCATATTAATAATTTTGTATTGATTGCATGTTGAAATGGTAATAGATTGGATACATTGAGTTAAAATATTTGTTTTCATTGACACATAATTGATTGTATATATTTGTGGGGTACAGAATTGACTATCAGTATTTGTGAACAATATGTGATGATCAAATCAGGATAGTTGGCATATTTGTTATTACAAAACATATTCATTATTTGTGTCTTTTGATTATCAAAATTCATTTGTCTTTTTAAAAAATGTTATTACTAGGGAATTAAAAATTACATATATGGCTCATCTATATGAGGGTACTTCAGAGAGTTCTTGGAAAGATCTGTATTATCTTTTAATTCCAGTTTCTACAAACTTTTTAGAGTATACTCATATTTCTGTTGGACCTCACTGGTCTAAACTTATTATATGTTAATTCATAGAAGACAAACCCCAATCTATAATGTGTATTCTATCAAATCTCGGGGAATTTTAGTATAGGAAGGGCTTTCTGTATCAGTTGTAATAGTGTTTGCAGATTGTATTTTTCTCAAATCCTGGGGAAATCATGATGCTGTGAATTTTAAATTTAATTTAGGAGTTTGTGAACTTGGGATTTGAATTTAATTTTTAAAAATATGTAGTTTTTTAAAATAAAACATTCAAGTATTATATACTAAATGTAAAAATGCTATCCAGTTAACTCACTGATTAAAATTATTAAATATTTTTATTTGAATCTGTCTGTATGGAGTCATATATAATTGTGGAAGCAGATAGATTTCCATATATCTGAGCCTGATTTTCCAAATACTGTGTTATCAAACACAGTAATAAGCTGCTTACGTATAATGAAGCTGCTAAAAGCTTGTGTTTATTAGAAGGGCTTTATTATTCTAGTTTAGTGACTTTATAATAACTAAATTTTATAAACTCATGGAATTATTAGAACACCAATGAGTCCATTTTGTAGATGTTTTCTATTTACTTTTTGTATCTTACATTAGTTTACAAAGAATTTGTGCTGGAGAAAGAAAGTTTGAAAAACCCTAATTTAACTTCTCATTTTACAGATTTAGAATCTGATTCTAAGGAAAAACAAACAGTTCTCCAAAGTTTACACAATTACTTGAGTCTTAAGTAAAACTCAAGTTTCCTGAATCCTGTGTACACAGAACAAGTACTTTCTATGGTATTATGATATTCTAAGAAATATAATATAGAGTAAGGGTTGGATATAGAGCATCATTATTTAAATTATGTTCTTAAAATAATATAGTTGTTGATTGTGTAAAATAATTGATTTGATTTTAAATTCCTTATATTTTTTCCTGAATTTTCTCTGAATTGTTAGTTTGGTCTTTAGATGCACAAGGGTAGGAGCTTTATCCATGACACTGGGAACTTTCTTTATGATTCTGTCAAGCAAGTGTTAGAGAGACATGTGAAGGAGGCTGATTGACATCTGCTGAATAGGTTATTCTTTCTACCTGATTGAGAATTTTTTTTCCGTAGTGGGGCCCTTTGGTGAGTGTATTAGTCTGCCTTTGTTGCTTATAACAGAATACCTGAAATTGGGTAATTTATAAAGAATGAAATTTATTTCTTACAGTTTGGAAACTGGGAAGTCCAAGGTTCAGGGAACACATCTGGTAAGGGCCTTCTTGGTGGAAACTCTCTACAGGGTCCAGTGGCAACCTGGATATCACATGGTGAGAATGGGCTGAGCAAGAGTGAGCTAGACTTCTCATTCAGCTTTCCTTAAAAAGCCCCAGAACCACACCCATTACTCCACAAATGGATCAGTCCATTCACAAGGGCACAGTCCTCACAATTTAGTCACATCTTTAAGGCCCCACTTTTCAAATACCATAGTCAGATTTCTCAACGTCTTGGCGCCCTTACAATGGGGGTTAAGCTTCCAATACATGAACTTTTGGGGAACACATTTAACTCACAGCAGTGAGCATTACATGGGACCTAAAATTTTTGTTTTTATGTGCCAATTCTCAGAGGCTCATTTACATACCTCTTCTTCAGACTTCTTTGTAATATATTTTTTGCTTTTCCAGCATTCCCAATCATTCTGCAGAAACCGTTAGCCATTGTCCATTAATAGGCACAGATTCTTGAGTCAAGCAATTTCTTCTTCAGGGAAGGTAAATATAATAGTATAGGTCTTTGTACTGTGATGATTTCCTTTTATTTCTCAGGCAGGGCCTCCCCTGGGAGGGGGTGTAATAGACTGCCTCAGCAATCTGTTTCTGGATGTTATTGGTATTAGGTGAGAGCCATGTGTAAATCAGGCTCAGATTTTTCTACTTCTGATGTGAAACTCCCCATGAGGCCATTAGTACTGTTCGAAGGAGAGATAGAGGTATGAGAGAAGTAGGCTTCTGATAGTTTGAGAAGCCTGTTCATACAACTTCCTTGTGTTTTGGGGCTTTCTTTGGCTTATACTGTATATACCACCTCCATTTAATGAAGGAGTCCTGCTTGGTACATCTACTTTTTATACCTAAAAATGGGTGGCATGGTTCCTAAAGGATTTATGTATTGTTCCTTTTCCGTTTAACCAGGTGAATGGTTACAGGAGCCTTTAGCTGAATGCCAGGAAGAAAGTTCTTAGTATAATACAGTATGGGATCCTTTTTTAAGAGTACTTGATCTTATCTTGGAATATAAGGAATTATAGGCCTGTAGACTGACTAAAGTCTGGGAATTGCGTGAAGGCTTGTGACTAAATAATGAAGGCTTTAGAAGACCTTTGGTGCCATGAAGCTTTTTGGTTTTTTCTAATGAAAGTCTTTAGTGTATTGCTTATTCATTTTATTCTTAGAGACTCCAGGATCAAGTAAGCATAGCCCCAAATCTTTATAGATCAGACCATACTGATTATTACACCAAATTAATTACCTGTGAGGCAATCAAAACCATAGTCAGTAAGTACCCAGATGTTCCTAAATCTTATCTCTTTTTCTAGGTTTCCGGAGTCCTAAATAAGTTTGTGTACTTGGGTCTTAAATCCTAGAAAGTGCCTCTGTTCTTTTATTTCTTTCTGAGATAATATTTATACTTTGATAAGATTTTATATTACTATTTTACATGTTATTCTTTCATATTTTTATTCTTCTGAGTTTTGGTGTGTTCTGTGAAATTTTTTTTCTATTTATCTTTATTTTGGATTCACTTTCCCTATTGTAGTTTTAAATTTCTCGTGTGTGTGTAGTTCTTCATAATCTCAGTTGTTACATCTTCATGATTACTTAGCAATATAAAAATGTGGTATGCTCTATTGACCTTTTTGAGAACAGGAATCAGATTTTTAGAAAGCAATTCTTTGCTATTTCTTTAATAAATTTAACCCTGGTGGAACCATTTTCTTGGTTTCTTTTAGGCGATTCCCCTCTTTTTTTTTTTTTTTTTTTTGTAGGTCCAGTGTTTCTGTCTGTCTTACCCTTATAGAAATGATACTTGTGAACTGTTAACTCAGAGTCAAAGAAGAGTTGAGCTGGGTTCTCTCACAGTAGCTGTTGGTTCTTGCCTGAATTGGGGGAATATTTCATACTTCCTGAGTATTTGCCTTAACTTACTATTTTTAGAATCTCCCCAAGTCTAGAGATAAGCTGTGGTAGAGAACTTTGCCTCTATGCTAAAGATTTCTTCCCCTTTCCCTTTTGTGGCAAGCCATGGCAGTCTCAAGGCCTAAATGTACTAATCTGCTTCAGTGTCGTTCCATGCTTAGTTTTACTTACTGGTGTCTAGGACTCAGCCTATTGCCCTCAACTAAAGAAGAATCCTGGGGTTGTATAATGATGCCAGTAGGGTTCAACTATTGCTAATACACACAGAGCAGAGAGTGCAGACAGTATACTCTGGTTGATTCACAATCTGCCCTTGCTTCTGGCACTTACCCCTCTGTTGGAAAGAGTTTGCATGGGGGAAAGTGGTTTTCTCACAGAAGGAGAAGGTCCCCAGTGGGTCTTATTTGGATCATTCTATTATACCACATCTGTCCATCATCTAGGAGAAATTTGTTAAAAGTTTCTGGAAAATAAGGGTTGCCACCTTTCTGTTTTCCAGTGATGATAAATATTCTCCCTGTTTTAAAAATGTTTTCTTGGTTATTTCAATGGAAATTTTTAGAAGTGCAGTCAACATTTAGATTTTATCTCACTAACATTTCATTCAGTGAATATGATTTTTATCAATGTGTTAATTTCACAAAAAGTACAGGCATAGAATTATTCTTAAGGTTTATATTTACATGTCAAATAAGGCTAATTGCATTTAATTTTTGATAGCTGTCCATCCAGAAGCTAATAAGTAGTATTTATTATTTTCTTTTTAGGAAATGGAATCTACATCTCTATTATTTTTAGATGTGGATCTGACAATATCACATGTTGAATGTCTTCCCAAGGATATCCTGGTGAAATTTCAAGGCAGAAATAATGATGAATGTGAGTTTGACTACCACATACTGCAGAGGGAATTACAGCATATTCCCAAAATAAAAACTAACGTGGACATTGGTGAATTTTGCTTGGTGGAAGAAAAAGTATCTGGAGAATGGCAGAGAGGAAGAGTTGTGGAAAAGAAAAATGAACTCTATACAGTGCTCCTTATAGATTGTGGGGAAGAACTGAGAGTTGATGGTGCGCAGATTGCTTCAGCCTGTGACAATTTATTTGAGCTTCCACCACGTGTAGTGTTTGGGTTTTTTGCCAACATACTACCAATTGGGGAAAAGTGGTCTCCTAAGGCTTTGAATTATTTCAAGTCATTAGTAGGAATACAAGTGAAAGGTTATGTGCAAGCTATTTTGCCTCTGCAAATGATTCTTCTTGAAGTACCAAAAATTATATCCCAGACTCTTGAATTAAAGTTAGGGAGACTTATCGATGAAGATTCATTTCGTCTTATTGTGGAAATGTCAAAAGAATTCTCCCAACCAATTCCAGATTTATTACAACATAAAAGACCTGAATTGTCATTAAGTGATAATGATACTTTACTTGATAGTCAACATGTTTTGGATAGTTTGCAGCCATCTTTGTCAGTAGGAAGTATTGAAAGTATAAAGGTATCATCTGCATTGAGCCCAAGTAAATTTTACTGTCAATTAATTAAATGGATTCCAGAGCTAGAAAACTTGACAATGTGTATGACTTTGCATTATGATATTATCAGCCAAGAAACTAGTCCAACGTGTGATAATTTTGGATTACTTTGTGTTGCCAAAAGGAGAAATGGACAGTGGCATAGAGGGGTTCTTCAGAAGCTCTTGCCCAATAATCAAGTAAAAATTTGGTTTATGGATTATGGCAGTAGTGAGGCTGTATCTTCAGTTCATGTAAAGAAACTTAAACAGGATTTTAGTTTAGTACCATTATTTTCATTTCCTTGTTCTCTGACATATTTACACAGTCCAGATAGAGATACAAGAAAAATTCAATTGAGTATATTTAGACAAGCCTTGTTAGGACAAATAGTATATGCATATATTGATAGGTTTAACAAGGATGAGCATGTGTACTGTGTGACATTACAAACTCAAGAGTCTACAATTAATTCTAAGTGTCTGCTGCAGGCTGTAGGCCCACAAGTACTTTGTCCAGTGTCTGATTCAAAAATTTCCAGTATCTTGAGTGAGACAAGTGCTTCTAATGTAAACAGACTTGCAGTTGAGGGTTTTACTGGAAATACTGAATGGTCAATAGAATCTCTAAATAGAAAAGACATTTTCAAGGTAGGTTTTCCTATTAAAACTGTAGAAATGGAGGTGGAGGCTGCCTACATAGCTTTTGTAGCATATGTATTAAACCCATCAAATTTCTGGATACGTGCTAATGACCATCAGAATGAATTTCAAGATGTAATGAAAAATATAAACATATTTTATGACTTGTGTAAAAATGATGAACTGATTCTAAGAAATCCTGAACCTGGATTATTTTGTTGTGCTAGATATAGCAAGGACAGACATTTTTACAGAGCTGTCATCACTGACATTAATGGTTATAAGATTAATGTTTATTTTTTGGATTATGGAAATACTGATTCCATACCATTTTTTGATGTAAAAATTTTGCTTCCAGAGTTTTGTGAGTTGCCTGCCTTGGCCATGCACTGTTCACTTGCACATTTATTTCCTGTTGAAGATGTATGGGTGAAGGCAGCAGTTGATTATTTTAAAAATATTGTTTTGAAGAAAACAATTTTGCTTCAAGTTATAGCAAAAAAAGATGACAAGTACACTGTAAATATTCAGAGTATTGAAACCTCAGAAAATATTGATGTTGTCTCTCTTATGTTACAAGCTGGATATGCAGAATATTGGGAAGTAGAACCAGAATGTTGTCCAAAATCTATACGTGAATATTCAGTGTTAAATTTAAAATCTAAAAACAAAGTTAATATTAAAAAAGTCGTATCTGGCCTCGAAAGACCTAAACTTAAAAAGTACCATTCAAATAAGCCAGAAGAAAATAACTTGTCTTTGTCAAAATCCTCTGTTGTTAATTTTTCTGATTTAAAAAATCCTTCCACCTTCCCAATGGGACCAGGGTCATCAGGGCCTTATAAAGAATATATGTTTAAACCAGGAACAGTTGTTGAAGTTAAATGTTCTTATTACTATGGCCCAGGTGACTTTTCATGTCAGCTTCAATGTAAGTTAGAGGCTTTAAAATTATTAATGGAAGAAATTCAGAATTATTATAGCCTTCATTCTGATCCTTATCAGGTTGGGCAGATTGCTTGTGTTGCTAAGTATTCCAAAGATGGGAAGTGGTATAGAGCTGCTGTTTTGACTCAAGTGTCAAAAAAAGAAGTTGACGTAGTATTTGTTGACTATGGTTATCAAGAAAAGGTTTTAATTAAAGATCTTTTTGCTATCAACCCACATTTTCTGTTTTTGGAAAGCCAAGCCTTCAGATGTTGTCTTAACTACTTAGTGGAACCCATTAGTTGTAAATTATTAATGTGGACAGGAGAAGCATCCAGAGAATTTGGGAATTTTATTTCTTCATCTAGAGGGTTATTGACTTGTATCGTCTGTGCCTTAGTTCTTGTACATCCAAACTATTCATATAATTTAGTGGATTTACAATCTTCATTTATTAGTGCAAAAGAATTTCTTATTAATCATGGCTCTGCCCAGTATAGCACAGTATCAGAGCCACTTCCATCTTCAGTTAGTCTTCACAGTTACTGTTATTCTTCCTTTAATATAAAAATTGGAAGTGAAGAAGAAGTATATATATCTCACATATATAGTCCCCAAAAGTTTTATTGCCAGCTTAGTAGAAATAATAAAGATCTAGAAATGATAGAAACAAAAATCACAGAGGTTATTAACCTCAAAAATTGTCCAAAATATGATTTTAATAAGATGAGATTGTGCATATGTAAGTGTGTAGAGGATGGTCTTTCATATAGAGCTTTAGCAGTGCCAACAGATTCATCATCTGACTTTTTAGTCTATTTTGTGGACTTTGGAAATAAGCAATTAGTCGGGGAAAATATGTTGAGAGCCATTTCACATCAGTTTCCAGAGTTGCTGCTAACACCTGTGCAAGCTATTAAGTGTTTTTTGTCAGGTCTTAGAGATGTAGATATTCCAGCAGAAATCAGCAGCTGGTTTGAAGACAATTTTTGTGGAAAACCATTAAAGGCAGTAATATTGTCCAGGGAGTCAGATGGCCAGCTTGGTATAGAATTGTATGATGGATATCAACACATAAATCACAAAATTAAAATGTTGCTCCATGATTATGAGAAAAAACATTGTGACCAAGAACATTGTATGGAAGAGAGTCATAACATAAATAAGAATAAAAGACTTGCTCCTTCTTTGAAAGGCAAAATAGAAAACAGCCCTGACTATAATATGACAAATAGAACTAGTCTAGTAACTTATTCTGAAAGCAAAATGGATCAATTAATGCATCCCAAAGGTACATACACCAGCCTTTTGAAACCATCAGTTTGTTGTAAAATTGAAACTGTGTCAAAAAACAAAGTGAAGAAGTCTTTGAATGATAGACTTAAAGTTGTAAAAATTGTCCCGGGATTTGCACATGTTCTTGATGAAAGTGATATGGGCCAAAATTTAGCAAAGGTTGTATCCATCAGAGACTTAAGTCAAGCAGCCTTACAAAACCCAAATAACCTTATTAGACCACAGGTTAAAGATCTTCCTGAACCCAAAATTTACTTGAATGCAGAAGTTAAGGGATATGTTTCTAATATCAGTAATCCAGCAAGTTTCCATGTTCAGCTTGCTGAGAATGAAAATGTAATTATTAGACTTGCATATGCTCTAAATGAAAGAAGAGCAAATAGAGTGAAAGAGAAAAAATCAATTAAACTTCTTGTGGGAGATCTTGTAGCTGCAGAATACCCTGGTGACAGGGCCATTTATAGAGCAGTCATTAAGAAAATTTTGCCGAGAAATTCTTTTGAAGTGGAATTTATTGACTATGGTAACTCTGAAATAGTAGACACATCTAAAATTTATGAACTTAAGAGGGAATTCTTAACTATTCCTCAGCTAGGAATTCATTCTTTTCTTAGTGGAGTAAAATGGAATGAGCCTGATGAAATATGGGACAGCAAAACTGTGGATTATTTTGTTTCGATTGTAAGTAACAAAACAATTTCTTGTGAATTTTTGAAAAAGCATGAGCAGAAGTGGGAAGTAAATATAATTTGTGATGAAAAATGTGTCGTTAATGAAGTACTGAAATGGACAGCATATTCAAAACTACAGAAGACAGTATTGCAAACACCTCAGGTTGTCTCTCAAAAGGTGAGCCCTGGTGATGATAATGAAATGAAGAAAGGAAGATCAAATGAATATGAAGATTCTATGATCCATCAACCATTGTGCCAACAGCTGGTTAAAATTCCTTTTGAAGAGCTAAAACCTGGACAACTTGAAAAAGCTAAAATACTTCGTGTTTCAAAATGTGGTAGATTTTATGTGCAGTTATCTAAAAATAAAAAAAAATTATCAGATTTAAGAGTATTAATTAAAAAAGAAGGAAAAAACCCCTCTTTACCAACGAAAAATATTGAAAAAGGCTTAGAATGCTTGGCAAAATCTAAAAAAACTTCACAGTGGTATCGCTCAAAAGTAGAAAAAAAGTATGTTGATGAGAAAGTGCTTGTTTTTTTAATAGATTGTGGTAGGTATGAAATAGTGCCTTTATGTAATATAAAGATGCTTAGTAATGAAATCAGAAATATTCCAAGACAAGCTGTGCCTTGTAAATGGATTTGGTTTGAAAATTCTAGGAATGCGCCATTTGAATCCATTGTGTGCTCACCTGCTCATTTGAAAATAAACATCCTTTTCTTGAAATATTTAGATTCTGTTTGGGAAGTAGAAATTTTGGTAGATGGCCTGTTACTTTTGGAATATTTAAATTTATATACAGTTCAGGTTGAAGAAAACAAACTTAGATCTCCAGAAATTATTTTCAGTGTGGATTCTGAGACTCCTGGGTCATCATGTGTAATAAGATCATTTACCTGGGCACAACTCCAAAATGGTAGACAGTGCTCTGGTATTGCAACTGCTGTTTCTAATCCATCAGAGTTTTGTGTTCAGTTAGAAGATTTCTTTGACACAATGAAACATCTCTTTATTTTGCTTTCTGACCTACCAGAAACCTTACAAACATTGCCTCAAGAGCTTATAATTCCTGGTTCTAATTGTTTGTTCAAATATGACTTGGAGGATCAGTGGAATAGAGTAGAAATTTCAGAAGTCTCTGATCAGTCTTTACTCCTGGTGTTGATTGACTATGGATTTTCTGTTTATATACCTTATTCGGATACAATAAACCTTAAAGTTGTTCCTGAGGAACTTTTGAATTTGCCAAGGCTAAGTTATCCCTGTATGTTATATGGTATCTTACCTGCTAAAGGGAAACATTGGAGTGAAGAAGCCAAAAGATTTTCTCAAGATTTCCTAAGCAAACCAGGCTTAGTTTTTCAGTTTAGGGAATTTAGTGTTGAAACAAAACTGAAAGTAGATGTCATTCATGAGAAAAACAATTTGGCAGATATATTGGTTGCATCTGGTCTTGCAATGTATTCTAGAGATTCAGCTCATCTTGATGCAGTTACTGGTACTGGACCTACTAAAATCCAATATAAATTACAGAGTGAGCCTGTTCGCCCCTTGTTAGATCAAAATTGTTACAAAAAAGAAAATATAAATTGCATATGCACTGAGAAACAAAAGCTAAAAAACCAGAAACCTATAAAGAGGAAAGATGTCTGTAAGAACCTCTTAAGGAAAAGCCACATTAGTAAGCGATTACATTCTAGAAATTTAACACTGAGAAAAAAAGTTGGTAGTGAAAAACGTAATCCCCAAAGTACCATTACATTGGATACATGTGCAGCAGCTTCATTTTGGGAACTGCCTGATGGTTTGAAGAATAATACCAAAGGCATTGAAAACATTTTCAAAAAGCTACCAAGTGAAAGAATACAGGAAAATGAGAACATAATGGACTTGAGAACAGCAGGGAAAACATTGCACGTTAATGAAAAATTATATCACAAGAACACTTAAAAGGTAAGTAGCCATTTTCTAAAAAGATTCTTTTCTGTACGTTCTATTTTTGATTCTTTAAAGGTTTTTCATGTACTGAAATTATCCCAATTGAAAATACCTATTGTAAGAAAACTTAGTGGAAAATCTGAATAAATGGATAAACTGGGAGTGATTACTTGGATTATAAAACAATGCTTCACTATTTTTACCTTTTTTAAACGGTGAGTTTTTTAGAATGTAGTGAAAGTAGGTTTTAACCACACATAAATGTACACATGCATGACATTTTATGATAATTTCAAGTGTTTCACAAAACTCCTAAAGTTCCATGTATCTCAGGTTAAAAAACCTTCATATTACTAGTGAGCTTCCTGGGCCCATTTTGACAATCAGTTTTCTAATATATATTGTTTCATATCAGATGAAATATATCATCAGGTGTTTTTTGTTTGTTTGTTTTTTCTAATGTGTGCTTCCAGTTAAATTTATAGAATAAACTGACCGGCATATTTCCTCTTAAACCTTTTAAATGTCAAACTGATTTTAAAATATTGTTAAAATTTTAATATTTTATGTGCCATGGTATTGTCTGATTTTTCTTAGGCATATTATATTCATTTTATATATGGATTTATATACTGGACTGAGGATTTTGTAGGTTGTAAAGAATTTTCCCTGCTTAATGAACATGAAAGGGACATTAGCCAGAGAATGGCCATCTTTGGGGTAACTAAGACCAAGCAGAAGATTTCAGTTAGCCATTAACTTGGGAACTGATAATCATCAATTCTTGAGGTTAGTAGACAAAATAAGAAACTTAACCATATGGCTAAAACTGCCCTGAGATGAAATCATGCTCCAAAAGGATCCTTCTCAGAGGTTTATTTCTGTTTACCTCCCATTATACTTTCTTAAATTGGTTTACTTTAGATGTTGTGCATTTATAATTAAGGATAGAAACTAAGTTTTCTTGTTTTTCTTACCTCCCTAAATCAGTTGCAAACGGAGGAAATACGAAAGAGAGGCAAAGCACCCTAGCTGATTTTTAACTCACCTTCTTGCTTAAAGGAAAATTGCATCCAACTAATTAGAGGTGTGAGTCAGGTATTTTTATGTTCCAGTGATGTTTAATTGAGGTTAGCCTTTGAGATCTCCCTAAGAGATAAGGACTCCAATCCTGAAATAACATCAAGGGCTTGAAGCTGACTAATCCACCAACTGCAGCCTCCATGATGCCAAAGCACCCACTCCATCATGGGACCCTGACATCTGACTCAGACCCTCTCCTTTTTTCCTGCAGGACAAAACTCTTACCTCACTTTCCCACATCTTCCCCTTTATAAACCTCAGAACACGCATCAGAAGGCAGGATGATTTTAACGTGATTATTCCCCAGATGCTGGTTATCTGAATAAACCTTCCAATCCTGCTCCTACTTTTGGACTATCGAGTCATTTGTTTAATGTGAGAGGGCAAGCTGAGTCTGATGACCACCTGTGACAAATGTTTGTTCTGACTTTTATAAATAAAATTTATATTATTTCATATTCCATATTATAACTAGCATCATAACAGGTTGCATTCTTTCAGTGAGTGGAGGTATCTTGTTTTTATTAATGTATGGTTAGAAAGTGTTTTATTTGAATTCATATTTAAATTTGGCCCCCTTTTCCTTCTAATTTTTGAATCCTTTATAATTGTAGTGGTGATTATGGTAGTGATAGAAGCAGCTATCCTATTTTGAGTGCTTACTATATTCCAGGCACTGTGCTAAGAGTTTTATGTGTATTATCTCATTTAATGCTTACTACAACTCTGTGGAGCTCAGGGAAGTTAAATATCTTGTCCATAGGTGTAAAGCTGGAAGTAAGGAACTGAGATGTTAAACTCAGATGTCTGACTGCTTTTATTCGTTGTTTATACTGCCTTTTGAAAAATATTTTCCTTGAAAAATAGATATACTTGGGAAAGGGTTTTCCATAAACTCTTGCTCATCAAACCATACATTTTGGTTCTTATATGATAGCTTTTAGAGTTTCTTTACCTTGTATATATCTACCTTTTTTTATGTTTTTTTTCCCCATGTATTCTTTAAGGACCCACTTATGGCCCCCACTTTCATCTTCCAGCACTCCTAGCACACAGTGATTCACTAAGTGAATTCAAGTGAAAATATCTATTGTAGAAGCAGAGAAGCAACATTAAATTATACCTACTAAAAATAAAAAAAAAAAATATTTGGAGTCCTATTTAAGGAAAAATCACAACTTTGAGACCAATATGGTTTAATAGATTAAGAATAAACTTACGTATTTGCTATAATCATAGTTTTAAAACAAAACAAGAACACAGAATAAAAATCTGATTTAATTGCCTTTACTATCCAAGCTCCTACCACTTCTACTACACTTACAAGGGCAGTAGTGGTCACTACTGTTGCTCTTATTGCTTGCAGGTATCCTGTGTCTAGGGCAAAATGATTTTAGGATAGTCAGCCCTTCTTTCCATGAATGTGGAACCCTCGGATACTGAGGGATGATTGTAGTTCCTCTTGGTTGAAGACTTCAATAATTGAGACTTTCTTGCCAATTTAAAAAAGTATAGAAAAGAGGCTATAATACAATACTCGACCTTGGCTTTATATTAGAATTAATAAAGGAGGAATTTTAAAAGAACTTAAAAAATTCTGATGCCTGGGTCCCTCTCTCAGATACTGTTTTAATTGGCCAGGGCTATGTCCTCACTAGTGGGATTTTAAAACTCCCCCAGGTGATTCTACTGAATAGCTAAGGTTGAGAACCAGTTCTCTAGAGAATACTGCAGATAACCTCCTGAATTATTTTGTGAGAGAAAATAATAATTTTCTTAGGATTAAGTTACATTATAATTTATAAGTAATAATAGTTAATGTTAGAATAATGCTTTTTTCTACCCTAAAACACTTGTATTGATTTAGTGTAAGTTAATAGGATAGTTTTGTAAACATTGGCAGCTGATTTTTGTTTAAAAATTTGGGGAGCAGTAGAACATTTAAATTATTGTATAAATTATTTCAAAGTTTAGTTTTTAATTTAGACATTTTAAATGTTTATTTCTGATTTTGCTTTGTATAAAGAATGATATTTTTTTAAACTCATGTAAAATGGCTTATCAATATGGAGAAATGTATGATTCATTAGAAAAACAGTTAAGATTTTTTTTAAAGACTATTTACCCATTATACATTTTCAATCCTATATATTGATATGAAATAAACCACTCAGATTCAAAACTGTTAAATGAAGACAAATTATGTAACTATTTGTGTTTTGCTAGCATACTCATTATGGCTATGATACATTAATAGCTAAGTGTGTACTCTGAGTAATGGTTTTAATTTCTTTCCTTGTTTTTCTCATAATTTTTTATTAATCATAGCGATTCGTTGTTGACCAAAGCTACCGTTATCAAATTGCTTTTCCATAGCACAATATTTTTTATTCATGCCTTTATATCCTTGAACATACTGGTATCTGTAACTATCTTCTTCTTTTTAGTAAATTATCCTCCTTTATAATCTTGTTATCATATTCTACTTTATGGTGCATTCATTCATCAAAAGTTTTGGAAGTCACTGTATTAGATATAGGAGATAGAAAAATGAGTAAGTCAGATTTCAGTTCTTAAGATGTTCTTATTACAGTGGTGAAAACAAACTAATAATTATAATAAAGGATGATGTATGATATGTAGTAAATGCATGTAATAGGTGTTTAGGACGGAGGACAGTGTGCTACCTAACTTCCTAGGATTAAGGAACCAGTTGAAAAGGATTGACAAAAATATGATCTGTGAGCCTGACTCTTGAAAGATATGTGGTGTAGTTTTTCAAAAGAACTTAGGTAGATATACAAGAAAGGAAATTATAGAAAGTCTAATACAGCCAAGCAAAGTTGACTCATTACAAACACACTCCTTTTGTTTGAAAATACCATTACTTCTCTATTCCTGAAAAATAGTTTCAGTAAAAACACAATTAGAACCTGAGTTATTTTCTTTCAGCGTCTGAAACTTTTGCTATGTCTTTTGACTTCCACTTTTTTGTTTGCTATTTAATTTTTCTTTTAAAAATTTTTTATTAGCATATTCATTGTTACAAATCATACTTATTCTTTATGCCTTTATCCAATCTCTCCCCTTTCCCCTCCCCTCTTCTCTTTTCTCCCTCCCCCTCTAATAACCATAGATTTGTTCTCTCCGTCTGATAGGTTAACTGTTCCTCTGTTGGTTTGTTGCCTAGATGATCTGTCCAGTGCTGAGACAGGTGTGATCAAGTCCCCCCCTATTATTGTAAATCAGATGCTTCTTTTATTACTCTGGAGTGTGCTTTGTGAAGAGACAGGACCTCTTTTTATTTTTATTATTTTGGTCTCCACGGGTGCTTCTCCTTTTGTCAAAGAAGTTGAGATTTTTATACATGTATGTGGGGTACAAAGTTGACTTTCAGTAGTTCTGTACTATGTGTGATGGTCAAATCAGGATAGTTTATTCATCATTACAATACATAATCATTCTTTGTGTCTGTTAACCAATTTCTCGTTAGCCTTCCTCACTCTCCCCACCCTTCTCCTTTTCCACCTCTAGTAACCACAGTTCTTTTCTCTCTTAGAAAGCTCAACATATTATTGTGATTGTTTCTCTCTCTCTCTCCCCCCTTTATTTATGGATTCAGCTCCCACTTATGAGTGAGAACATGCAGTGTTTATCATTCTGCACCTGGGATTTTCCTAGAATCTTAGCCCTACATAGTGTTGGATATGGAAATTCATGGTATATCTTATTTATTATTTCTAAAAGTACAGAGTATTTATACCTCTGGAGCATTTATTTTGTTAGGTTTCTGTGATCATTTGCCCTAACTTGTGAAGCCGTTTGGAAGTAGAGATCCAAAAATATTTCTTAATCATTGTCCAAGATGGGAGTCCTAGGAAGGAACTGCTCAGGCACTTGTTCAGCTTGTCAAGATTAGTTAAGTCCTGTTGAAACAACAAACTGTACCCCATAACATGCACAATGAAAAGAACAAATTAAAAAAAACAAAGTTAGGTTCTCTTATACCTGTGAAGATGTGATGCTTTGCTGTGGGTTATCAGAGTATCATCTATTTTTGTGAATATCTAATAAGTAGAAAGCTTTAAAGGATAGTGGAAAAATTTTGTTCTCATCTTGACTCAAAGGGAGTATCAAAGAATTGCGAGTAGAATGGTTAGTAGAATAGCATAAAAAGGAAGGAGAGCTCAACAAACTAGGAATTGAAGGAAATTTCTTTAAATACAGGGCATTAATGAAAATACACAAAGATAATATCATTTGTAATAGTGAAAGCTTGAATGCGTTCCCTTTAAAATAAGGAACAACACAGAAATGTTTGCTTTCACCACTTATACAGGGGTACTTCAAAAATTTTGTGGGAAGGGCCGTCCCGTGGCTCACTCGGGAGAGTGTGGTGCTGTTAACACCAAGGCCTCGGGTTCGGATCCCATATAGGGATGGCCGGCTGAGCGTGGTGCTGACAACACCAAGTCGAGGGTTAAGATCCCCTTACCGGTCATCTTTTAAAAAAAATTTTTTTTGTGGGAAAATAGAATTAAAGGATGATACAAATTTTTCCATGAACTTTTTGAGATATCCTTGTATTTATCATTGTACTGGAGGTTCTAACCAGGGATATAAGGTGGTAAAAAGAATACAAGGTATCCAGATTGGAAAGGAAAAGTGAAACTTTCTATTCACAGATGACATGATCTGTGCAAGGATACACAAATTGATTGGGTATACTAGCAATGAATACTCAAAAAAAAAAAAAAGAAATTAACAAAGTAATTTAATTTACAGCAGCATCAAAAGAATAAAACACTTAGAAATAATTTTAGCAAAAGAAGTGTAAGAACTGTACATTGAAAACTGCAAAATACTGTTGAATGAAACAAAAGGAAAATGAATAAAATAAATTGAAAATACATCAGTGTTCATGGAACAAGATATGTAATAAATGGAAAAGATACATCCCATGTTTATAGATCGGGAAATTGAATATTGCTAATATGGCAGTACTTCACAAACTGATCTACAGATTTAACCAATACCAAAATTCTAGCTGGCTTTATTCAGAAACTGACAATTCTTAAATCATATGGAAATGCCAGAATAACCAAACAATCTTGACAAAGAATAACAGTCTCAGGTATTCTGTTATAGAAACATAAAACAGACTAAGACAAATTTCCACCCAGAAAGGATGTGGACTCTGCCCAAGGGGAAAGTTTCTTCTCATCATTGCTCTACAAGGATACCTCTGAATGAGGCTGTAGTTTGGCAGCAGTTAATGTTGGCTTGCAATGACATATTGAATTGACCAAATTATGGTCCAGGTTTGATGTTTTTAAACCTTGGTCAGGTGGTCACAGGAAATCTTCCCATGAAGACAAAGAAAGGTATGTGATTTTTGAGTGACAGATCAACCTTGAAATCCACTTAGGCATGTTATATATTCCTTTTAATATCTTAATGGATTTGGTGGTAATATTTTAAGAAATTTTGCACATATGTTTATGAGAAATACTGGTCTGTAGATTTCCTTTCTTGTGATGTCTTTGTCTGGATTTGGTATCAGGGTAACAATGAGTTGGGAAATGTTTGAAAAACTCTGTGTAAGATTGGTGTTATTTCTTCCTTTAAAATTTGATTGAATTTACCAGTAACTCAATCTGTGCACACACTTTTCTTTGTGGAAAGATTGTTAATTACTAATTCAGTTTCTTTGCTTGTTGTAGATGTCTCCAGATTTTCTATTTCTTTTGACTCAGTTTTGGTTATTCTAGAGACCATTCTAATAATTTTTCCATTTCACTCAAGTTGTCTAATTTATTGGCATAAAGTTGTTTATAATATTCCCTTGTAATCCTTTAAATTTCTCCTGTATAGGCGGTGTTGTTCCCTGTTTCCTTAATAATTTTGATAAATTGCCTCATTTGTTTTTTTCCCTACATTGAAAAATTGTGGTAAAATACACATAAACATGAAATTGATCATCTTAAGCATTTTTAAATGTATAGCTCAGGGTGTTAAGTACATTCACATTGTTGTGCAGCTGTCATTACCATCTATCTCTAGAACATTTTTATCATCCCAGACTGAAACTCTGAACCCATTAAACACTCACTCCTCATTCCCCACCCTCACTCCTAGTCCCTGGTAACCCCATTTAACTTTCTGCTCTCTGTGAATTTGACTCCTCTAGGTACTTTATGTGAGTGGACTCAGATAGTATTTGTCCCTATGTGACAGGCTTATTTCACTTAGAATAATTTTTTCAAGTTTCATTCATGTGTCATAGCATGTGTCAGAGTCTTCTTCCTTTCTAAGGCTGAAATAATCTTTAGGTCTAAAGTGAATTTCTTGTAGACAGCCTGTAGTTGGATCATGTTTTTAAACATATTCTGCCAACTCTATCTTTGGTTGGAGAGTTTATTTCACTTACATTTAAAATAATTAATTATAAGGAGGAACTTACTTCATTTTAATATTTGTTCTCTAGATGCTTTTGTTCCTCATTTCCTGCCTTACTGTCTTCTTTTGTGTTTGATTGATATTTTGTAGTGAAACATTTTAGTTCCCTTTTCATTTCCTTTTGTGTATATTCTATAGCTATTTTTCTTGGTGGTTGCCATGGGAATTACATTTAACATTCCAAAGTTATAAAATTCTAGTTGGAGTTTTTTCTACCTCAGTTTCAGTATCATACAAAAACTCTGCTGCTATACAGCTCCATTCCTACCCCATTTCAGTTATTGATGTCATAAAATGATATGTTTATGTATTGTATATCTGAAAATATAGGCTGTTTTATAAAATGCATTAGTCTCAAATCATATGCAAACAAAATATGGATTTATATGGCAAAATTACAATAACAATAGCTTTTATAACTTCCCATGTATTTACTGTTAACAAGATCTATTTCTTCATACAGTTTTGAGTTACTGTCTAGTATCCTTTTATTTCAAGTTGATGGACTCTTTAATATCTCTTGAAGGGCAAAATGGTGATGAAATCTCTCAGCTTTTGTTTATCTGGGGATTTCTAAATTTTTTCTCACTTTTGAGGGACAGTTTTGCTGGATATAGGATTCTTGGTTGATATATATTTTTTTTCTTTCACTATTGTGGCTATTTTAGCCTTATGGCTCCAAGGTTTCTGATGGGAAATCTGCTGATTATCTTATTGAGTATCCTTGTATGTGATGGGAAGCTTTTCTCTTGCTGTTTCCAGGATCCTCTCTTTGTAATCGTCTTGCTACAGTTTGATTATAATGTGTTTCAGTATGGATCTATTTGATTTTATCCTTCTTGGAATTTGTTGAGCTTCCTGGATGTTTATATTCATGTCTTATTAAATTTGGGGAGTTTTGGCTATTTCTTCAAATAATTTCTCTAACCCTTCTTTATTTTTTCTCTTCTGGGGTTTCCACAATGTGTATATTGGTGTCTCAAGGCCCTTTAGGCTTTGTTCACTTTTCTTCAGTCTTTTTACTTTCTATTCCTCAGACCTGATAATTTCAGTTGTTCTGTCTTCAAGTTCAGTAATTCATTCTTCTGCCTGCTCAAAGGTACTTTGACTCTCTTTAATTTTTATTTCTGGTATTGTAATTTTAAGCTCGAGAATTTCTTTTGGGGGGTATCTTTTTATGTTTTCTTTTTCTTTAATGTTATTTTCATTTTTTTCATACATTGCTTTCTTTACTTTCTCCACATATTCTTTTAGGTTTTTTGAACACCTTTAAAAGAGTTGTTCTAAAGTCTTTGTTTATGATCTTTTTTTCCTCAGGGATGGTTTCTGTTGAAGAATTATTATTTTTTTGAATGGACTATGTTTTCCTATTTCTTTTATGCCTTGTGATTTTTTGATGAAGACTGGGTGCGGGAATCTTATAATGAGATAACTTTGGAAATCAGATTTTCCCTGTTCTCTGAGGCTTACTTTTTGTTTCTCTTGTTGATGTTGTTGGTTGTCTCTGTGGGAGAAAAGCCTGAGCTGTAAACTTACAATATCCTTGGGTGTTTTCTGAGCCCACACCTTATCCTGGGTACGGATGGTGACTTTTCAAACTTCCCTGTATATACAGTTGCTTTTAAATATTCTAGTCCTTAAGTATCTGGCTCCCAAAAGGGAAAAAAAGAAAAATAATGAAGGTGGGGGACTCTGGCCCTTTAAATATCCTGGAAGTCATTTCAGCTGGAGGGGAAGGGACTTGCAATAATGGCAGGTGTGGCTTACAACAGTGCTGTCCACCTCTGTGTCTGTGCCCTCATTATCAGATGTAACAATAAGCAATTACAGTACAGATCCCTGATATTCAGAGGACAGAGTATTGCCCACCCTGGATCCTACAACCTGTGTACAAACTGCACCAGGAAGTGTGCATATTTGCCTGCCACAGGAATGAGGGGTAGAGGATGGGCAGCGTTACAATGCTAAGAGCTGAAATTGGTTAAAATTAACTACAGTTTATTGTCTAAGCTTTATCCTGGAAGTTTCAAACTTTAGCTGGATTCTAGATTTCCAAAATAGTTACATCAGACAGATAGAGCCAGAGCAGTTGTTGTGTAGGCGGGGAGTTGGATTCCTGGTGCTTTCTACTTCATCATCTTCCAGCTCTCTAATTTCTTCTTCTTTTTTTTTTTTTTTTTTTTGGTCACACTATCTAAAAGATTTATCAATTATCTTTTCAAAGAGTTTCATTCTGTTATTTTCAAGTTTGCAATTTTATTATTTCTGCTTTGATCTTTGTAATTTTTTTCTGTATGTTGTGTTGATTTGCTTTTCTTTTTCTAGCTTGTTAAGGTGGAGACTTAGAATATTTTTATTTTAGATCTTTTATTTATAATAGAAATATTTAATGTTAAACTTTTTTTAGTTACTCTTCAGCTGCATTCCATAAATTTAGAAATGTGTGTTTGTTTTCGCTTTTTCCAAGTTATTTTCTCATATCACTTTATTATTTATGTTAATTTGGATGCAATAAAAATGAATTTTTTCAGCATTATCTATGAATGTTTTTATTTTGCCTTTATTTTAAAAAGTAACTTTATAGAGACATTTTCACATTATGTGATATATTCTTTTTTAAGTGTACAATTAAATGCTTTGTGGTAATTTTATCAAATTGTATTATTTCTCCTTTACATTTTTGTTAATCTCTACATCCTGCCCTTCCCTCACCCCTTTTTTTGTTCTCGTCAGTTTCTCTTTTCTGGTATTTTATGTAAATGAAATCTTACAAGATATATTCTCTTCTGTCTGGCTCCTTTCACTGAACAAAATGTTTTTGACACTCATCCATGTCATAGCATATATCAGTAGTTCATTCTTTTTTATTGCTTAATAGTATTGCATTGTGTGAATATATGACATTTCAGTTATTTCTAAGTGTGAGCTTTATGATTGCTGCTAAGAACATATGTGTATTAACCTTTACATGGATAGATTTGTTTATTTCTCTTTGGTACATACCTAAGAGTGGAATTACTGGGTCATATTATAAATTTATGTTTGACTTTTTAAAAATTACCGAACTTTTCAAAGCAACTGTTTTTAACATTCTCACTGGCAATATATGAATGTTCCTACTTCTCCATATCCATGTCAATATTTGTTATTATCTGTCCTTTTTATTATTACCATTCTAGTGGATATGAAATAGAATTTTATGGCTTGAATTTGCATTTTACTAGTGACTAATGATATCATGCATCTTTTCATACCCTTATTAGGTATTTGTACATCTTCTCTAAATAGAAACAGTTATTCACATTTTGTCACCATTTTAAATTGGGTTATTTGTCTTTAAATTGTTGAGTTGTAAGAGTTCTTTATATATTATGGGTACAAGCCCATTAGCATATATATGATTTGAAAATATCTTTTTCCTATTCTGTGGGTTGCCTTACCACTTTCTTGATGACTTTTCTTGAAGTGCAAAAGTTTTTAATTTTGAGTGAATTCAGTGTATATATTTTTTCTTTTGTTTCTGTGCTTTTGGTGTCATTTATAAGAAACGAGCACCTAATCCAAAATCATGAAGATTTACACTTGTTTTCTTCTAAGAATCTTATGGTTTTAGCTGTCATATTTAGGTCTTTGATTCATTCTTCTCTTTCAAAATTGTGTTGGCTATTTTGTGTCCATTGTATTTCCACACAAAGTTCAGAATCATGTTGGAAATGTCTGCAAAAAAGCTAACTAGAATTTTCATATCAATTAGTTGAATCTGTAGACCAATTTGAGGAAAATTGCTGTCTTAACAATATTGAGTCTTCTAGTTAATGGACGAGGGAATGTCTCTTCATTTGCTTACATCTTCCTTAATTTCCTTTAGCAGTGTTTGTAATGTTTATTATACAGCTCTTCAACTTCTTTTGTTATATTTAGTCCTAAATTTTTTTGTTGATGCTATTGTGAAAGCTGCTGTCTTCTTAATTTTCCAACTGTTCATTGTTCATCTACAGGAATACAATTGATTTTGAATGTTGATCTTGCATTCTGTGACCTTGCTATATTTGTTCATTAGTTCTAATTGTGTGATAGTGTGTGTGTGTGTGTGTGTGTGTGTGTGTGTGTGTGTGTGTGTGTGTGTGTGTGTGCGCGCACATATGTTTCTTGGGTTTTCTACATGCAGGATTATGCTGCATGCAAATATGTAAAATTTCAGTCCCTTCTTTCCAATCTGCTGCCTTTTTTTTTTTTTCCAAATTGCAGTGGCTAAAACTTCAATACAGTGTTGAAAAGAAGTGGTGGGAGTTGGCATCCTTCCCTTGTTCCCTGTATCAGGGGGACGGCCTTCAGTCATTCACTATTAAGTATGATGTTTGCTATAAGTGTTTCAGCCCTTAATTAGAATGAGGAAGTTTCCTTCTCTTTTTGCTGAGATTTTTTTTTATGATGCTTTAATTAATTAAATTTTAATATTTTTCTCTTGGTTATCTATCACTTTTTTCTGCCTCCTTATCTAATATTCTTTTTGTTACATGGTGGACAATGTGGATGCATATCATAATGGCTCTGGGTTGTGTTATCATCTTTTTAAGACTTTTAATTTTTGTTCTGGTAGTAAGTTGATAATGGGCCACTTGGATAACCTCTTATCAAGATCTAGTTTAAAGGGATATCTATGTCAGTTTTGTTTTTCACTTTAGTCATGGTTCTTCTATGCCATAACCTTTCTGGGGTCTCAACTGAGTGTTCAAGTTATGTTCCGGGTGTATTTTTCGGCTGGGCCCAAACTGCAAAATATCCCAAGCACTCCATTACCACCAGAATCTCTTCTCAGCTCTCAAGCTCTTAACACTTCCACAGTAACTAGAGTATTGTCTTGTAGACTTGCAGCCCAGGAGTTGGCAAAGGACCTGAGGGGAATTACCATGCAAGCCTCTGGGTTTTACTTTCTGTGGCTCTCCTCACCATGACACCCAAATCCAGGCTATGATAATGGCTTTAAAATCTGCATCCTTAATTCCTCATAACTGCTGTTTTGCACTTAGCTTACACTTCTTGTGCTGTGGTCCAAATAATTTTCCAAGGGAGAGAACCTGGATGAATGTAGGCATTCTCTCATGTGCTTCTCCTATCTTATGGATTACCACCCTTCATGGGTTGCTTTTCAGTGCCTGCAAACAATTTTATATATTGTCTAGGTTTTTGTTTCCAGTTGTTTGTAATACAAGGGTAAGTCTAATAGTAGCTACACTCATGGCTCAATCTAGAATTCTCTATTTTTTTTTTTAAATTAAATTTTACCATTGGACCTGGAAGCACTTGGTAATACAGGCAATCATTTTGATTCTAGGCATATTCCTCTGTGTCCCACTGTTTAGTATCCACTCTGTTTCTCCAGTATAAGCAGGATCATGCACCTAAGCCAGTGTAGTAACTCTTTAATTTTTTTTAAGGTGGTTTTTAGCTTAGGCAAGTTTTAGTTAATTCTATGAAATCAGTTGACTAGTCCATTCAGTAATAACATTTCTGATATCTCATATCTTGCTTTTTCAAAGTTTTTGATAATTACACCTCTCATATTAGAACTAATATGATAACTCAGTGATTATATTTTCAAAGAAGCTATCTAGGGATATAATAAATTTGGGAAACAAATGCTAGGAAAGCCAGTGTGTTCTAAATTTTATTTATAAAGTTGATTCATAGGAATCTTATTTTAAAAAGTTATTTGAAGAATGAACTCAAAATTACAAAGTATAGGTTGAGCATCCAAATCCAAAAAATTCAAATATGAAATGCTCCAAAATCTGAAACTTTTTGAATTCTATCATCTTTCTCAAATGAAATGCTCATCAGAGCATTTCAGATTTTGGATTTTCAGATTTGGGGTGGTCAACTGGTGTATATTCTGCAAATGTCTGAAAATTGGAGAAAATCTGAAATCCGTACGCTTCTGGTCCTATGCATTTTGGATGAGGGATACTCAATCTGTAATGGGTAAAATATACTTACAACATCTAATGTTAAGTGCTTATCTGAGAATAAGTTTGGGGGAATTAGATCATTTATCCAATAAATGCTGAATTGAGTGTCTGTTTAATGCCACATACTATGCTAGGTGCTAGGCAGATAAGAGGGAATAAGACCCAGTTACTGCCGTAGGGAAATTTATAAACTAGAAATACTGAAAAGCTACTAGGCTTAAGATATAGGTAGTAAATGCTGTATAAAGTTCATAGTCCTATGGGAACACATATAGAGGATTAGGGGATTAGAGCTTTCTCTGCTGAGGAAATAGGCTTTTCTATTTTTAATTTTTTTGAACTTATTATTATTATTGAAATGTAGTTGAACATGAATACCTGTGTGCAATATGTGATGCTTAAATCAGGATAATTAGTATATTCAACATTATGCAATGTTATCATTTCTCATGGCCTTTTATCAATTCCTCCCTTGCCACCTCGCCCTTTGCACCTCTGATAACCTCAGTTCTGTTTTCCCATTTTGAAAGTTCAACATACTATTGATATTCTTGAATCTTTCTTTCTTTTTTTTATTTACTTTTTAGTTTTTTAGCTCCCACTTATGAGTGAAAACATGCAGTATTTCTCTTTCTGTGCTGGGCTTATTTCACTTAATATAATTTTCTTCAAATTCATCCGTATTGCTGTGAATGGCAGAATTTCATTCTTTTTATGGCTAAATAGTATTCTGTTGTGTAAATACCACATTTTCTTTATCCAGTCGTCCAAAGATGGACATTTAGGTTAGTTCCAACTCTTGGCTATTGTAGATAGTGCTGCAGTAAACATGGGAGTGCTGGCAGGTATCCCTTCGACATGATGATTTCCATTCATTTGGGTATATACCTACCAGTGGAATTGTTGGATTGTATGGCAGTTCTATGTGTAGTTGTTTGAGCCATAACGGCTGCATCAATTTATAATCTCTCCATCAATGTTGAAGGATTCCCCTTTCTCCACATCCTCTCCAGCATTTGTTACTCTCTGTATTTTTGGTAATAGACAGTCTAACTGGGGTGAGGTGATATCTCACTGTGGTATTGATTTGCATTTCCCTGATGCTGAGTGATGTTGAGCATTTTTTTATGTGTCTGTTGGCCATTTGTATGTCTTCCTTTGAGAAATGCCTGTTCAGCTACTGTTTGGATGTGTTGTCCCCGCAAAGCTTATGTCAAAATCTGACCCCCAATTTGGCAATGTTGGGAGTGATTTGAGTTTTGGGGGTGGATCCCTCATGAATAGATTGGCACCCTGGTGGGGGGTGGGTAGTGAGTTTCCATGAGAGCTGGTTTTTTAAAGGACCCTAGCACCTCCTTGCTCTCTCTCTCTTGCTTCCTCTCACCATGTGATCTTCTTATACGCATGGGCTAGCTTGCAGTTTTCCACCATGAGTACAAGCAGCCTGAGGCCCACACAAAATGCAGCTATCCCAGAATCTTAAGCCAAATAAAACTCTATTCTTTATAAATTACCCAGTTTCAGGTATTCTGTTAAAAGCAACAGAAATGGACTAATACAGCTGCTTTGCCCATTCTTAAATCAGGTTATTATTATTATTTTTTTTTTGCTGTTAAGTTGTTTGATTTCATTGTATATTCTGGATATTAATACTTTGTAAGATGCATAACTTGTGAATATTTTCTCCCACTCTTTAGGTTGTCATTTTGCTCTGTTAATTGTTTCTTTTGCTGTGCAGAAACTTTGTAGCTTGATATAATCACATTTGTTTATATTTTCTTTTGTTGCCTGTGATTTTGGGGTCATATTCATAAAGTCTTTGCCCAGTCCTACTTCCTGAAGTGTTTCCTCTATGTTTTCTTTTAGGAGTTTTATAGTTTCAGGTCTTATATTTAAGTCTTAAATCCATTTTGAGTTGATTTCAGAATATGCCAGGAGGTACAGTCTTGTTTCATTCTTCTACATATGGATGTCCAGTTTTCCCAGTAACATTTATTGAAGAGGCAGCCTTTTCCCTAATGTATGTTCCTGGTGCCTTTGTTGAAGATCAGTTGGTTGTAAGTATATGGGTTGATTTCTGGGTTCTCTGTTCTGTTCCATTGGTCCGAGTATCTGTTTTTATGCCAGTACCATGCTGTTTTGCTTACTATAGCTTTTAGTATAATTTGAAGTCAGATAATATAGTGCATCCTGCTTTATTTATTTACTTATTTTTGCTCAGGACTGCTTTGGCTATTTGATGTCTTTGTTGTACTGTATGAATGATACTAGGATTTTTTTTCTATTTTTGTGAATATTGTCATTGATATTGTGATGGAGATTACATTGAATCTGTAGATCACTTTGGGTAGTATGGACATTTTCACAATGTTAATTGTTCCAATCCAAGACCATGGAATGTCTTTCCGTCTTATTGTGCCCTCTTTAATTTCTTTCCACAGGGATTTGTAGTTCTCCTTTGCAGATATCTTTCACCTCCTTGGTTAAATTGATTCCTAGGTATTTTATCTTTTTGGTGACTATTGTAATTGGGCTAGCTTCCTTTTTTTTTTCTTTTATGTCTTTTTGTGACCAGTAAGGGGATCGCAACCCTTGGTGTGGTGTCACCCGCACCGTGCTCAGCCAGTGAGTGCACCGGCCATTCCCATATAGGATCCGAACCAGCGGCGGGAGCGCCAGTGGGCTCCCAAGCACTGCACTCTCCCGAGTGCGCCACGGGGCCAGCCCTGGGCTAGCTTTCTTGATTTCTTTTTCTGCTAGTACATTGTTGGAGTATTAAAAAGCTATTCTGTTTTGCTATTTGACTTTGTATTGTGCAAATTTACTGAAATCATTTATCAACTCTAGGAGTTTTTTTGTACAGTCTTTAGGTTTCTATATACAGGATCATGCCATTTGCAACCAGGGACAATTAGACTTCATCTTTTCTGATATGGATGCCCTTTATTTCTTTCTCTTGCCTGATTGCTCTGGATAGTACTTCCAATAGTACATTAACTATTGTGGTGAGAATGGGCATCCTTGTCCTTTTCCTGTTCTTAAAGAAAAATATTTCTGCTTTTCCCCATTCAGGATGAAATTGGTGGTAGGTTTGTTGTGTATAGCTTTCATTATGTTGAGATACTTTCCTTCTGTACCTAATTTGCTGAGAGTCTTTGTCAGGAACAGATGTTAAATTTTATTGAATGATTTTTCTGCATCTGCTGAGTTAATAATGTGGTTTTTGTCCTTGATTTTGTTGATGTGGTGTATGACATTTATTGACTTGCACATGCTGAACTATCTTCACATACCTGGGATGAATCCCACTTGATTGTGGTGTATAATTTTTTGATGTGTTGCTGTATTCTGTTTATTGAGGATTTTTGTGTCTATGTTCATCAAATATATCAGCCTCCAGTTTTCTTTTTTTTGTTGTATCTTTGTCTAGTTTTGGTATCAGGGTGATACTAGCCTCATAGAATGAGTTTGGGAGAGTGGTCTTTGTTTCCATTTTTTGTAATAGTTTGATTAATTCCTCTTTAACGTTTAGTCGAATTCAGCAGGAAAGCCATCTGGTCCTGGGCTTTTCTTTGTTAGGAGACTGCTGATTACTACTTCAATCTCATTTCTTGTTATTGGTCTGTTCAGGTTTTCTGTTGCTGCTTGGTTCAATCTGGCTAGTTTATTTATTTATTTTTTTGCAACTGGCCAGTAAGGGGATCTGAACCCTTGACCTTGGTGTCACCAGTACCACACTCTCCCAAGTGAGCTAACCAGCAAGCCCCAATCTGGGTATTTTGTATGTGTCCAGAAATTTATCATTTCTTCCATGTTTTCAGATTTGTTGGTGTATAGTTTATAATAGTTTCTAATGAGTATTATTTGTAATGTCTCCTTTTTTAGTTCTGATTTTTGTTATTTGTGTCTTTCCTCTTTTTTTTTGTTAGCCTAGCTAATGGTTTGTCTATTTTGTTTATCTTCTGAAAAAAACTTTGTTTCATTAATCTTTTATATTTTTTTTGTGTCTCTGTTTCATTTAATTCTACTCTCATCTTAATTATTTCTATCTTCTAATTTGAGGATTGGATGGGTCTTATTTTTCTAGTTCTTTGATGTGCAGCATTAGGTTGTATATTTGAAATCTTTCTATTCTTTTGATATAAGCACTTATTGCAATAAAATTGCCTCTTAGTAACTGCTTTTGTAGTGTCCCATAGGTTTTGGTATGATGTGTATTTATTTTCATTAGTTTCAAGAATTTTTTTTGATTTCCTCTTTAATTTCTTCTTGGACCTATAGGTTGTTCAGGAGCATGTTGTTTAATTTGCATGTCTTTGTATAGTTTACAGAGTTTTGTTTGTTATTGATTTCTAGTTTTAATCCATTGTGGTCTGAAAAGGTACTTGAAGTGATTTCAGTTTTTAAAAATTTGTTAAAACTTAAATTGTGACCTAATAATATGGTCTATCCTGGAGAATGTTCCATATGCTGATGAGAAGAATGTATATTCTGTGGTTGTTGGATGAAATGTTCTGTAGATATCTGCCAAGTCCAGCTGGTTTAAGGAGTGGTTTAAATCCTGTATTTCTCTGTTGATTTGTTGCCTGGATGATCTATCCAATGTTGTTAGAGGGGTGTTCAGGCCCCCAACTATGATCATATTTGGGTATATTTTTCTTTAGGTCTAATGGTGTTTGCCTTATATATCTAGGTGCTCCAGTGTTGGGTGCATATATGTTTATGATTTTTATGTCTTCTTGCTTGATCAACTGCTTCATCATTAGGTAATGGCAACCTTTGTTTCTTTTTATAGTTTTTGGTTTAAATTCTGTTTTATTTGATGTAAGAATAGCTACTCCCACTCATTTTTGTTATCCATTTGTGTGGTATGTCTTTTATTAATCCCCTCACTATTAGTCTGTGTGTGTCTTTACAGGTGAGGTGAGTCTCTTGTAGACAGTGTATAGTTGGGTCTAGCTTTTTAACTCAATCAGCCCATCTGTGTCTTTTGAGTGGAGATTTTAATCCATTTACGTTTAGTGTTGTTATTGAAAGGTATTGTCTTACTGATGCCATTTCATAGACTTTCATTTGGATATTTCAAATATCATTTGTTCCTTCCTTTTCTTTTATTGTCTTCAGTGTTTGTTGTTTTTTTGAGGTGGTAAGATAGTCTCTTTTTCTTTCTCATTTGCATTTCTGCTCTACTGGTTGGATTTATTCTTTCTTGTACATTCATCATAGTTGTTATCACTTTTCTGGATTTCTGATGCAGGACTCCCTTGAGAATTTCTTGTAGGGCTGGTTGTGTGGTGGTGAACTTCTGTAGTTTTTGTTTGTCTGTGAAATATACTATTTCTCCCTCATTTCTGAAGGATAGCCTTGCTGGGTATAGTATTCTTGGCTAGCAGTTTTGTTCTTTTAGTATTTTGAATATATCATTCCATTCTCTTCTGGCCTGTAGAGTTTCTGTTGAGAAATCTGCTGTTAGCATCATGGGGACTCCCTTATAGCTAGGTTGTTGCTTTTTTTTTGCTGTTTTTAGGTTTATTTCTTTGTCCTTGAGTTTTGCCAGTTCAATTATAATGTGTCTTGGAGAGGACTTTTTTTGGATTGAATCTGTTTGAGGATCTTTGAGCCTCCTGAATCTGAAGGTCTGTGTTTATCCCTATACCTGGTAGTTTTCCATTATTATTTTGTTGACTACGTACTCAGTGTCTTTTCTCCTGCCTTTCTGTAATACCTGTAATTCGGATGTTTGGTTATCTGTTGTCTCTTAGATTTTCTTCATTTTCTGTCTGCCTGAGTTATTTAGAAAAGACCGTCTTCAAGATCAGAAATTCCTTCTTCTGCTTACCCTAACCTGCTGTTTAGGTTCTTGGTTGTGTTTTTTATTTTGTTGAGTGAATCCTTCAGTTCTAGGAGTTCTGCTACATTCTTTTTAAAAGTGTTAATCTCTTTGTAAATTTCATTCTTTATACCCTGGGTAGTTTTGCTCAGTTTATTTTGTCAACCTGAATCTTCTTGTATCTCATTAACTTTTCTTAAGATTGTTACTTGGATTTCCTTTTCATCACTTCAGTGGTTTCCTGCTCTATGGGATCTGGTGATTGATTGTTATTGTATTCCTTTGGTGGACTCATATTTTCTTGGTTTTTTTTTTCATATTTCTAGTATCTCTACACTGATAACTGGTCATCTGGTAGAGCAGTTGCATTTTCTATTATTCTAGAGTGGGCTTTGAAGAGAGAGACTTTCTACTGTAGAAGTGCTATGTATTGACCATTGATATTATGCTTTAGTATTAGTTCTGGCAGATGCAGTAGTGTAGTCTCCATGTGGGTACTTCAGCTGTATTCAATATTGGAGTTGTATGTGTGTGCCTCTGTGGCCTAGACACTGGGGCACTTAGTGATTTGTTGTTGATATTATTGACACTCTTTCCCTGGCTTTTCTGTTGACCCTTCTTTGTCAATGTGGTTGAGTGCACTTCTGTATGGTGGTGGTGACTACAGGTGTGGTAGCAAGGCATCGTTCTGGTGGAATTGGTTGTGGCAGTGGTGTCTGCAGCAGTGGCAGGGGTGACTGCTGAGGCTCCTGGTCATGCTTCTTGCCTTCTGCTTGTCTGGTGGAGTGCTGCCCATAGCTGCTGAGGTCCCTAGGCAAGCTTCCTGCCTTCTAGTGGTCTGGCGGAGAGCATCCTCTGACTGTTGACTTCCAAGAGTCAAGACCTTTACAACAGCAGAGCCTAGGGCTGTAAGAATGGGAAGTATATAATTTTCTTGTCTGTGATAGTTAGGATTTTCCTCAACTACTAAAAGCACATCCCCGAGTTGGGCTGTGATACTGTAGCCATCCACTTTTGTGTCACTTCACTGTATCTTGTAAAACTATCTATAAATCAGACCTGAACTTTTTCTTCTTCAATCACTGATCATAGGGAATCCTCATGAGACTTGGTAGTAATTAAGAGGAGGAAAGCAGTGTTGCAGCAGTAGATGCTATAGGTGCTAAGCCACTTGTATAAACAATGTACATGCTCACAGGACCTGTTTGATCTTGGTCTTCTATACAGTATTTACACTTGATGGAGTTCTGTTGTGCTTGCTCAATTATGGCTTTATGAGTCAGGTACTCATTTTGTAACAGTCAGCTCAGGTTGTGTGATACCTTGTTTGTCCACAGTCAAGTCATCTGGGTATTTCGCTTTCCCCAGTGCACAGACATCCTGATAAATATCTTTAAGCTACTTTGAGGAAGTCTAGGAGGAACAATTTCTATAGAAAATTTAGCAGTCTAGCAGGGCTCTTTTTCAAGTGGACCCAATGTGACCTTCATTCAGAATATTCTGAGTTTGTGAACTCATTCAGTTCTGGGGACTGAAAGAGGGTCAGTGACCCTTACAGTGTTTAAATATGGCCTTCATTCACCACACTTAGAAGTTTTTGTGTATTATGAAGATCAAGTAAAAATTTAGTAGACTGCCCTCTGTTTCAGTTCTAGGAATTTTGTGATTGATTAACCATTGCCACAGATTTATGTGGGTCAAAACATTTTAAATGTTCTCATCTTACTTCCCATTGTAGTATTCACATATGTCTTGTGGTTAAGTCCCTTCTTTGCTTCTGCCACTTTGGGATCCTGTAATTTACTGATTGCAGTAAACCAATTTCAAGGACATCATTTTTTACTGTCATTCCTGGCATGCAGATAATAGTCACTACAGAGCCTTTACGATATATTTCTCAAATCAATGGTGAAGGGAGTATTCTCTGGATCTTCCTGGGGGTCATAGAGAATGGGAGAACAGGTCTCACATAATAAGTATACTTGCATTTCTTTCTCCTCATGGCTTTGGATTTCTTCTGTATTAAGGGGTTTTCAAACTTTGGCATGTATCAGATCTCCTGGAGAGCTTGTTAACACATAGATTTCTGGGTCCTACTCTCAGAGTTTCTGGTTTAGTAGCTCTGGAGTAGGCCTGAGAATTTCAGTTTTTAACAGTCACCAGGTGAGGCTGATGCTGCTTGTCTGGGGACCACACTTTGAGCACCATTGTTCTATATTATACCAAGGATATTGTGGATGTCTTGAATTTGGTGTAGGACATCATTATGTACACCTTTTACTCAAACATCTGAGCAAGGTGGTCAATTTCTTTTGCTAAAGGCCCTCATATTTTGTACTTGGTGAATATAAGTCTGTCTGCCAATTTGGGAGCTGAATAATAAAAAATGTTGAAACTCTCATTATTCAGTATTTGTAGAATTTCACTTCATCTGTTTTTAGTACAGTGCATTACCTTGCCCTCTGTTGGCTCGGCCTCACCAAATTAGAAGCCTGCCATATTTCTGGTATAATTTCTCTAGAGTAGTGGTTCTCAAACTTTTTGTCTCAAGTTTGCTTTATAACCTTAAAAATTATTTGGGACTCCAAAGAGCTTTTATTTATGTGAATTGCATCTATCAAAATTTACTGTGTTAGAAAATAAAATTGAGGATTTAAAATATTTATTTACCAATTTATTATAAAATAACAATGGCAATCTATGTTTTAACATAACATACATTTATTAAGATTTAATAATTATTAAAAATAATTATTTTTAAAGCAAAATTTAGAGACAAGAATGGCATTGTTTTATAAATATCTTTTATGTGTGACTTAGCAGAATATAAGTGGATTCTCATATCTGCTTCTGCATTGAATCTGTTCCTGTCATGTAGCACCAGAAAACACTCATGAGAATGAGAGCGAAGAGACAAATAGTATATCCTGACCACAGTTTGAGAACTGCTGCTTTAGAGAATGAACCTCCTATCTACTACTGAGTAGTGGGCAGGTAATTAGCTAGGCATTTGGAGTTGGGCTGAGGTCGTTGGTCTAACTTCTCTTGTTACAGAATCTCAGTAAATCCTGGTATTTTTAAAAACTCCATTCACTTACCTCTTCCTTCATAAAAACAAAACCCCACTTTATGGTATACCTTTGGAAATGCTATTTCAGACTTAAGACGATTGACTCTCACCCTCCACCAAGATTTTGTTTTCAAAGTAGCTGGGCTAAAGTTCTTACCATCCTAGGAGAAGAAGAGGGAACATAAAGAGGAAGGAAAAGTTGAGTGGGGTGGCAGGCAACTCTTTATTAAGAGTGGGAGATAGTATGTCCTTACCTCTGTAGTCATCTCCTTGTAAAAACTCCCCAGATCAGACCTCTGGACCAGGCATCAACTAATTTTCTGTCATTTCCATTCTTTTTTGTTCATTTTGATTTTATCTTTTAATTTTTAATGTTTTCTGTCTTATTTTGATAGATTTGCTGCCCCTCAAAACCCTAAGTGTTGGAGCCATTATCTCTTTTCTGTCATTAAGCATGTTGACAATAATACTTTGGTCTCTTTCACCATTTATTTCTTCATAAATTGGTGTGGAGGATTTTACTTTCCAAAAATGGCCACAACATTATCTCCTGTCCCCATCCTCTTCTTGAAAGAATATAGAGAAATGAGCTGTGTGATTTCTGAGTCCATGCAATGCTCTGCAACTCTGCCTTGTTCACTGGAATACTTGTGATTAATGATGAGCTATCATGTAAGAAGTCGAACTATTCTGAGGTTTCCAGGATGTGAGTAAACCCACACCACATGGAAAGGCCATGTTTGGGCACTTTTTTGATAATTCCAGTCTATGACCATTTGAGTGTCCCTAGATGAGGCTCAGACATTGCGGAGCTGAGAAAATCTAACCCTGCTACTATGTATGTCCTGTCTGAATTTCTGCCTCATAGCAATTGTGAGCACAATAATATCATTATTTTTACCATTAAGTTTTGGAATAAGTTGTTATGTAAAAATAGCAACTGGAACAGATTTGGGTACCAGAAGTGAAATACTGCCATAACTTTTGGACCAAGGAGTGAGCAGAAAGTGGAAGGGCTTTGAAGAGAGGAAGCTTGACAGGCTTCACAGAGGCTGTCATGAAGGCTTTAAGGAAGTTGACAAAAATATTTTTGGAATCTTGGGGAAAGAAGATTGGAGACCTTTGTTATATATTATAAAGGGAATGTAGCAAAATTGCTGCTGCCATAATATGGAAAATTGAAAATGTGCTTAATGAATTGAGGAATCAGGCTAAAGAAATTTCTAAGTAAAATGTTGAAGGTACCATTTTTTTCTTAAAAGATATGGATAGAGAAAATGAAGCTTAAAAGTTATTTGTTTTTTAGTTTATAAGAGAAATTTAGAGAAATTTGTAAAAGCCAGATTTGCTGGATTCAAAAACAAAATTTTCTCATTTCTAGCCTCTCCAGATGGCAAAATGTTCTCATTTTACGAGGCCCCAAGGCAAAGTTCAAATCCTATGTACAGGTGAAATCTGAATGTGACTGCAAAACCCTTTGTTAAGACCTTAGAAGTATCCTATTAAGTAGATAAAAAGGCTTCTAATAATTTAAGGGCATGTCTGCAGCTCTTAAGGGTGTTGTTTTCCAGCAGCATCACTGGGATCCTGTGTTAAAGAAGAACTTATTTCAAAGAGACTTGTGTGTATGAGTTTAGCTAACTGAGTAGACTGTAAATTGATCAACAGGAAGTTCACAAAGTTTTTAAAGGAATTATGTCAATTTCTACCAGAAAAAAGATAGTAAAGAAGAGAGGCTTTTAGATCTCCAAAGTCCTATGACCAAGAATTAGGTTGAGACTGTTACTCAGATGCAAATGTGGTGAAGGAAGGATGACTTCGATGATGAATTCAAAAGTTTAGAGAGTGGAACCAAGAGCCAGGGAGAACAGTTTCAGGGGAGTAGAACTAAGACTTTTTAATCAGGGAACTGGCAACATATGCCCAACCACATTTCAGAAATAGCTGTGAACCAGTGACTGCTGTACCAGTGACTTCCTGGTTCTCTCTCTCTCTTTTTTAAATTAGAGTGTCTATAGAAGTTATTTTGTGCTCTTCCCACAATTGTATGTTGGATTTGTATGGGCTAACATGCCACTTTCTTTTATACATCTTCAGATCAGGAGGAAATGTACTTAAGGAACCACTTCTGGGAAGCCTAACCTGCACCTGGACCTGATTTAGATGATGAGATCCAAGATTTTGTCCTGATGTCATAATGAAATGATGCTTTGGAGTTCTTGGGGGAATATGTAGTGTATTCTGCAAATGGATGGAAGTGAATTGTTGTGGCCGGAGAGCAGACTGTGATAGATTGTGTTTTTCAAAGATCATCACAATAACATTGCCAATTTCACGTGTTCTCACCCAGTGTGACCTTGTGACTCCCCATCAAGAGGTAGAGTAAATTACCCTTCCCTTGGATCTGGGAAGGCTTGTGACTACTTTGGCCAATAGCATATGGTACAAGTGATGCCATGTGACCTTCAATTCTGGGCCATAAAAGGTAATGCAGCTTTCACCTTATTTTCTGAAATACTTGCGCCCGATACTCTAGACCATCGTTTTGAGACATCCAACTACCTGATACAGCCAGGCTATAAGAAACCCAAGTCACATGCGGAAGCCATGTATAAAGAAAGACTCCTGTCAACAGTTTCAGGATTCAGCTAATTGTGTTGTCCTTACTGAGGCCATGGCCATTGTGTAGAGATAAGTCAACTCCATCATGCCCTGTCTAAATTCCTAAGCTACAGGATCCACAAACTTAGTAACATGGTTTTGTTTTATACACTAAGCTTTGAGGTAGTAACTGGAACAACTGGATAACTTAAAAATCACAATGTAAGACTCATTAGATCTGCTGGTACAGTAAGAGTAATGAGTAAAGTATGACTTTCAGTGAAAAAGTTTGTGATAAATTTTAGCTGCCTAGTGGCTTTCTTGCTTATTTATTTACTTATTTGGTTTTGGGATACTAAGTCTGTTTCTGAGTTCTAGATAGTTGATTTGCCACTATGTATTGCTCTGTACTGGTTTATTTCTAACATTCAATTTAATTTGCATTTTGTTCTGCTTGATTAAAAACTAAATAAATACAATGAGTCTTTCAATTTGCCTACATATTTTACACATAATAGATATGAGATGAATGCATATTGATTTAACTGAACGTTACATTTTGTCATCTTTTCAGTGGGCATATTTCATGAGCTTTAAAAAATGTGAAAATGCTATAGATATTTTAGTAAATAGGGATTATATACCAACATTAACCTACTTTTTAATAAGGTTTATAGTTTGTCTTTTAAGATATTCCTCTCCTGGTAATCTAATTTGGTACATCTAATTTGAATATTGTACAAGTCAAATGTGCTATGAGGCAAAGATAGTAGAAAAAAGAGCAAATTTTCCCAGCAGTTAAGAAAAAATGTTTCCGTATTTGGGGGATTTTACTGACATCTAGTGGCATTCAGTTCTATACGTTTAAATTCCTCGTAGCTTTATTTCTATTTATCTTTTCATAACTGTCTTTTTTAAGTTTTAAAAATTTTAAGAGAAAAGACAGTTCAGGTGCCTAAAGGAAGGGTGCCATTTTTTTATGGATGCATGATATTATATGTATACCTTATACATAATTTAACATAAATTAATAAATATAATCATGTTCATTTTTAAGTGTAGTTTTTTTCCTGCACTTCTTTTCCTTTATTTGCTTGGATCTCCCCTCCTCCTCCTTTCTATGTTTATGTAACTCCTCCACCCTTACCCTAAGGTCATAACATCCTAGATTTTCTCTATGTGCATGTAATTCAATGCATGAGTGAATATACTTCTATAAAGGTATAAATGCAATGTATTATACATTTTATTGGTTCTTTTTAATGCATGCATATATTTAAAATTGTGGATGTATTTTACTTTTGTTTTCAGCAATTTCTGTATTGATAGTCATTCATCTTTTCAGTTTTTTTGCCACCTTGAATATAGCTGCAATACACATCCATGCATACAAGTATCCTCATATATCCTAATATAGGATAACTTTGTTTCTGTGAGATAGCTTTTTATCAGGGAGATTGCCGGGTAAAAAAACGTATTTTTAATTTTAATAGATGGTATCATATTGCTTTTAAAAACGTCTGAAATGTCTCTAAACAATGCGTGAGAATGCTTTTTCTCTATATAATCACTAGTAGATTTTATACCATTTTAAACATTTTTGTCTGTATGGGAGGTATAAAATGATTTATTATTTTAATCTGAATTTCTTGATTACTAGAGAATTTGGATATCTTTTTATGTGTTTGTTAACTATGAATTTATTTTTCTGTGAATTTTATTTTTACTTTTGCACTTTGTATATTATAAGATGTTAATCTCTTGTTTCTCATCCAGCTTAAAGATATTTTTATGGCAAAAGATTATAACAAAGGTTTAGCCCTTCATATAATTAATTATGTCCATCTTTAGTTTTCGTGACTCTGGGTTTTCAGATATAATTAAGAAAGTCTCTCTCACACATAGATTGTATTCTTCCAGGATCCCGTCTCCCCCTTCCTCAAATTTTGCAAAGTTTTTATTGTATGAGTTTTGCATTTAAAATCTTATTTCATCTGAAATTTAATTATTTTAAACTTTTTACAGTTGAAGGATAACATATACATAGTAATGTACAATATTAAAGAGCTATCACAAAATGAACACACCCATGTAGTCACCAACTAATACTCAGAACAATTTCTGTACCTTCTTAATTACTAAGCCTGCATTCCGTAAAACTGTCCACTATCATGATATCTATGATAATTGATGTCCCACTTGATATTTTTGCCTCCTAAACTGGATCCCTAAATACTATAATTCAGTTTGGTGGCCTTTTACTTTAATGTAAATAAAATGTTTATTTTTTAATATTTGATATCTTTTGTTTATAATTTTTATCCACATTACCATATGTAGCAGATCATTCATTTTCCTTGTTTATGGTATTCCATTTTGTGAATATGTGATTTCTTATCTATTCTACTGTTGATGGATATTTAAATTGCTTCCAGTTTATGTCCATATGGAATAATGTTGTTATGAGCATTCTTGTGCATTACTCTTGATGTTTATATACATGCATTTCAATTGGACATATATTTCAGAGAGAGATTGATGGCTCATAGGGCATGCATCCAACTTCAGTAGATTAATAATTACTGCCAAGTTCTTCTGAAGTAGTTACACTACTTTACACTTCCATTAGTGGTGTAAGAATCCTAATACTCCATATCTTTACCAACACTTAGAATTGTCTGTCTTTTTTATTTTAGTCATTTTGATAGATAGGTATTGGTATCTTGTTGTGGCTTTAGTTTGCATTTCTTTGATAACTAATGAAGTTGAATAACTTTTCATATGTTTATTGGTCACTTATCTCCTCTTTTGAATTACTCTTTCTTGGCCATGAGATAGACTTTTTCTTATTACTTAGTAAGAGTTCTTTATAAATTCCAAACACAGGCCCTTTGTTGCAAATATCTTCACTTAGTGGCTGGCTTTTTTTATTCTCTTTGTGGTAGTTTATTAATTTTTGATTAACAGAAATTTTTAACTTTAATTAGATTAAATATATGCATTTGTTTTCTATCATGATACTTTTTGTATCCTGTTGAAGAAATTTTTACATACCCCAGGTTCATGAAAAAAGTTTCCTTTTCTAGAATTTTATTTTGATTTTATGTTTAATCTACAATTTATTTAAAATTAATTTTTGTTGATATGGGGAATAGGTCAGTATTCATTTTTAACATAGAGATAGATAGTCAGTTGGCCCAGCACCATTTATTGAAAAAGGCCATCCTTTCACCCCACTGCACTGATGTAGCCCATTAAACATAGATTGAGTATTTATATATGCACTCGCAGATTTTTTGACTTTGTTTCTTTTATTGACAATACAATACAACAAGTTAATAGTATACTTTCCTAATTACTATAGGTTTACACTGTCTGGATATCTGCCAGTGTAAATGTACCAGTCTTTTTGTTCTTTTTTAAGATCGCCTTAGCTCTTCTTTGCTTTTGCATTTCCATAAAGTTAGCTTTCTAAGTTTCATACAAAAATATGCTGTTGGGATTTTCATTTGGATATCATTGAATTTATAGATCATTTAGAGAAGAAATACAGCTTTATACTATTCAGTCTCCCAGTCCGTGAATATGGGCTGTTCTTACATTTATTTAGGCCGTTTAAACTTTCTTTTATAAATACTTTGTAATTTTAAATTTAACTATCTTGTGCATTTTAGATGTAGTCCTGGCTATTTGATGTTTTAGATGCTATTGTTGATGGTATAATTTAAAAAATATATTTTTAGTTGTTCACTGATCTATAGAAACACATTTGACTGTGTATATCTGTCTTGTATCTTCTAATCTTGTTAAGTTTATTAAATTCTACAATTGTAATAATGATATTTCTAAAAACTGAGTTTCTTTTTAGTCCTTATATGTTTAAGTTTTTCTCTTGCCCTAATGTATTCTATTTCTGTAAAATGTGAAATAAAAGTAGTGATGTGAGAATCCCTGTGTCATTCCAAATATTGGGGAAAAAATTGATATTTCACCATTAAGTATGGTGTGTATGAAATTGACCTTATACAGTGTTTACTACATCAAGAAAGTTTCTATTTAGCTAAGAATTTTTAGTATGAATGGGTATTGAATTTTATCAAATTGCTTATATTGATATCATCATATCATTTTTTTCTTTGGTTTCTTTTCTTTTTTTTAATTGATTATGAATATTCACGAAATACAAAGCTGATCGTCACCCCTGGTGCCCAAGATGTGAAGGCCAGATTCATACTGGTTGCATACCCATTACTGCAAATTGCGTTTGTACACCATGTATCCCACCCAATTATCCCCATCCTCCGTCCCCCTCCCCCACCACCGCCATTCCACATTGTAACCCAAGGTATGTTCTCTCCCTCTGAAAGTCCAGCGCACCACTGTGGTCTTTCTTTCCTTCGTTGTTTCTCTCTTAGCTCCCACATATGAGTGAGTACATGTGGTATTTACCCCTCTGTGCTTTGCTTATTTCACTCAAAATAAGTTTCTCCAGGCTCATCCATGTTGTTGCAAATGGGAGAATTTCATTCTTTTTTATGGCAGGGTAGTATTCCATGGTGTATATATACCACAGTTTCCTTATCCAGTCATTCATCGATGGACATTTAGGTTGGTTCAATGTCTTGGCTATTGTAAACAGAGCTGCGATGAGCATGGGAGCGCAGGTATCCCTTCGACACGATGATTTCCATTCCTCTGGGTATATACCCAGAAGTGGGATTGCTGGATCATATGGAAGATCTATCTGTAGTTGTTTGAGAAACTTCCATACTGTTTTCTGTAGTGGTTGTACTAATTTACAGTCCCACCAACAGTGTAGGAGTGTGCCCTTCTCCCCACACCCTTGCCAACATTTGTTATTCACTTTATTTTTGATTATAGCTAATCTAACTGGGATGAGGTGATATCTCAATGTAGTTTTAATTGGCATTTCCCTGATGACTGCTGATGTGCATTTTTTCATGTACTTGTTGGCCATTTGTGTGTCTTCCTTTGAAAAACGTGTTTTCAGCTCCTTTGACCATTTTTTAATTGGGTTGTTTTTTTTACTGTGTAATTGCTTGAATTCCTTGTATATTATGGATATTGGTCCCTTGTCAAATGCATAGTTAGGAAAAATTTTCTCCCACTCTGTAGGTTGTCTTTTCACTCTGTTGACTGTTTCCTTTGCTTTGCAGAGCTCATTTGTTTATTTTTTCTTTTGCTACTTGTACTTTCAGGCTCCCGTTCATAAAGTCTGTGCCCAGACCTAGTTGCTGGAGTGTTTCACCTATATTTTCCCTTATTAATTTTACAGTTCAGGTCTTATACTTAAGTCTTTAATCCATTTTGAATTGATTTTAGTATATGGTGAGACATGCATATCTAGTTTTATTCTTCTGCATGTGGATATCCAATTTTCCCAGCACCACTTTTTGAAAAGGCAGTCTTTTCCCCAATGTAGGTTTTTGTTGCCTTTGTCCAGTGTCAGATGACTGTAAGCCTGAGGGGTGATTTCTGGGTTCTCAATTCTACTCCACTGGTCTGAGTGTCTTTTTTTATGCCAGTGCCATGCTGTTTTGGTTACAGTAGCTTTGTAGTATAATTTGAAGTCAGGTAGTGTTATGCCTCCAACTTTATTTTTTTTGCTCAGGATTGCTTTTGCTATTTGGGGTCTTTTGTTGTTCCATATGGAAGTTAAGATTGTTTTTTCCATTTCTGTGAAGAATGTCATTGGTATTTTGATCGGGTTTGATTGAATCTTAGATTGCTTTGGGTAGTATAGACATTTTTACAGTGTTAATTCTTCCAATCCAAGAGTATGGAATATCTTTCCATCTTTTTGTGTCTACTTTAATTTCTTTCAGAAGTGGTTTGTAGTTCTCATTGTACAGAACTTTCACCTCCTTGGTTAAATTGATCCCTAGGTATTTTATTTTATTTTTGTGACAATTGTAAATGGGCTTACTTTATTTCTCTTTCTGTTAGTTCATTATTTGAGTATATAAATGTGCCTGGTTTGGGGGCATTAATTTTTTATCCTGCAATGTTACTGAAGTTATTAACCAGCTTTAAGAGTTTTTTGTTAGAGTCTTTAGATTTTTCTATGTATAGTATCATGTCATCTGCAAATAGAGACAGTTTGACTTTGTCTTTTCCAATCTGGATTCCCTTTATTTCTTTGTTTTGCCTGATTGCTCTGGCTAGTACCTCCAGTACTGTGTTAAATAGAAGTGGTGAAAGCGGGCACCCTTCTTTGTTCCTGTTCTTAAGGGAAAGGCCCTCAGTTTTTCCCAATTCAGAATGATATTGGTGGTGGGCTTGTTGTAAATGGCTTCTACAGTGTTGAGATACTTTTTTCTATACCTAATTTGTTGAGAGTCTTTATCATGAGGGGTTGTTAAATTTTGTCAAATGCTTTTTCAGCATCTATTGAGATAATCATATAGTCTTTGTTCTTTAGTTTGTTGATGTGATGTATCATATTTATTGACTTTCGTATGTTGAACCATCTTTGCATCCCTGGGATGAATCCCACTTGATCATGGTGTATAATTTTTCTGATGTGTTGGTGTATTCTGATTGTTAATATTTTTTTGATGAGTTTTGCATCTATGTTCATCAAGGATATTGGCCTGTAATTTTCTTTTTTTGTTGTGTCTTTATTTGGTTTTGGTATCAGAGTTATGTTGGCCTCATAGAATGAGTTTGGGAGAGTAGCTTCTGTTTCAACTTTTGGAATAGCTTGAGGGGAATTGGCATTAACTCCTCTTTAAAAATTTGATAGAATTCAGCTGTAAGGCCATTTGGACCTGGACTTCCAGATGAAGAACTCCCTTGAGAATTTCTTGCAGTGCATGTATTAATACATATGTACTAATGTGTGTATGTAGTATGTAAGGTGTATATATATATATATATATATATATATATATATAACATGTATTTTTATATTTTACATAGTTTGTCTTAACCATTTGAGGGTAAGTTGAATATACTATTTCTATAACACTTCAGTGTGTGTTTCCTGTAAACAAGGACACTTTTTAGCTGCATCCATCAAAATCAGGAAATTGACATTGATCCTACCATCCAATCCATAGATTCCACTCATATTTGCCAATTACACCAGGAGTGTTCCTAATATTACTCTTTCCTTTCTGATCTCTGCCCCAATACAAGTCATGCATGAGGATATTTCTAAAAGTGGAATTGAAAGATAATATGAATATTTCTGTGAAATTTTTGAAGACCCTTAGTTGCCATGTCTCGTTAGTCTCCTTCAGCCTAGTGCAGTTTCTCAATTTTCTTGACATCTGTAACTATGATATTTGTGAGAATACAAGCCAGTTACTTTGTAGAATCCCCCTCAATTAGGGTTTGATGTTTGCTTATGATTATATTCTGGTTATGCAATTTGGTAGGAATTTCATGTAAATTATGGTCTGTTATCCATTTTTACCAGAAGATACATAATATTAGTTTGTCCCATTACTGGTGATGTTGACTTCTAACAGTTTCCAAAGAAGGTGTCTTCCAGATTTATCTGTAAAAAGTTTTATACTTATTTTTTAATGAGTAATTAAAAAGTATTTTGTGAGGCTGTATTAATAGCCTCCATCAAACTTTCACCTACTAATTTTGGCATCCTTGATCATTCTTATCTAATCAGTTATTACTGTGATGGTTGGTTTTGGCATCCTTGATCATTCTTATCTAATCAGTTATTACTGTGATGGTTGCCAAAGTGATTTTCTAATTCATTCTTCCTTTCTTTATGCATTTATATACTTATATCACTAATGACTCATGAATTTCTATTTTACTTAATAGATTATAATCCATTACTACCCTATGCATTTTGATCCCTAACTTGTCACAGAATTGGCCAACAAAAAGGCATTAAAACTGATTCCTCTGTTATTTTTACATGTCACCATCATTCCTTGAACTCTTCCTTGAAAAAGTTCCAACCTTGGAATCAGCCATTTCTCTAAGGAAATGTATCTTTTAGTGAAGAATGATTATTATAAACTAATCTGTGCCTTGGTGAGCTCATTCATACTGGTTGTTTTGCTTCTACACCCTCCCAGTAGACACAATTAGAAAATATGTATCTATATACCCATACATACATATACATACATACACACAAACACATGTGCATATACCTACTTCATAAACATATGTAACTTGACACATTTATACCTACTTCCATATCCATCCAGTTCTATGTATTAAAAATGGTAAGTTTACACTGAAATCCAGTTCTAGCCTTCTTCTTTTTCGTATTTGTAACTCTTCTTCTCTGGCAGTGAGAAACTTGGCTCCCTAATCCTCAGTATATTTAACTGTTTGTTCAATCCCCTTTTAAGTAACCAATTCCTTGATTGGCAGACGATTTCCACCACTCCAGTCCTTCTGACATGGTGGCCACAAGGCCTAAGTCTTCTCTATCTTCTCAGTATAACTGTTTCCATTGCAGTTTTTATGGGCATATTTTAGATTACAAATTGGAAGGACCTTTGACTTATTGGCCATTATGATGCTGCTTTTGAAAAATTCCTCTTCCGTTCTTTTTGCTCCCTCCCCTTTTATGGTTTTTTTTTTCCTATTGATTCTGGTGCTTTCAGATATCTTCTAGATTTATTGGTTTTCTTGAATATGTGGATTGGTATTATTCATAAGTCTGTAAAATTTTTGCCATTATCTCTTGTAATATTTCCTCTGCCCCATTCTCTTTTCTTTTGGGAACTGCATGTAGATATAAGTTAGATGTTCTCATTCTTGCATCCTTTAAACTGCATTGTATATTTTCCATTTCTTTGTATTCTGTTCTGTATAATTTCTATCAGTTCTGTCTTCCTGTTCACCAATTCTTTCTTCAGATGTTAAAACCAAGCCATTTAATTTTTGTCTGCAATTTAAGAAATATTTCACTGTGACCACAAAAATAATCTAGAGTTCTTTTCTAAAAAGCTTTATTGTATTCCCTTTCACATTTAGATCTCAAATGTTTTAGTATGCTGCGAAGTAGGGTCAAGATGTATATTTTTGTATATGGATAGCCAGTTGACCAGTCCAACTTATTAAAAAGCCCATCCTTTCCCTATTGCATTACAGCAAAATGCAGTCAACTTTTTACCTATGTGTGGGTCTGTCACTGGACTCTATTCTCTTCCATTGACCAGTTTGTCTTTTTTACAAATATGTGTTTGAATTAACCACTCTTCCTTTATAACAGATGTTAACTGCTGTAGTAGCCCTCCAGCTTTGTTCCTCAGGATTGCCTTGGTTATTGTTGGATCCGTTGTTGTTTCTCGTATGACTACTTGGTTATTTTTCAGATCCGCTTACTATTCACTTACTGTTTAGTTTCTCTTTTCTTCTTTTTGCTTTGTCACACCCATCTCCATCTCTCACCATTTCCATTTCTCTACCTGTCTCCATATCTCTCCTCTCTATATCTATCCCTCCTCCTCCTTTCCCTCATCTGCTAGATTTACTCTGCCTTACCCACAGATAATGCTTCAGGGAATATTTTCTTATGTGTTCCAGGGATGGATCTTTGTGATTATTTAAAAATATATATCAGTGAATGGGATTGCTGAGAAAGAGAATACATATATTTAATTTGACCGAAAAGTATTAGATTGCTTCCCAGAATGCTTTACCAGCCTGTACACCTCCCAGCAGTGAATGGTCATTCCTATACTTTCAACCTCCCCACCAATACTTAACATTGCTTAGCTTTCATTTAGTTAATAATAAGGGTATAATAGTCATACAGTACTTTAATTTTTTACTCCATTTGAGCAAATTTTTTTATGCTTGTTACTTGTTAGCCTGTATATAATCATTTTCTCATTTTACTATTGGGCCTTTTCCCCCTCATTGATTTGTATGAGTTCTTTGTATATTCTTGATCAAAACTCTCTAATAAAACTTTTCTTGGTGATGAAACTATTTTATTCTGATATGTTCAGTATGGGGACTGCCAGCCACATGTAGCTATTGACCATAGTAGCTATTGACCATAGTAGCTATTGGTTACTGTGATTGAGGAATTGACTTTTAAATTTTAATTAAATTTTAAATGGTCACATGTGGATAGTGGCTTGTGCATTGTACAGCAAGGCTCTAGATGTTACTCCTTTATCCTTTGGGGGCACTGTAAATATCTCCTTATCAGTGCTATCCTGCATTGTAAAAGAAAAATGGCCAGAGGACTGAATAGACATTTTTTGAAAAAGAAGACGTACAGATGGCCAACAGGTTTATGAAAAGGTGCTCAATATCACTAATCATCAGGGAAGTACAAATCAAAGCCATGAGATACCACCTCACACCTGTTACAATGGCTATTATCAAAAAGATAAAAACAGGAGTTGAGGATGTGGAGAAAAGGGAACTCTAGTACATTGTTAGTGGATATGTAAATTGGTACAGCCATTATGGAAAACAGTATGGAGGTTCCTCAAAAACTTAAAAATAGAACTACCTTACAACCAGCAATACTACTTTGGGTATCTATCTAAAGGAAATGAATAAGCAAAGTACAGAGGGATAAATACCGCATGTACTTATAAGTGGGAGCTAAGAGAGAAAGAAGAAAGGAAAGAAAGACCACAGTGGTGTGTTGGACTTGCAGAGGGAGAGAACATACCTAGGGATACAAAGTGGTGTGAGAAAAGGGGGATGGGGAGGGAGGTCGGGGATAATTGTTTGGGGGACATGGGATATAATTGAAATTTGTAGTAATGGGCATGTTGCCAATATGGATCTGGCCATCACAACTTGGGCACCAGTAGTGACAATCAGCTTTGTATCTCATGAATATTCATAACCAATAAAAAATGTACTATGCAAAAAATTTTTAGAAAGATTTAAAAAAAAAGGAAATGAGTATGTTGAATAGATGTCTGTACTCCCATGTTCACTATAGCATTATTCAAATTAACCAAGATATGGAAACAACATAAATGTGTGATGGATGAATGGATAAAGAAAATGTGATGTACACACACACACACACACAATGTAATATTCAAGCCTTAAAAAAAAGGGAGATCATGCCAGGATGAACCTGGAGGACATTATGCTAAGTGAAATAAGCCAGAGAGAAAGACAGATGCTGGAGGATCTCACTTATATGGGGAATCTAAAGTAGTCAAACTCATAGAAGCAGAGAATAGGATGGTGGTTGTCAGGGATGGGGGAGGGGAGAATGGGAAGATGTTGGTCAAAGGGTGCAGAGTTTCAGTTACGCAGGATGAATAAGTTCTGGAGATCTAATCATGTACAGTAATGTGACTGTAGTAAAGAGTATATTCTAAACTTGGAATTGGCTGTAAGAGGGATGGTCTTAAGTGTTCTCATCATGGGAATAAAAAAGAATAATTACGTGAGGTGCCGGATGTGTTAATTAGCTTGATTGTGGTGATTATTTTACAACATAAGCATATATCAAAACATGAAGTTGTTCCCCTTAAATATATACAATTTTTATTTGTAAAACAATTTTTTTTTTTTTATAACTAGCTGGTAAGAGGATTCGAACCCTTGACCTTGGTGCTACCAGCACCACACTCTCCCAACTGAGCTAACTGTACACAAATACAGATAGTCAACTCTGTACCCCACAGATATGTATAATCAATTATGTTTAAATAAGAAATTATAAAATTCCTGTGGAAAAAAATTTAATTTTGATGTAACAAGTGTATAATGTTCTGCTTTATGGTTGATGCTTTGAAATTTTTATCATACGTGTCTCCTTTAGTACTTGTGATTGAGATTCTCTAGCATATACACCCATGGATGGAATTTCAGGAGTATAGAGTATGGCTTAATTTCAGAGAACATTGCCAGATTGCTCTCCCAGTGGCTGCACCACTTTTACCCCAGTAGTGCAAGAAGTTTTCCTTTCTCTTTATCCTTACTAGCCGCTGACATTACTTGACTTTCTAAATTTTGCTCATAAACATCCTTTGGGTTTTCTTTATTTTTATATAGATCACAGTGATGGGTATTTGCAGTGATAGCTCAAAGTCTTCATAAAAATGTTTGCATTTTGTTTTTTACATTTTAGATAAATTTTTGTTGGGAAACTGAACTAACTTGGACCTTTTGGGCAGGCACAAAAGAAATAAAAGCTTTATTTGGAAGCTTTGGATGAGTAAGCTTTCATGTGAATATTTCTGGACTGCTTGAATCAGGAATGCAAGAAAAAAAATGTTGGACTACCCGATTGCTATATCTTTATCCTCCAGACCAAATGCATTATTCCCTTATCTCATGCTGAAAATTATCTGCCCACTTACAAAAATCCCTTTTACCTTACACTCTGGATATTGCCCTAGACAGAAGGGAGAGGTTCTATTCCTTATATAGGACTAATAATATTTTAAAAATTAACTAAATTTATTCAGCAAGCATTTATTAATTGAGGTACTACCCCCACCCCACCCCAGATGGCTGCTCTTTGACTGCAATGTAATTTATTTGTTGGTATATCTGATTATGTGATTATTAAGTATAAATACTATTTTATTTACCTCAATGTTTAGTAGTGAACATACGGCATAGCTTATATTAAATGTTCAGCAAATATATACTGGCCTAAGTTTACACTATGCAACAGAAACTATATTAGCTACAATATCTCTATCACTTTTCAGCCAGTAAACAACCTAAGATAAGACAAACTTTACTTGATCTTATCTCCTAAGAAGAAATCATCATACAGTATGCTTAGATTTTGAGTGTATAGAGTGTAGCCATTATCATGTATTAAGTGGTAATATTTATTTTATTAGTATGTAAAAGTTTACATCATGAGAGTGATGGCAGCCAGCTAGAAGTAACAAATCTGGTCAAGTCCAGAAATATCAATCTCAAGTCATTTAAAAATTCACTTATCTGGGGTATCTCTTTGCTTGACTATTTTACATCATTGAGATGTTAATAAAGTTATTTAATATTTGGAATAATTTTCTTAAATAGGAAGTGAAATTATTAAATTTAATTGGTTTTTGAAAAAAAAAATGACGGTAAGTTTATTCTATAATTTAGCTCTCTGGTCATGTCACCACCATTATCCTGTTGGCCTTCATCTCTTTCTATACCTCCTGGCTATCTTCACTAATTCACTTCTCCTGCAATCCTGCTTTTTCTCATATATATTGAGTGAATACTTGTTTCCTGTCTTTTTTTTTTTTTTTTTTAATTCATTTGCCTTATCACTATACCAGGACTGAAAGCTTCTGTGCAGTGACTGAATGACTGAAACTTTTTGTTTTCAACACACAGGAGGAGCTCTAAAACAACTCAATTGTAAAATCTACCCCCTCGTTCTTAATTATTCTGCCGACAATTTGACATGTGTTTGACCCATTCTGGTAGATTTCATTGAGAAAGCCATCCACATTTTCCCATTGACCAGCAACATGAGTTGCAAAACAATTGTTTGGGGTTTATACCTCCATTTCTTAAAATTCCCCTTAATTGCAGACCCATATATTCTATTATGTCCTTGACATTTTCACCAGGATGCCTAATAAGCAATTCAAACTTATGTTCTAAATTAAATTTTTGTTTTCTTCTCCAAACCTGCTCTTTTCCCAGTGTTCTCCACCTTAGTAATTGGCTTCCCATTCATCTGGTTGTCATGACAAATATCTTGAGTTGTCTGTCCTTGATTGCTCTTTTTCTCTCATCCCTCACAGACATTCCTATTGGCACTACTTTTAAAACGTATCCCTCTTACCTTTTACCTCCTCCACTGCTACCATCAGAGCCATCATTGCACCAGACTTCTAACTGGTCTCCCTGCAGTTTCTTTGGCTCCTGCCCCCAATCTGTTTTTTATACATCTGTAAGAGTGACATGTCCAAAACCTCCAATATCTTCCTTCCATATTTAGAATAAAATTTATAGTCCTTATGTGGCCTACAAGGCCCTGCATGATCTGTCCCCTTCCTACCTGTCTGACTTCCTCTTCTCCCACTTTTCCTGTTAGTTGCTATTTTCCAGCCACACTGTTCCACTTACTAACCTTTAGATGTTTCTACTGTAGGCCCTTCATACACACCGTTCCTTGGCCTAAAATACTTTTCCTCATGTAGGCATAAATCTCTCAGTTAATCCTCATTTGAATATTGTTTTATTATAGAGATTAATCCTGACTATTCTCTATAAGTAACATATTCTTACTTCCATAAGTCTCTGTCCTGTTACCCTACTTTATTTTACTTCATAACATTGACAAACCGACTTTATAGTTATTGTTATCTTCTGCCACTGGAATGTAAGTGCTTTGAAGGGAAGAAATTTGCTTGTCTCATTCACTGTAGCTGTTGCATTTAGGGAAATTGCTGATATATAATAGGTTCCCAATAAAATAATTTCTAACTGTGACCAAATTTATCTCTGTGCTCAATTCAGAATATATTTGCTTTGCTATTTGTTTTTCTGGATGAGATTGGGCTCTATTTTTAAGAATGCTGGACTTTATTTTGTATGTATGTCTTTAATTTGTGCATTATTAAGCCCTATAATCTTTTGAATTATTAATTGAGTTTGCGAATTCCTTTTAGGATAATTCATGTCTTTTATCTTTTGTATGGGAAAATGCACTGAAAAATAATTCCTTTAGAATTAAAAGTGGAAATTTTGGCCACCAGATGGAGATCCTGTACTGACTTTTTAATGATAGGCTGACTATCCAAGAAGTAATCATAAGAATAAATGCTTAAACCAAAATGCTTTTCTTCCCTCCTTTTTTGTATATTTCTAATAATTTTTTTTTTTTTTTTTGTCTTTTTCGTGACCGGCACTCAGCCAGTGAGTGCACCGGCCATTCCTATATAGGATCCGAACCCGCGGCGGGAGCGTCACCGCGCTGCTAGCGCAGCACGCTACCGAGTGCGCCACGGGCTCGGCCCTATTTCTAATAATTTTTACTCATTAAAGGTATTATTACCTCCATTCAGGAAATTTTGAGGGGGTTAGTAAGTTGTACTAGAAAAGAATCAGAATATAAAGCAACCAGGTCCATATGAATTCAAAGATAAGGGTACGTAGGTAATTCTCTGGTGAAGTAAGGTCAGATGAGCACAGGTTGTTGAAGAAAAGTCAAAATGTGTGGGTAATACTGCGTGATAGGATTTTAGGAGTCAAGGGATTTGTGCAAGGAGTCTTCAAAAAGTTCATGGAAAGATTTGTCTATCTTTTAATTCTATTTTCCATGAACTTTTCAAAGTACGCTTGTTTTAGTGTGAAAAAAAGCCAGACAGGGAAGAGTTTATAAGGGAAAATAACTCATGATAAAATAGGTGTTAACTAAAGTGTGCTTTCCTGATACAGTGAAGTAGAGAGACAATAAAGGTCATGAAGTAGGAGGATTCCAGAACTTCATTAACAGCAAGATGTTCTGAGGGGTCTTCTGACTGGCCAGGCAAGTTGGATTCTGCTTGTTTTTTCCTAAGTGAATGGAGAAGTTGGCCGATCTTATCACTTTATCCCTTTTAATTTTGGAATCCTTTTTCCATAGTGCCACGTAATTTGGAGACTTGGATATGTGCCACATATGAGATACCTAAATAAAGCAATAAATATGTTTTCTATGACATTCTTTTAGCAAATATGATTTCCTCACACCTGAAAGAAAAAAAGACCTCAGAAATAAAATTCTAAATATATTTAAATTTTTTTCTTCTCACTGAGTTTGATTTACCTTACTTCCAGACATGGCCATTAAGGAAAAAAAAAAAAAAAAAAAGCCTCTTTATGTTAATGCTAGGAGAAGAAAAATAGCTCATAGTCTATATGCTATTTAGTTCATAGCCTATATGGTATTTGACTGGAACATTAGAAAAACATTTTTGCATTTTGTTTCACTGTCACCTCATGGAGAGGTTGATGATCTCTGCTCTGGTTTTCTTTCACCCCCACCAATGGCAATAACCTTTTAACTGATCTCTCTGCTTCTGCTCTCTTTTCTGTTCATTTGGCCTTCTACAATCCGATCAAACTAATTTATCTAAAACAAAGATGACCTGGCCATGTCCCCCCCACCAAATTTGTCAAAGACCACATTTAGTGCAAGGTAAAATCCAAACTCATTAGCATAGTGAGGTATCCCCTAATATAACCCTGTCTACATTCTGGATTTGACGCTCAGATCAGCTGTAACTTTTGAGGCCTTTTTTAATTCTTCTGAACAGAAGTGATATAGTCCCCTTTTTTGTGTTTTCCTGTTTTTGTTTGCACTGTCACTTTCCCCCTTATGTTGTATTTAACTTTATTGATTTTTATCTTGCATAGATTTGAGTTCTTTGAGGTTGGGAATCCTGTGTTATTCCCAGGGTCTTCAGTGCCAGAATTATTGCTACTTAGAGGGCAATTAGTAAATTTTTTGATAAGCCTTTCAATTTTTTTTTTGTTCATTTTTTCTAGAGAGGGCTCTTTTTCAATTTATTTTTATAAAAACATTCATTTCTTGTTATGCCACAGTACGGATTTTAGATAACTAATTTGATTTTTAAAATTCTTGCATTTTAATGCTCAAAACCAAAATAGCCTGCTGTGTGAAACAGCAAAACAAAGAGGGTATTGTTATTTTACCTCTTAAAATGTAAATAATTGGTTGCCTTATATTATTACATCATGGTAATAATTTAATAGAACTAATTTTTCTCTTAAAAGCTATATACAAGTTGAATGACAATCCATAACCTTGTAGTATTAACCAACATGAATAATTCATACCTATCTGCATCCTCCGTCTGAAAAATACCTACACCAAACACACTCAAAAGTATACAAATTGATGGAAGTACAGTGAGTATTGGTAAACCCTGTATTGAAGAATGCTTTAGAATTCATTCGTTTATTAATTTAGAAAAACTTTATTGAGCACCTGCTATTTGTCAGGCACTGTCCAAGGTCTGGAGAACATATATAAATAGAACAATTCTCAATACTCATGGAAATCAACATCTTATGTGAGAGACAGACAATAAGAAGTCAGCAATAAATGAGCAACCTGATTTTGGTAATAGTAATGGCTGTTAGGAGAACCAAACAGCAATAGTTTATAGAACTGCTGGAATGTCAAGGAATGTTTTTACTTTTTTCTCATTTAGAAGATTATGTGAGCAGTGAAGACAGATTGGATTACAGTGGTAGTGGTAAATATTGAGAAAAGTGTCTGTTCTGTATGTAGAACATATTTTAGAGGTAGAGCCACCAAGACTTGCTGATAGATTGGATGTGAGAGGTAAAGAAAGAAGAAACAAGGATGATTTAAAGTTTACTTCTTTTTTCGCTAAGTACTTACAGATTTTAATAAAACTAATTTGATTTTGAAATTCTTGCATTTTTACACTCAAAACTACAAGGATATAGGGATTGTTTACTGGACAGGGAAGGCATTTGGCAGAGTTAGAGAGCAAACAGGAGTGGGAGACCCAATGTAATCCTCAACCCTAAATATTCTTGCTTACTCTTCTGAGCCTTTTTGTGCCTCTTACCTAAGCAGTGTTGGATCTTCATGGCATTATCAAATTATGTGGTAGATCTTAATATCTCAGCCCCAATAACCGTAGCAATATAAACTTGTAAATGAACTCAAATGACTAGTGAGAGGATGTATCTGTCAGAGTGTGATAGATATTTTTTGGATTTTCCTCCAAACTTACTCTCCACTCTTCTTCAATCTCTTTTTCTTGGAGGCTGACTTTATGGATTACATCAATGGGAGTTTTGCCTTCTGGCTTTTGTTTAGGTTTGGCCAATGGGATACACTGAAAATAAACTAGAGGGTGGGCAAAGAGTGAGACTTGTGTTTGCTTACTTTCCTGCCTTGCAACCAGCTTGCCACTGGTTGCCTGTGTTCCTCTACTGAAGGCCATAGCTCCATCTGGATGGTCTTCTTCTGTATCTACTCTCTCTGGGTTCCAGTATTCCCTCCATCCTCTTGCTCTTGCAGGCTTAGAGGATTTCTTGTTGCTAGTTCCAGGGCACTGCACCATCCCTTGTTGATTTCCTTTAACCCTTTAAATAGACCCTTTATTAAAGTCTCTTCAAAGACCTCTAACTGTACCTACCATTTGTTTCCTTCTAGGACCCTGACTGAATTACAGTGTCTTTATTTGAAAGCCACAGAGGCTGACTTTGCCTGAAATTAAGCAATAAAGGAATTAATTATAAACAGTATTATGTATCTAATAGAATTATCCAAAATCGTATTGCATGACTTGTCTGATGATAAAACTGCTTCGCTTGGGCCGAGCCCGTGGCGCACTCGGGAGAGTGTGGCGCTGGGAGTGCAGCGACGCTCCAGCCGCGGGTTCGGATCCTATATAGGAATGGCCGGTGCACTCACTGGCTGAGTGCCGGTCACGAAAAAGACAAAAAAACAAAAACAAAAACAAAAACAAATAAAAACCTGCTTCTCTTGCTATTGTTTCCATGTAACCCTAGATGAAATTATTGATGTAGTCATTATTCCCTACCAATGCCACTTCTAATTACAAAACAGAACCTTATGATCAATGAGAAATGGCCAGGCCTACCACTTATGCCAACCAAAACACAGAAGCTTTATTATGCACAGCTGATTTTCTCACACTGCTCTCTTCTGACTGGCCAAGAATACAGTATGTCTTTTCTGTTCTTTGGCTACCCAAGATCAACAAATACTCATATTCATATTCCATATTCAAACTTAAGGGACACAAACATGCTCCTTCTTAATGTAACACAGCTATCATTTAAAATAAAAGCGAACACATGCTCATAATATACTCAAAAGGGGAAACTCAAAGTTTCTTAATTTATTCGACTCTAAGTCCTGCCTCTCTGAGTGATACTCATTCCTTTCCAATTGTATTGTAATCCTGTTTTGACATCCTATAATTTATGGGCTAAAATATAAAATTAGCCATTATAAAATCATCCCAGATAAAAATAGTGGAATTGGAAGGGGCAAAGAAATTAGTTATAATTTATGAATATGTTTATAACAAAACAAGGAAAAGAATATGGGCAGATGCTACAGCTCTTGTTTCTTCAACTAGTTATGAGTCTATAGCTATTTTTTAAAAAAATTTCTTTTCTCATCATGCATTGCATGTTTTCTTTCTTTTCAGCCAGCGCTTCTGTTGGTCTTGTTTCTTTACATGGTAGAGGAAGCAAACCTTTGTTTCTGAGGGATCTGGCCTTTTGCCTGGATGGCGTCATTCCAGTTTTCTCTAGCTCTGGGTGTGACAGTACCAGGAGGCACTCCAGGGGATCTTGGGTTTTATTCATTCTCTTTCTTGTTCCAATTTTGTAGAAGCACCCCTATATTTCATTGAAAATGGAGCAGTAATTCTAGCTGACCCCATTACAGTCCCTCCATCCCCTCTTTTTAAAAAAATACAGTGGTATTAGGAGTCATAAATGGCCAAGTAGCAGGCTTTCATAGATTCCAATTTAATGGACAGATTCTTGTGTTCCCTAATGAAAGCGTCCTTTTGGATAATGAGAACTTCTAAACCAGAGGAGCTTAGGGTAGTGGGCTTGGGACACACATATTTTGCAAGGAAGTCAGTTGTAAAAGTGAGATGTGACTTTCGCCGTTTGTTTCCTGTAACGGTTTATTCTGGCTATGGGAAATAGGGATCAATGCATTGACGGCTGATGCAGAGCATATTCTACGTATACTAGGACTGTATCAGAACCTCACATGGTATTATTGTCTTTTAGATAGAATGAGAAGGGGTCTTTAATAAATGAATTCACCATTTTTTATGATAGGGTTGATGGAAGAAGAATGGATAACAGGAAATGGAAATCCAAATCCGGAGAAAGTGTCTGTTTGGTAAGGTCAAGTTACTGGTGTTCCAGGATGGGAGATTTCACTGTAATTAACCTGCCACCAGGCAGCTGATTGATCCCCTGGGTGCCTTCTTAGAAGTTCAGTGTCAGTCTGCAAGTGTGTTTCTCAGCAATGAGATCATCATAGGTGAGGTGAAGTACATATTGTTGAAGCATTGCAAACCTCTGTCGTTGCTATCATGGCTATTTTTTTTCAGAAATTTATTAAGGAAGCACTGGGCTATTCTGCATGATTATTGGGAAACTTTTATGCAGAGGTGGCATCCTGGTGATCATCATATGGGATGCTAACATTTTCACATTCTTGGCCTATTCTGAGAGGTCTGTCCATGTGCCTCTTTCTCCATGCTCTTCCTATCTAATCCTCTAGTCATCTTATTTCAAAGATTCTGATCATCCATGATCAGTTTACACTTCTCACTGGGGGGATTTTGCATCCCCATTGTTCTCTGAAAGGCCACTTGAGTTGTCAGAACCACACTCACCCAAGTGAGTCACGGGGCGGCCCAAAGGCCACTTGAGTTGAATAGTAATGCTGCAGCAATCTATTCTTTCTGAGTCTGCTGAGGACCCTGGAGGAGCTCTGTATAAGGCCACAGGTATGGGTTGAGGGAGGTATGGCAGTGCAGCATAAAATGTATGTTGCCTCCAGAATCCAAAGAAGCCTTCCAAGCATTATACTTGTTTCTTGGCAATGGAGACAGAGATATGGCAACTTTCCTTTTGCTTTGTACGGAATACCCTATGATGCCTCAGATCACTGAACCCCAGAATCTTCACTAAGGTTTCCAGCCCCTGTATCTTCATAGAACTTATCTCATGTCCTTTACCACACCTGTGACTTATTCAAGATATCCAGTTTACCTGATATGTCCTATCCTTCATATTCCATCAATGTGAGTCTGATAGTATAATACACCAGGATCATGTTCTGTGGAATGAGACGCAATCAAGGTCCAAGTAGACTAAATTGTTTTACAGAACCTGAGATTTGGCCTACCCTGAGGCAAAATAGTGAAATTTACTGCTGTCCCTGCTGAGAGAGCAAGCTACTTTGAGTTTTGTTTGTCCAGTGGATGGTAGAAAATGAATTTCCAGATCACTAGAGGCTTGTCAGATGCTAGGAGTTGGGTTGACTTATTTTTATGAAGAGGCAACAACTGGATCCGTGGCTTCAAATGACAGAATCACTTGATGAAGCTGTCCTTCTCTAAGGTCTGTCTCAGAGTTAAATGGGAATGCATTAGGAATTCTTACCTCAGCAACTCTCAGGAATTTGTTGGTGGCACTAATCTCTACAATTCTGCAGCAATATCTGGTTTCTTTACATGTACTATTCAGATAGGAACAAGGCAAATCCAGAAGTCGCCACGTGGTCCTTCCTATTGCAAAAGACTTTACTTCATAAGTTTTAGTGTCAGGATTGTTCTTTTTTTTCCTATATACTATATTTAGTATATCTATTCCATTTGTATACTAAGGACCTGAGGAAAGGACCATAGTATGAGTCCATTGTCACACTGAGCTGTCTGCAAAACTGACTTATGTCTGAACTCTATTTATTTATCTCTGATTAGTAGGCAGTAGTGGCTTTCTGGATTCCTAGGGTTTACCATTAACCCAAAGCTAATGTACAACATTCCACTGAAGATCCAGGTGTTTTCCTACCCATACCATCCTCATGTACCTTTGGGGAAATTAGGAGGAGGACTTATGATGTACTTCAGGTAGTTAATCTCCCTTTCATTTAAGGGGCCCTGTGTCTGTGAAGTAACTCAGATCTAAGGGCTGTAATTCTATTTTAGTGGCTCATGTCTGGTGTGTTCCCCAGACTCAGCGGTTTTTAAGTTATACAGATAATGTAGAACCTTAGAAGGCTGTCCAGTTGTCTCAGGGCTCTCATAAACTGTCTAATACCAAAGGTCACTACTACACAGCACGCACTGACTACCACTCTGATAACTATGCCCTCTTTCCTTTTGGCAGGTAAGTGCAGCTTCATTCTGAGATCTTATCATTCCAGTTGGGATCATTGTCTCTATGTCACTTGTGGCATCACCACCAGCATTCTTGCTCTACAGAGGACCGACATTATAACACTTCAAAGATGCTGGTGCTTCTCTCAACCAGTGTATTTCTAAATTACTTGATTAGTGAGTGGCTACTAGGATTTTTGGGGAGACATAGGAGGATGGGTGAGTAGGTCATTCCTAATAAATGAACCGCAGCATTACCATTTGCCCAAGTTTCTGGATTTATTTCCTCTATATTGTGCCAAGGATTTTCAGAAATTTCAGCTTCGTTTAATGTAGTCATGTTGAGAACAGGGTTCAGTTAACCAGGTAAACAAAAAACTATTCCCAGCTGCTCAAGTCAATACATCAAATTCAGAATCTTTGATGAGTAAACTCATATTGATAAATTCTTCTTAATTTAAAATTATTAGTCTTTTCTTAGTCTAGTATCCTCAGAATACATTTCCAGACATATTCTTTGATTTTTGATGTTAACATAAGCAAAGTTTTGCAACTCTTTCGTAATTAAGCTTTTTGCAATTGGGTTGAATTTTGTCACGGTCTCTCTAAGGAATGCTGCAATTTGATTCTGGTTACAGGTCAGGTGGCAATCTGAAAGAGTTTGAGGAGAATTGTCTTCCTTACAAAATAGATGCTTTATAAAAGTTCCTAGAAGGGATCCTCACTGGATTTAGGTATTGGAATAATTTGGATCATTTTAAATCTATATATTTCCATTCCAATGTTTAGGGGTATAATCTCTCCCAATTATCGCCTACCTTTCACATAAGAGACCTAACAAAGCTAAAAGTTAATACTTCCTGATTAAGATGATAACAAATACGCAAGATACACATTTATTTTTAGCTGCTTTAGCCACATTGTGACTGTGAATAACTTTTTCCCCACTGTTAGAGAAATTCTGTGATTTTCAGTCTTTGCTTTGAGGGGAGAATTTAGGACTTTGAATTTATCTACATTTAAGTTGTTCAGTGAAGTAAACAGTGAGCAGTTACCTATAGTACTGGAATGCCTCATGTTCTTCGTGTTGTTTTATGGAGGCAGTCACCAGATTCCCCAGTTGCCTGCCACGGTCACCTCATACGCAGCAACCACATAGGTAATTTAATTAGCAGTTTCATCACTGTTTACCTTCAGGTACCAGATTCCATCTTTTGGCAGATCCATCAGCACCAGCCAGAAATGAATTGTGATTAATTAATGGAATTCTGAAAAATGATATTGAGTAGTTTACAGAAATATTGGGATGCCTGGAGTAGCAGAAACAATATCTACACCACGTCCCAGACTTAACCTGATGAGGAAACCACATTTGCTGCTGTTGTACTGTGGTGCTTCAGAGGAAATCGATGCCACCAATGCTGTATCATCAAAGTCATTTGCACTGAGGATTTCAACTATCAAATAAGGTGAAACCACCCCCACTGCTATTTCAACGGAAGCCCAGACACATCTGCCATCATCCCCACATGGGTGGGGATAGAGAGGAGCTTCCACACAGAGCCTGCGTTCTCATGTTGCTGATATCTGATTCCAAGTTTTGTGCAGGTACATTTGAGCCTGAACCACCTGCCTGAGTGCTAAGGAGATTGGATTTTGTATCCTGACTTCTATGTTGGGAAAAAGGATTGCTTGAGATGGGAATTTCCCAAATACAGAAAGGCTGTTCAAAAGATTATGAGTAGTTATGGTCATCAGTGATTTCAACAGAGGACATTGGATTAGTTTTTTTCTTTCTCATTTATTTCACTTTGATTCATATATAAGAAATATAAAATGGGTGTCTTATATTACTACATTTCATTTTGAGTGAAATGAAAAATCTAAAATATTAAAATATAATTTTATTCATATAAAAATATCTTAAAAGCTAATGTGTATTATTAATATGTAACTATGCATAAAATAGAGATAAGTTGATTATAGTCTAATTAGCAAAAAATCAGCGTGTTCTAAAAATGTTAGCTTATCCAAAATTAGAATGTATTTTTGTTAAGAAAATGTTTGTGTGTATTTTTAGTTTATACTGATACATATAGACTTTTGTGTTTTAATGAAGTAAACGTGTTGGTATATTAAACTACAATTTAAGTTGTTTACAATTATTTCTTTCTCATGTATTTATATCGTTTCAGTTTTTACAGCTGTTTCATTTTCTTTTTTCCTAGTTGGATTCTTTCATATGGCAATTTCTAGGTATTCCTCTCAGGTTATACTTCTGCTTTTTTCTTTATTCTGATTTTTCTTTATTTTTTTCCTTACTTCCTCTCTCAATTGGCTAAAATGATTTTTCTCCGTGTTCTGCCTCTACAGCTCTGCTCTTCTCTCCCTACAGTCAGGCCACCGGTAATATCATGCATTCTCATGATTTTGCTTCTGTGGGACCTGATCTAAACATCTAGCTCAAATCTGGCCAGCATTAAAGTAACATACTTCCAACGGCCATAATATGGTTCTCAATATATTTCAAACTGCAGGTTTTATTCTGATTTTACGTGTTTTCTAACTTACTTAATCGTATTGCCATCCTCTCGGGTACCCAGTTCAGCCAACAGTATCATGCTTCACTCCTTTCTTGTCATATTCCTCACCTAGTTGAGTCCTCTTGAGTCTGCCTGACTAAATTGCTCTTAAGTGATCTGGAGTGACTTGCTTTTCCCTGTGCCACCTCCTTCATATGGCTGAGTCCTACTCATTCTTCAAGTCTCACTCAGAAAGTTACTTTTTCCTGGAAACCTTCCTTGATGCCTCCAAATGTTAAAGATGTGCCAGAGAATTTTTTTTAAGGCTAGGAGGAAGCTCTGTTGGGACAAATAGATGGAAACCATCTGTAACTAGAGAACACCCGGAGTCCTAGGAAAATTGGTGGGCAGGGTGTGGAGGGTTCCATGCTGGAAAAGTATTCAGCAGCCAAAACCAGCAGCCTCACTTTCTGTCACTCTTTCTTTAGACTATGTGAAATTGTGAAGGAATAAATATTTAAGCAAGACAAATGGAAGTGCTTTGATGACAAACATTTAAAAATCACCGAATGAGATGAAATCTGAGGTTTTGTCTAGGTTAATTTTTATTGTTAAAAATGATCATAAGACTAATTCAGAACAAGGTCAAGGGCTTGGTTCCCAAAACTGGCCAGTTGCCAAAATAGATAAATAAACAAACAAATAAATAGTTAGTTAGTTAGTTAGTTAGTTGATCTTCAACTCACTTTTTTGACTTAATGTATCATGGACATCTTTCCAAGTCTATACAAGAGACAGGAGAGTAGCTCCAAGAGAAAAGATAAAGAATCTTGTCTTAGACAGAAGGAAGGCTAACTCCTCCACACCTTGAAATCTAAGTTTTTAGTTCACATCTGAACTTTTGTTTTGTTGACTGTATTTCTATTTTACCACCCCTATTATTTTCTGTTAATGATCATAGAGTTAATGGTGCTTTTTTATGACCAGAAGTACAAATCTTATCTCATTTTTTTGGAATATTTTTATGCTTATTCCTACCTTTTTATGCTTCCAGATTAAATTTTAAATGTGATTCAGCTTCAAAAGATGGGAATCCTGATTGGGATTACATTAATTCATAAATTTATATGGGATAGTTTTCATTTTCCCTCTCTTTTGTGGCCACCAGGTAGAAAGAGCTGAATTTATACTTCTGTTTATTTTTATTACATTATGCTATTATTATATTATTATCAATTCATTTTTTACCCTCTTTGTTACATGTCATGTTTTTTTTCCTTCTTTAATTCCTTACCACCACTTGTGTTTCCTACTCTTGACAGATATTCATCCTGATACTTGTATGTTTGATATATGTTCTCAAATGCATGTGCATCCTTCTATATTTTCAATGACATTTTGGATGTGTGTGTTTTTAATTTACATAGATAATACTGTGCAATAAATCTTTATTTCTTACTTTTTTATTCATGACGATACCTTTGGCATCTATCCATGTTGCTGTACCTACATCTAGTTTGTTGTAGTTAACTGTAGAACATCTTTTCTAACTACTGGATAGTATTTTATTTTACATATCCACCACATTTTACTTAATTTAGTGCACACTCAGGCTCCATTTACTTGCTATCTAAAGTACACTGCAGTGAGCAACCATGTTATTTGCTCCTTCGTGGAACACTGTGAGCAAAAATTCATCTGCAATATATAGGCAGACGTGGAATTGTTAGGTCATGGGGCAAATAGTTAATATAGCTAAATACTGCCAGATTATTTTTTGGTGACACTTCTCTGTAGGGCAGGGGCACTCTACTTCTAATAGGTTTGCCAGCACTTGGTATTTGTCTCCTTTGAAACTTTTCTAAGTCTAATTGTGTAAATTGGTATCTCATTGTTAAAATTTGCATTTCTCTGGTTGCTAGTGAGTTTGCGCACCTTTTTATTTATTTGTTAGTCATCCAGGCTTTCTTTTCAGGGAATTGTTTATTATTCTCTGCCCATTTATATGTTTTCATTTTTTTTTCTTCTTGATGTGTAAATATTCCACATGTATCCTAGATACATGATTCATTACTGGTTTTAGATGTTGCAATTATCTTCTCCTAGTCAGTATTATCTGTGGTGTTCTTCATGGAATAGTGATTTTTAATGTATGATTTGTGTTGTTTGAATCAGAAATCTTTCCCTATCATTAGGTCACATAGATATTTATTAACATTTTCTTCTATTATAATCTTTATGTTTACATTTTTATTTTTGCCCTTCATATTTAGGTTTTTGACCCATCTGAAGTTCAGCTTTTATTATGATATGATATAGGGACCTTTTTCTCCATGGGTTTTGTGGCAAATGTTGAAGCAGAGACGGTAATTAACTACTCAATAGCAGTTGCAACCAGGGGACTAAAAGCGACTGTTCACTAAACTAGTGAAAGCCTAGAGTCAAAGTCCAACAGATATTTAAGAAAGCAGTGAGAAAAGTATGCGAACAGGGATAAAGGAGGGGGAGCCCCTGGGACAGAACCTCCTGATACTTTATTTGAATAGACTATACTGCATACTTCCTTGAGTTCAAGGATACAACAGTTCCTAACAGCTGGTGTGATCATCTTGAGAAGTACTGTGTGCAGCACGACCCACATGGGTACTGGTGCCCTGTGTCTCTTCTGGCTGTGGCCAGAGGTCATGGCTGTTCTCTTAGCAGAACATACCACAAGATGATAACCCTCTACAGGTTTTCTTTCTCTTCTCTTTTAATTTCTCCTTTAATTTCTCCACACTTTTGTGGTTGTACAAATTTATACCCTCATTAACCTTTTATCCTGCATCCTGACTAACATTTGGTAATATTTTAAAAATATTTTTTGTCAGTGCACTAGAGAATAAATGATTCTTTGTTGCAGTTGAACATATTTTATGTTTAGTATTTCTAATTCTTTTGAGTTTGTGTGATTTCTCATTTCTTTCTTTTTTTCTAAACTATTTGTTTACGATTATACATATTTATGGGTTACAGAGTCTACTATCAGTATTTGTGTACAGTATATGATGATCAAATCAATATTATTAGCATGCTCATTATTACAAATAGTAATTATTCTTTGTGTCCGTTACCTAATTACTCCTTAAACCCCTCCCCCTCTCCCACCTCTGGTAACTATAGATTTCTTCTCTCTTTCTGAAACTCCAGTGTTTTATTGTGGTTTCTTCTTTCCTTCCTGCCTTCCTTCCTTCCTGCTTCCCTCTCCCCCCTCTCTCCCCCCAGCTCCAACTTATGAGTAAGGACATGTGATACTTCTCTTTCTGTGCCTGATTTATTTCACTTAACATAATTTTCTCCAAGCTCATCCACGTTGCTGCAAATGGCAGAATTTCATTCTTTTTTATGGATGAGTGGTATTCTTGTGTACATGTACCTCATTTTCCTTATCCAGTTGTCCGTCAGTGGACATTTACGTTGGTTCCACATCTTGGCTGTTGTAAATACAGCTGCGATGAACATGGGAGTGCAGGTGTCCCTTCGACCTGATGATTTCCATTCCCATTTATTTCTTCTGCCTATCTTTGTTCAAATGTCATCTACTCAGTGGGTCCTACCCTGATTATTATTTTAAAATTGCAAACCCCACCATGAACTTCTGATTCTCCTTAAGTTACTCTGTTTTTAGTTTTTTTTCTGTAGTGCTTGTCATCTTTTAGTATATAATTTGCTATGCTTACTATTTTATTGTTCATCTCTCATGGACATCTCTCCTGAAATGTCAGTTCTATAAAGCAAGATTTTTGTCTGCTTTGTACATTGATGTACCTAGAATAGTGCCTGGAAAATAGAAGGTGCTTGTTATGCGCTGAGTTGTAATCCATCCCCCCCTTGCCAATTCATGTGTTGAAGTCCTAACTCCATATCCCCAGTACCTCAGAATGTGACTGTACTTGGAAAGAGGGTCTTTAAAGAGGTAATTAAGTTAAAATTAGATCTTTAGGGTTGACTCTAATCCAATAGGACTGGTGTCATTAAAGAAGAGGATATTTGGACACAGACGTTCACAGCAGGAAGGCCATTTGAAGACAGAGAGAGAAGACAGCCATCTACAAGCCAAGGAGGGAGGCTTCAGAAGAAAGAAGCAAGTCCTGCCCACACCTTGATTTCAGACTTCCAGCCTCCAGAATTATGAGAAAATAAATCTCTGTTTAAGCCACCCTGTCTGTGACACCTTGTTATGGCAACCCCAGCAAATAATGTAGTGCTCAGAATATATTTTTTGAGTTGAATTACATATTTTTTTCTATTGGGAAATTTGCTGTCTTTTTTAGGAGCTCCTTATGTAGTAAAAACATTTACTTACTCTTTCTTACTTTGACTTTGAAATTTGTTTTCTTAGTTTTTCTTTAGCTTTTTAGCTTCATTTACATTTGATTACCTTTTAACTTTGTTTACAGTGGGGTTTCAAAGTTGTTGTGCACAAATTTTTAATATCAGTATAGTCAAATCCATCATTTCTTAATTACATGGAGTTATTTTTGTGCTTTTTATTGTGTTTATTTCCAATATCTGTTTATTTTGGTCCTAGTATTATACCTTTTAATTATTATAAATTTATAGTATGTTTTAATGTCTGTTTCTATTATTTTCTTCATTGCAGATGCAGTGTTTTCAAATTTGCATAAGAATACTAAGATTTAATAATGCCTTTTTTTGCTACAAATATGCTTCATAAAGTGTATTTGCTTTAATTTCTTCAGATTAGCCATTTTATTTCAAACTATAAAATCTGTTCATCTAGCTGTCTTTTTTGCTTTAAATTGCCTGTTTATCCTGTTAGTGATGATTGTGTTTAGGGTGGGGGTAGTGCATATTGGTCCAATATAGAAATTCACATAGTTTTTCATAAGGGAGAAAGAAAATTAGAATTACCTTATTACTTTAATTTTATTTAGCTAGATCAGTGCTTTAACTGCCTGATTTTTATTTATTTATTATTTTTTTGTGGCTGGCTGGTATGGGGATCCGAACCCTTGATCTTGATTAGAATTGCTTTTAAAGGTGTAGAATAAGTGTAGGCACAGTCTCTTGGCAAAAATATGTTGATGGGCATCTTTTCAGAGTGTTTGTTTCTATTTTATTTTTTAATGCAGCCCAACTGGTTAGACACTCCAAGACTAGGGCAAAGTGAATGAAACCTCGTGGGCTTGCGGGAGCCTGAGAATGGGCACCTCTGTAAATTTTGCACCCTAAAAGCTTCTCCTGCCTTGTTTTGGGCTTTTCTAAGGTGTTAGTGGGGGGTTCTGCTTAGGGTGTGAGTACCGCACACTTAGTTCCAAGTTAGGAATTTCTTTCACATATAGTAATTTAGAATTTGCCTTCTCACCATTCTATTATCTTTTGTGGTATGTTTTATAAAAATTCCTTAAAGTTTCTGACATGTGGATGTATTTCCCTCCTTCCTTCAGAACTGAAGTAGGGGGAAGATTGTTTATGTTTAGCCATTTCAATTTGAAGGAGTTAAATATATTTAATCATCTTAAAATCTTAAAGGCTACAGTTAATACTTTGTTGTATTTTCTTCCAGTCTTTTTAAATATATATTTTACACATAGTTGAAATAAAAATCCTGTACAATTTAATTTTCTGTTTTTTCACCTCACATATCAGAAAATTTCCCCAACTTTTGGTAAACGCATTTTTAATGGCTGTGTAATACTCCATTAAAAGAATATATTGAGTTTTGCTATTTAACTTCTGATTGTTTCTGTGTAAGAGATCTTAGCTCATTGACAATTTGATTTGCTATAGATGTGTATCTAGGCTATGTAACATTGTGTGTTTCTTAATAATCCTAGTGGTAGTGAAGAAGAGATGTGTTTAAGTGGGGATTTGGATTATAAATTATAATGTAAGGTGAAAAATAGTTTTTGGCACACTGAGGAAGAAATACTGTTGTTTGTTTGGCTTTGGTATTTTAGGGTATGGCTTTATTGATGAATGGAAGACAGTAGAATTTTCAGAGTAAGGAAGAAAGAGCATTCAAGGTGAAAAAAAGAGCATAAATAAAGGCATAGTATTGAAAAAATATGGAATTCAATGTTGGCTTTATATGTGCTGACAACAGTCAGCTGTTAAGTTCAGACTATATTCTAACAAATATTTTAGCCATATTTCTTTATAGACTTTTATAGCTGCTAATAAAAAAAGCTACTCAATTATATGTTATGTCTACATATTTTCTCTTTTTGTTTCTCTTTGATGTCAGCTGTGAAAAATAAAGTGGGAGGCAATGGGTTCAGTATGTGTCTTTTGTTTTTCTCTTGTATTTTTAGTTTGAATTCATTAGTTTTATAAGAAAATGTTCTGGGAAAGGCAGTAGCTACAGAAAGAAAGGAACAAACCTGGAAGTATCTGCAAGGTCTTGTGTGGAGATGAATGACTAGCTTTTCAAGAGATAATTGTGGTTTTTCAAAGCTTGTGTGAAAACTAGAATAGAAAATAGAAAATCACTTTTTGACTCTTTACCCTTGCTTTTGTACACAGTTCTCTTAACACTGAGAAGGTTCAAGAACTAATGAGAGTGAAGAATCCTGAGAACAAAGGATTTATATCACATATATTATAAGCGGTATTTTGTATGTGTTTTAATGTTACCAGAATGTATTTTAGTTGGTAAAAATCACCAACTTGGGAAACAAGGAGGCCTTTTATCAAATTAGTAAAAGGGCATGAGGTTTGTTAAGGCTGGAGATGTAGTGATTAGATAATATGTCAAGTCTGTGGAGAGCACTAATTGCAACAAGAGATTAAAGCCTCTGTTGAAATCACTTAAAGCTCTGAAAATTTGTTGAAGTAAATCAGAACAGTGCCCCATGTCACAAGCACTATTGGCGCCCGATGAATGAATGCCATGTGCTACTGCTTTCTGCCTTTTTCATGATTGTCCTCAGGACAGTGTGGCTGTAGTTATCATACTGAGGAAGATTAAGAGCTTTGCATCTCTAATAGCAAACCCACAATTACCCAATGGGGGAAGACGTAGATGAAGTGCAACAAAAGGGAGATCTGCATCAACTTAATTTATCGAAGCCACCGACCTATTGAAACTATTTAGTAAAGTAATTCTGAACTTCACCCAAGATAAAACTTTATGGCAGTCATCTTTTAATTTGAAAATTAGTAAATTAGCATTTCTAGGCTAACTGTGACTGTAATTACAATAATAAGCATAGTTAGATGTCTTTTCCCCCTCCTTTTTCTTACTCAAAGTTGCTTTAGAAGAGAGATGCTCTTTAGGGTTAGATGTAAGTGTGTTGGCTTTTAGATGAATTCAGCCACTTCCTGGTAGACAGAGTGACTAAAAATACTTTCCCTATACTCAGAATAAAAGGCTATTGAAAAATTACACTCTGAAATTAAGGTGCTGGTAACACAAATATTAGATGTTCTCTGATTTTGACCTTTATAGTTCAGAAGAAGATATTGTGACTGGATTTAGCATCAGAGGTGTAGAGTAGCAGTCAACTTGAGAGACATGGGAAGAAATGGGTATTTTTTTTAAAAATTTTTGGATAAAATTTAAATATATAAAATTTTTATTTTAAAGACTTATGTTTAAAGACTTTTTGAATTTGTGAATACAACTGTATGTTGGAATATGGCTTATAGAGTTATCATTTTTACTGTGTATGGAGATGTTAAATCCTACAAGGAAAATGTCTTCATATTTTTTTCTAATTTGGGGAAATATTGGGGGAATATTTTACATACTTCTCTTGAAAATATGTAGAAGCCAAATATTTTTCATTGTTTTTACCTAAGGTAAGGTAATGACCTTACATTCTTAGTAAAATAAAACCTAAAATATTGAAAAAATTTGAAATAAAAATCTTGGGTATGGAGATGAGGGGTGGGGGTTGGATTTCTTCCTCCCAATTTTGTTCCTAAAAGTTTGTTTTCTCTTTGGAATTCTGTCATTTTGGTATTGCCACTATGGTGGTTAAAGGTCTGTCCCAAAGGATACATCAAGATTTTAAAAGCCCTAAACAGTAGAAATTTTATTGCAGGGGTGATGGTACATGGAAGGTTTTATGTCATCATTAAAAATATTCAAGAGTGAGAGAGTAAAGGTATTTATTTTTAGTCTTCTAATGATAACTACTTCAATGTTCCATGTGTGTGTATACATACGTATATATGCATATATGGAAAACATAATTTATTTTAAAACATTTTAATGCCTTTGTTTGCATGTGCTTAATCCAGCACTGGCTGCCTCTTTAGAATTTAGGATTAGTATGTTTTTTTCACGTAACTCCTTTTGCCTGAAATTCTCTGAGTCATTATGGCCAACATCATACTGATAGCTTTTAGGCTGAAATCAGCCCACAGATTTTGTTTGGTATATAACGTGTGTGTGTGTGTGTGTGTGTGTGTGTGTGTGTGTGTGTGAGTTCAACTCCACTTTATATGTTCATTAGGATCCCCAGTGTTTTTAAATTATATACATAGTATAAGAGCAATCCAATAGAAATACACACATAGAATGAGGTTGGAAAGAAAGAGGAAATAAAAATCTTCATGTTGTTACCTCTCTGCTTTGGAAACATGAGGATTTTACTTGAAGTGCCCACCTTGTTTCCTTGCATGAAATTACTATCAGCAAGTGAAATTTGTTACCTGTATGAATAGACTACACTTGTCTCTAATATCATGATTCCAGAAAAGATCTTGTTCTAATGGCCTTTCCCTCAGGGACTCAGAATTGATTCATTCTACAGATATTTTGGTGTGTCTGCTGGATGCAAATCATGCCATAAATATTTATGCAAGATTTGTGTTTGGAACACAAATGAATAATATCATTCCTGACCTCAAGGAGTTTATTTCTGATAGAGGAGATGAGAAAATTACAGTTATCTGTAATAAAAGGTAGACTAGAGTAAGTTCTGTGTTAATGTCTGTTTAATATTTAAGGAGTAGGGCAGAGTAGAATTTAGTGTCACAAATGTATTTTAATTTTAGCTCAGACCAACCAAGCCTTTTTTTTTCATTATTGTGTTCTGTGGGCCTGAATTTATTTCCAGAAAGAACACTGTCACTTTGCCATTAAGAGACAAAGCAATTAGATAAAGAGTTTGAATTCTTCTGTGTACTTTGCCATACAGGAAGTTATCTTGCTCTTCCCACTCAAATAATGAAAGCAAACAAACAAAGGAAAACACCTGCTTATTTCACCTCTAATTGTGTTTTCCTTCATCCTGGCCCCCAAGGGCCAGATTTAGTCAACAGCTGTGCACCATGTGTGCCCAGAATCTGTAGAAATATGTGTCACAGTTCTGCACAGCACACTCTGATTCTTTTTTTTTTTTTATGGATAGTTAATGATTGAGCTTAGTGTATTTTTCCATTTTAGTGTTTATTTTAAGAGTATGCATAATGAGGAATAATACACACACACACACACGTACAGTTAATATTATCCTCAAAACCATAATGGACATACTATCACATCTCATCAGTTAATATTTGGCAGCTACAAAGGTATGTGAAGAGTCGCCCTCCCTATGGCCTACTTTTTCAGGGGAGGCAAAAAGGTCTAGCTGCTTCACAGTGATTAATCTAAGGCTTTAACTAGAGAATCATATGCTATGGAGTCCTCTGATTATATTGGGGAATATGAAACTACATCTTTGTGTTCAGGACATTGCTGAAAAAGATACAGCTATGTGGGGGATCACAGTTTGAATACATTTTTTTTCTGGAGTACTTTAGATTATGTGTGCTCGAGCTTGTATTTAGGTGTTCCTCATACAGGATTTCAGAATGTTATCCCCTTTGCCATTATGAACCCGCTCTGTTCAGATTCTGTGCTGACTTCATTCTTATTTGCAATTCTGCCTTGTTGCTGTATGTTCCCAGCAGTGTTCAGGTGCTTGGGTAGAGTGCTGGGCTACAGCACTTTTGCTAGATTATAAAAATGAATGTATTTACTTTGTTTTAAATGTGCTTTATTGTAAGACAGCCTGACTTTTTTTAAAACAGTGCCTCCACACCAAATAAGTCAAAGTATAAATAAACGAGAGTTCAAGATAATGTCAGTCCAATTTGTTAAGTCCTGGTGTTGTGTGGATGAAAAAAAGCAGCCAGTTATGATGCCAAGTGACAAATTAAAAGTTAATGGCTACATTGGTTAACATTGTCCCCTTTTAAAATCATCTTGAAATAAATTCATATATGGCATCATATCACCTTCCTGGTAGTCAAGCAGACCCGCTATGCCATATGGATTCATCAAGAAAGAACTGACAGTTTCTAGAATTAGTAAGAATATTTTTTTCTATAGTAGCATCGTAAAAGTTTTGTTTGTTTCTGTTATTCATTCTTTTGATTATTGGTTGTGTGAGTTGGGTTTGGGGAAAAAAGTAGTCTTTGAGGTACTTTTTATAAAATTTGTTTTTGCACTTGTTTCTTTAATGATGGTTCATGACTATGTCAACACCAGTGATTCCTGCGATATCTTCTTTTCCTTCTGGACTTTCAACAGAGGCAGGCTGACTACTGAAGAAGACATCAGCGTTGCCCTCTGTCCTGTTGATCATCTTCCCAGCCTAGCCAGGCCCAGCCCATCTCCTGGATCTTGTGATGAATGTTGGAGAAGATCTCCATAAATGATCATGAGGGTGGTGAAGGGAGACAACAGGGCACAAACTCTGTACATATTTTTCCCTAATGTAAAAATAAAAGATGTAATAGATGTGAAGCCTGCTGGTTCTATTAATCAGACATTTACAAGTGTTAAAGTACATGGATTTGAATTTTGATGAGACTATGGCCTGTTCAGATAAATGTGGTAATGAAGATTTACTACAGGAGTACAAGTATTTGGGTAGAGGTTTCTAGTTGGGTTAAACATCAGTCATTGGTACAACTTTCCATTTCTTCCCTGCCCATAAAATTCCCCTAGACATGTATTGTTCAGGAAACAGTTTTGAAGCTGTTTGGCCCCAACATATTGTCATTGACTTGGATTACATTTAGTACTGTTATTTCCATATTATCACATTGATGCTTTCAGATACCAATACATTTGTTATATATAAAAGTTTTCATATATTATCAGTTTTGCCTTTTGATTCAACCCTTTTCCAGTTACCTCTGTTCTCAGAAGGTTAAGGGCAGCTCTGTGCAAGGTCTCTTTTTATTCTTTGCTGAAGGGATGTCTTTTCATAAACAGATGTATCTAGAATCTTTCCTTTATCAAATTTAGTAATCAACCTGTTTAGTATGATGTACTTTCATAGTTGTGGGGAAATGAACATGCTGAGCTCATTCCTCTGATTCTCTTGAAAAAGTTATAAAAAGTGAACTGTATTGAACACTTCAACATCTCTTTTTTGATTCATGGAGTATTACAATTAATGTAAAAATCAAGGTCCAGTTTCCACCATTCAAACATTTGATTTTAATTATCCCCGTTAATTTTTGTTTATTGGGTGTGTGAGTTGGGTTGGGGGAAAATGAAAGTGCACCCATATAAGAAGAGATTCTGAATAAAGAATACTGTTAGCACTGAATCTATCATCCTGCTTAGAAGTTTCAACATTCACAGTTATTTTGGTGATACATTTAGTTAATATGTGGTAACTCTTTTTCACAAGAAAACAAAGTATCTGGTAAAGTCTGTATTGTTTTGTCAGACTGTATAGCAAAAGTTTATGGTATGGCTAAAGAAGGAGAAATGTCCTATTAGCTTTATCCTTGCTTAATTGTGGACTTATTTTGACCGTTTTCCTGAAATTTGCTAGCTTATCTTAGGGTATTTCAGAATTAAAAAGAAAATTGGTGTATTGTTTAAATACTTGGATGAATTTTTTTCCTAAGGCTTAACTAGTAACAATTAAAAAAAAAATACTCGTGCCCCAATTATCCAACTTGAGAATCAAAGCATTACTAATACCTTTGAAAGCCTTTTTGGGCCCCTCTTAATTACTATCATCCACCTTCCCAATTAAGTTAACCAAATTCCTGATTTTAGTGGTTATCATTCCAATGTGTTTCTGTATAGCTTTTCTCTACAGTTTTACCATGTGTCTGATGCTAAAAACATATTTAGTTTTGCATTTTTCAGTTTTATATAAATGGATTTTTTATTGAATAGTATGTTGTAGCAGTTCAGCTATTTTGATGAATGAAGTTGTACTTAATTCATTTCCTAATATTGATCATTTGTGTCTTCTCTGCTCTTCTTTATTAGTCTACCTAAAGGGTTATCAATTTCATCGATCTTTTCAAACAATCAGCTTTTGGTTACTTTCATTTTCTCAATTGTTCAACTTTATTGATTTCTGCTCTTATCTTTATTATTTCCTTTCTTCTGCTTCCCTAGGATTTCTTTTGCTTTTATTTTCTAGTTTGAAATGTAAAGAGTCATATAATTGACTTGAAACCTCTCCTTTTCTTATATAAGCATGTAAGCTGTATATTTCCCACTAAGCCTTGCCTTATTTGTAACCCATGCTTTTTGTTACATTGTGTTTTTATTATATTTATACATTTTCTAATTTGTCTTATGATATTCTATTTGATCCCTGAGTTATATAGAAATATATTTTTAATTTCTACATATTTGGAACATTTCCAGATATCTTCCTGCTATTGATTTTTAGCTTAATTCCTTTGTAACCAGTGAACATGCTTTGATGTACATACATATGATGAAAATACATACTTTGATGCATGTTCAAAAAATTCTTTTAGATTTGGTGAGGTTTAGGTGTTAGGAGAAATTGATAAAGGGCCACAGAGAATGTTTACATTGTGTAATGATAAAACAAAATAAACAAAAGAAAGCTTAATAAATAAATAAATAAACTTGTTGAGGTTTGTTTTATAGCCCAGAATATATTCTGTCTCGGTCAGTGTTCCATGTGCTCTTAAAGAAAATATGTATTCTGCTATAGTTGGGTGGAGTGATCTATAAATGTAAATTGAATTAGGTTGGTTTTAGAGTTTTCAATTCTTTATCCTTACTGATGTTTTATTTCCTATCTTTATTGATTCTTAGAACTATTTAAGTTTCCAACTATAGTTGTTGATTTCTTTATCCTTTTAGTTCGGTCATTTTTTGCTTTATGTTTTTTGAAGCTCTTTTTTTTTTTAGATACAAACACATTATATCCTCTTAATGAATCATCTCCGTTAATGTAATGTGATAGTTCTTTGCCACATCTACTGCAAGAATGAAGACCATTCTCGGCAATCAGACTGACAACATTCCAGAATATGTTGACATCACTCTGAAAGGACACACAGTTATAGTGAAGGGCCTCAGAGGAACCCTGTGGAGGGACTTTAATCACATGAAAGTTGTGCTCAGTCTCCTTGGAAAGAAACAGAGGGGGCTCCAGGTTGACACATGGTGGGGAAATAGAAAGGAACTGGCTACTGTTCGCACTATCTGCAGTCATGTACAGAACATGATCAAGGATGTTACTTACGCTGGGCTTCCGTTACAAGATGAGGTCTGTGTAGGTTCACGTCCCCATCAATGTCGTTATTCAGGAGAATGGGTCTCTTGTTGAAATCTAAAATTTCTTGGGTGAAAAATACATCCTCAGCATTTGAATGATCTCAGGTGTTGCTTGTTCATTCTCTCAAGCCCAGAAAGGTGAGTTAATCCTTGAAAGAAATGACATTGAACTTGTTTTAAGTTCAGCTACTTTGATCCAGCAAGCCACAACAATTAACAAGGATATCAGAAAATGTTTGGATGGCATCTGTGTCTCTGAAAAAGGAGCAGTTCAGTAGTCTGAGGAATAAGAGCTAAAGAGTTGTCCAGCTATAGAAGCAAGTACAGAGTCCCAAGACGTGCTGGTAAATTTTAATGATGGGATAAAAAACCTATTCATCTGGGACAAAAAAAAAAAGTGTATGTGTGTGTGTGTGTGTGTGTGTGTGTGTGTGCATGCGTGTACGTGCGTGTGTGTGTGTGTGTGTATCCCTTAAACCTGATTATATTCCTTAGTATGAGCTCTATTTCGTCTTCTAAAAGTGACTCTTGTTTTCTTTTGATTAGCGTTTCTTGGTGTATCTTTTATCAACCTTTTTCTTTCAAACTCTGTTTTTATAATCAAAGTTGAATTCTGATAGACAAAATATAGTTTGATCTTTTTAAATTTTTTAATCCAATCTTACAATGTCTTTCAATCCAATTGTTTAAACGATCTATACTTAATTTTTTTAAATATGGTAGGATTTAAAGTTCGTGCTTTTGCTAATTGTTTTTTATTTATGCCATCTCTTTGTTCCTTTTTGCCAGTTTTTCTACCTTCTTTTGGATTAATTCAGTATTCATTATTAATCTAATTTACCTCTACTATTGGCTTATTAGTTATAGCTCCAAGTTTACTTTTTTTAGTAATTTCTCTAGGATTTGCAATATTTATTTTTTCACATTGCATTAAATAGCTTTATCATATTTTTATTTTACTTAGTATTTTTATTAGAAAGAGCTGCTTGAATTTTATCAAATATTTTTTGGTATTTACTGATATGATTACATGGTATACTTCCTTTTTGAGAAAATAAATTAGTTTTATAGATTTTGTAAAGCTGAACTACATCATATCATATTTATTCCTTTGCAACTTGCTTTGTACATTCAACATTTTGTTTCTGAGATTTAACCAAATTGATACATGAAGATTTATTCATTTCAGCTACATCGTAGTATTCATCATGTGAATAAACCACAGTTTTTAACTGTTTCTACTTCTGGACAATTAATTCTCACTTCCTTTTTCTTTTTTCTTTTTTTGCTATTACAGTGAGTGCTGCAATGAATATTTTTGTGTATGTCTCCTTATACTCATTATTATTTTATTGACTAGAAGTACAAATAGTGGGCTGCTTCATTCTATAAATGTCACCTAGGTCAAGTTGGTTGACTGTTATTTAAATCTTCTCTGTCACAACGATATTCTGTCTATAATCCTAAATGTTTATGTTCTGAATGAGAGAGATTTTTAATGAATGAAGAAAAAAAAAAAAAAGAAACCAACAAAACATATAAACTACAAAGGATAAATAAACATATCCACACTTATAATATGAAATTTTAATACCCTAATATCAATAATTGATAGAGCATATAAACAGAAAATTAGTAAGGATATAGAAGACTTGAATACAATCAACCAACTTGAGCTAGTTGACATTTATAGAAAGCGCTATCCGACAGCAGAATATATATTCTCAAGTGCACATGGGGCATTCACCAAAACAGACTATAATCTGGGCCATAGAACAAAGCTACTCATACAAGAATTAAAATTACACTAAATTTGTTTTCTTATTATAATGAAATTAGCAATAACAGAAATACATCTGGAAAAATCTTCAGTACTTAAAAAATTTAAACAATACACTACCAAGCTATCCATGGATCAAAAAGAAGTGGCATGAAATATTAAAAAAAAATTCTTTCTTAACTGAAAACAAAGTACAACTTATCAAAATTTGTGGGATGTTAGCTAATGCAGTTTTTAAAGGGAAATCTGTAGCATTAAATATTTATGTTAGAAAGAGTATGGGTCTCAATGATTTAAACTTCTACCTTAAGAAAATAAAAAGAGCAAATACAACCCAAAGCAAGTAGAAGTAAGGAAATAATGTAAGAACAGAAATAAATGAAGTAGGAACCAGGAAAACAATAAAGAAAATCAATGGAAATAAAAGCTTGTCTTTGGAAGGAGCAATAAAAAAAGACAGATTGAGGCAGACTGATCAAGAGAAAAACACTCATCGAGAAGGTACTCTTACTTATATCAGGAATGAAAAAAGGAGTACCAGTATAGATCTTTCAGATATTGAAAGGGCAATAAGAGAATATTATAAAGAACTTTATGCCTATAAATTGGACAGTTTAGATGAAATTGACAAATTCCTTGAAAGACATAAACTACAAAGGCACCTTTAAGAATAAATAGATAACCTCAATAGATTATTCTAATGGCATGAAAACTCCACATCCAGACAATTTCTTTTCTTTTCTTTCTTTTTTTTTTTTTTTTGTCTTTTTCGTGACCGGCACTCAGCCAGTGAGTGCATCGGCCATTCTTTTTTTTTTTTTTTTCCTTCTGCAACATATTTATTTATTTATTTTTATTTTTATTTTTTTTATTTTTTATTTTTTTTTAAATTTTATTTTGTCGATATACATTGTGGCTGATTATTGCTCCCCATCACCACAACCTCCCTCCCTTCTCCCTCCCCCCTCCCCCCCAACAATGTCCTTTCTGTTTGCTTGTCGTATCAACTTCAAATAATTGTGGTTGTTATATCTTCTTCCTCCCCCCTTTTGTGTGTGTGTGTGTGTGTGTGTGTGTGTGTGTGTGTGTGTGTGTGTGTGTGAATTTATATATTAATTTTTAGCTCCCACCAATAAGTGAGAACATGTGGTATTTCTCTTTCTGTGCCTGACTTGTTTCACTTAATATAATTCTCTCAAGGTCCATCCATGTTGTTGCAAATGGCAGTATTTCATTCGTTTTTATAGCTGAGTAGTATTCCATTGTGTAGATGTACCACATTTTCCGTATCCACTCATCCGATGATGGGCATTTGGGCTGGTTCCAACTCTTGGCTATTGTAAAGAGTGCTGCGATAAACATTGGGAAACAGGTATACCTTCGACTTGATGATTTCCATTCCTCTGGGTATATTCCCAACAGTGGGATAGCTGGGTCGTATGGTAGATCTATCTGCAATTGTTTGAGGAACCTCCATACCATTTTCCATAGAGGCTGCACCATTTTGCAGTCCCACCAACAATGTATGAGAGTTCCTTTTTCTCCGCAGCCTCGCCAGCATTTATCGTTTATAGTCTTTTGGATTTTAGCCATCCTAACTGGGGTTAGATGGTATCTCAATGTGGTTTTGATTTGCATTTCCCGGATGCTGAGTGATGTTGAGCATTTTTTCATATGTCTGTTGGCCATTTGTATATCTTCCTTAGAGAAATGCCTACTTAGCTCTTTTGCCCATTTTTTAATCGGGTTGTTTGTTTTCTTCTTGTACAGTTGTTTGAGTTCCTTATATATTCTGGATATTAATCCTTTGTCAGATATATATTTTGCAAATATTTTCTCCCACTCTGTTGGTTGTCTTTTAACTCTTTTAATTGTTTCTTTTGCTGTGCAGAAGCTTTTTAGTTTGATATAATCCCATTTGTTTATTTTTCCTTTGGTTGCCCGTGCTTTTGGGGTCGTATTCATGAAGTCTGTGCCCAGTCCTATTTCCTAAAGTGTTTCTCCTATGTTTTCTTTAAGAAGTTTTATTGTTTCAGGGTGTATATTTAAATCCTTAATCCATTTTGAGTTGATTTTAGTATACGGTGAGAGGTATGGATCTAGTTTCATTCTCCTGCATATGGATATCCAGTTATCCCAGCACCATTTGCTGAAGAGGCAGTCCCTTCGCCACTGAATAGTCTTGGTGCCTTTGTCAAAGATCAGCTGACAGTAAGTGTGTGGGTTGATTTCTGGATTCTCTATTCTATTCCATTGGTCAGTGTGTCTGTTTTTATGCCAGTACCATACTGTTTTGGTTATCCTATATAGGATCCGAACCCGCGGCGGGAGCGTCGCTGCGCTCCCAGCGCTGCACTCTCCCAAGTGCGCCATGGGCTCGGCCCACATCCAGACAATTTCAATAGCGAATTCTACCAAATACTTAAGGCAGAAATAATATCAACGGTACGCAAACTCCTCCATAGAAAATAGAAGAGAAGGGAAAACTTCTTAACTTATTTTTCAGAGGCCAACATTACCCTGATATTAAACCCAAAGGCAATATAAGATAATAAAACTATAGACCAATGTCCCTTGTGTACATGTTCTGAAATTATTAACAAAATATGTACTGTCAGTTTAGCAAGAGTCTGCTGTCATTCTTACAAAACATGTACTGTCATCCTAGCAAGGATTTGGGGATGCAAATTTAAACGAGAATTTTTAGCATCCCACATGTTAAATTTGTTTTGCTCTATTTAAAGCCTGTCAGATTTTGACATTTGGACTTTCAATTAAAGTCAGACCTTTTGTTGAGTTTGAGTTGATTAACCTTTTGCAGTAGATAACTTTCCTTTAAATAGTGCCAAGAGATCCTCTGAGAAAATAACCCAATGAATACTTATTTATAGTCATAACATTGTAATTCATCAGTCTTCACTTTTTATATTTTAAATCAAAGTTTTAACTATCAAGAAAAATTAAACTTGCTTCAGATTTTTTTTCTTTAACAAAAACAGGGTTAAACTTGGCATTGCATGTAGAGAATTTGGAGTTCTGAGACATTTGTCTGAGATAATGTAAGGTGTCAACTCCTTATGTTGAGGCATAGGTATAGTTGAATGTCTGACACTACTCTTAGTTTATAAATAATATGCTCTGACAGATCATGCAAATATATCCTGGTTTTAGATGTGAGACTGAAGTCTGGAGTGCAAATGACTTTTCAGTTTTGTCCATAGTTACAGTTATCTTAGTCATTACTCCAACAAATAAAGTGCCTCTGTGACAGACCATCTCAGTTGTCCAGGACTGACAGAGTTCCCAGGATGTGAGACTTTCAGTGCTAAATCTTGGAAAGACCTGGGTAAACTGGGATGAGCTGGTCACCCGTATCATTTTAAGGTTTTATTTTTTTGTTTATTTTGTTTTGTAGTGTTTTTTAAAAAGTCCTGTGCAGTGATTAACACATTCCCTTCTATGTAGGAGATAAAAAACAAATCTTATTTGAATCATTGAACACATAGCTCTATCCTCAATATTTTTCAAATATGATAGAAAATCACTTTTATATTACTGGTGGCATATCTTTAATTGCTAAAAAAATCTCCAGGAACCACTTGTACATGCTTTGTGGACACCACCGTGATCACATACTTGCTTCGACAGGAATATATTGTACGTCATACTTGCTGGGGTAGGGGAAACATAAGGCAAATTCATTCTTGAGATATTGCTTACACTTATTTTTCCTTTCTGGCAGGAAAATTTTGCCAGCAGAATTTTCTGCAATCAAAAAATAAACAGGAGTCCATACTCATTGAAGATATCAGTGATAGCTTCATTTCACCATGTACTAGAACACTGGATGATATATAGTGATTATCCTTTAAATTACCTGTGAAAAATAATTCTGGCCCAGAATCTTACTAAAGATGTGGAAAATGTTTCTTTTGCTTTGCATTCGATAGAATCTATACTTCTGGTAGATTCCCTAGTGTTTTTTGTTCTTCTAGTCCTTTAATCCAGTGATGGGTAGAGCGGTACAAGAGGGGCCAGTGAGGGAGAAGCAGGAGTGAGAAAGCCTGAGCACACCAGGAGATGTGAGACTAACAGGAAAATAGTAACTGATTCAATGCAAGGATTTCACTCAGCCCTAATGAACACAAGTGTTGACTCCCTGCTCCATTTTCCTCTCTAGGTAGGCCCAGCCTTCCTGAGTGTTATGATATGGGCAGAGCAAAGGACCTTAACAGCTCAGGAGCTGGCCTACAACTTCAGGAATCACAAGAGTGAGCTCCCACCTCTCCCTAGCTCATGGTTCCTACCCTACGGTGATATCTACAAGTTTTATAACAAATGAGACAACATGGATATAAAACTTCATTTTTTATGACCTTCATCAACCTGGCAAGACTCAACAAGAGAATTGAGAGGCCATTAGTATCTGAAATCTTCTCAAGGGCTCATGCCTAAGTTAACCTTTTTATTTATAACTACATTTTTCTGTTTTATGGTCTTACATATATATATATATATGTATAGACATATATATATACACACACACATATAACTTTCCACTTAGTTGAAGTTAAATAGACCAAATATAACCCCGTCCCTAATCAATGTACATGTCCCTTTATGTACATGTAGGTTTACTCATTATAATGCTACTTTTTTTAAAAAAAATGAGTTATATTGCTGGGATAACTTAAAGTAGAATACACACTTTTCTCCTCTGGCAGACTATGGTCTTGGCTTCCCTTTCTTATGTGGTCTAAAGAAGGCAAACCAGACCCTCTTAATGGGTATTGTCCACTGTCCTTAAGGTACTTTATAAATAACAGTAAAATGATAAAGCATGATCTCTATCTTCAGAGAACCTAAAAATCTCTATGCATGACTTTAAGAAGAACATTCACAGAAGAATCCATTGAGGCAAGCAGTGTAATCCTATTTTAAAGTATTATTTAAAGTTAATAGCTCAGTGAATAGCTTCGGATGAATATGAGTTTCAGCTGGATGGATAGATACAGATGTTAAGGTAAGAAAAAGAAATGTCCAACATACAGATAATCCTGGAAGCAAAAGTGAAGACAATCTATGTGTTTGGTGGGAGGGGTTTACTGAATTATCACCACCAACAGTGGCAGATGGAAAGGAGCTGGGGATAAGAATGGTTATTAGGGGTAATAGGGCAGGATGGGGGATAAGCAGTACTTAGGCCCTGAGTGTCAAGGGCAGAATTTTGTATTCCATGTGATAGATAACAGGGAGTAGTTACACAATTTTTGAGTAAGGAAATATCAAGTAGAAAGTAGTCCTTTGTTGTTACTGATGAGTGTTTTGCAAATAATTTTTTCAAAATTTAGTATGTTTGATTTGTTTACAGAAGTAAAATATTTCAATTGTGAAACTCAAGCAGTAGAAACACGTAAGTCTTCTTCTGTACTCTTTGGCCCACATATCTGAGGTTCTACGCTATTAAGCAAGCCTACTCTTCGTCCTAGAAGGTGATGTTACCTCATCCTTGAAGATTGCTTACTGCAGTCTTGACCTGGGTAGAGAGGTGTCAGGATATTGCATTTTTGGCATAACCAGTAAGAATGTTCAGGAACGCCAACGCACATTGCAGATTACCTTTCTCATCAAAATCATGAGGGAAAAGATTTTCCTATATGTCAAAAGGGTTAAATTGGACATTTTCTGCTTGAAAATTCTGTAGTTACTGCAGACCTTTTGTATCTCCTGCTCATCTTGTTTGTGGTTGGTATAAATAATAACTAAATTTTATGCATACATATTGATGTGTCTGTCCCATTTGCCTGCTGCTTAGACAGAAACTTTAGGTAGAATATGGAGGATGGAGGTATCTTTCTTTTGTAAGAGAGAAAATTTTGGTGCATATGAGAGTCCCCTTGCAGTGAATGTAAATGCATATAGGCAACTACTTCTCAGCTTATTTTGCAGCTTGATTTAAAGACTGAATTCTGAGTTCTGAAGAAACAGTTAGGCATTCATGTGTTGTTCATTGAACACATTTTTATTCAGTCCTGTTATATATAAGGCACTATACTAAGTTATGGGTACGTAATGGTCATCTAGACAGACATGATTTCTGTCCACAAAGAGTTTACATTACAGTGGGTGAAGCAGTTAAGCAATACAGAAATAAATGAAAGCGTGAAGGAAATTTAAAAGGTGTTCTACTAGAAAATAATTGGACGGGAGGGACTGACTTTGAAGAGGTGGTGGGGTAGTTCTCCCTGAAGAGAGAGTACTCAGATATCTAACACCTGAAAGATGAAAGCCAAAGGAAGATCATTTCAGGCAAAGGGAACCGCAGGTGCAATGATCCTGATTAGGAAAGAGCTTATCCTGTTCTAAGGATTGTTAAGTAGGCAGTCTGGCTGGAGCATGGTAAAGGAGGGAGAGAGAAGAAGAAAAAAGGCTGAAGAAGGAGAGAGAGTCTCCACAAAACTCTACCAGTTTCATTACAGGATTACCCTTTGTGGTGGCTTTATGGCACGTGTTGTCCTCTCTGCTGCTGTAGATTGGATGCCCACCCAACATCATTGAAGCTTAAATCCCCGCTGTAACTGTTGAGAGTGGGAAATCCTATTATGCTAATTAAAAGGTGGGACCTTGAAGAGGTGATTAGACTGTAGGACCATGCCTAGTGAATAGATTAAGAGTGGTGGTCAGGGGCGTGGTTTTGAGGGCTTTAAAAGAAGAGCACATGAGAGGTTAGTCTCCCTTCGCTCTGGAATTTTTTGTCATGTGAACCCCCTGAGTCACTGTTGCCACCACCATGGACTTCAACAGACGTGTTCTCTGGACTTTGGGCTTCCCAGACTCAAAAACTGTAAGCAGTAAATTTTGTTTTCCTTATAAATCACTAAGTTCTAAGTATTTTGTTATAGGCAACAGAAATGGACTAATACCCCCCTCTCCCCGACCCCCTGGCCTGACAGTAGCTTAGGGTCAGCTTTCTCTTCAACTTTCAGGAGAATCATCCCAGTGTGGTAGAGGGTACAGAATCACTAGGGTTATCAACACAGGGTATATGCCATACTTGTAGACTAAACAGAACCGTGAACTCTAAACTGGAGGGGCTGACATTCAGGAGGCTTCCTGGAGATTCTTGTTTATTGGTAACATGCATCTAAATACTGCTATAAAGCTTTGGTATGTGTGTCAGCCTGACTTATAGTTCCCTACATATTTAAAGTGAGGAGAGAGTTAATTGAAAATTACCAAAATGGATAGAGATGTAGAAAAGCAGATGCCAAGAAAATATTTTCTCTGTCAAGATAGACAAGTATTATAAGAAGATAAATGGGAGCACAACATGATCATATTAGAAAGGATGTTATTTTGTATGATGCAAAAGATCACGGATCTTTTAAGAGGGATAATGTAGATGAGAATTTTTTAAAAAATAATTTTGTAATATGGTTCTGTCATTTCCTCCCCGATCTCATTTTTTCATCTTATAAATGTTTCCCTTTCTTTGGAATCACTTATCATCTTTTGTTGACCTAATTTTGTGGCTAATTGCCACTTTGAACCTAAAATGCTGCTGCTATCAGGGTCTGAAGTGCTATTAGTTATGCATCATATTACATGTAAAAATCTACAATGAAGATTAACAATCACTTGAAGTAAAATCATTGGCTGTTCTCTACAAATTGGGGCATATATGAAATCTAGAACAACCTTAGTGGATAAAAGAGGCAAGGAAGGGATGTGGGGAAAGATGAAGTGGTGACTTTCTTACCATTGCCCTCATGCTGCTGGAGGTATTTGTGGGCGTGTGTGTGTGTGTGTGTGTGTGTGTGTGTGTGTGTGTGTGTGTGTGTGTGTGTGTGTGTGTGTGTGAGAGAGAGAGAGAGAGAGGGAGAAAGAGAGAGAGAGAGAGAGAGAGAGAGAAAGGGAGGGAGGGAGGGAGGGGGGGAGAGAGAGAGAGAGAGAGAGAGAGAGATTCAGGTTCTTTGGGTCAGCGGTTGGTAGGGGTACCCTCTCCTTCTGAGCACTTAGTCTAGCTTTAAGGAATATGTTTTCTTTTCATGCCCTTTTGGTTTCATCTTAGAATGTGGCTGAGTGCTAGAATTCTTTTTCCTTATTCATGAGCTTATGAATCTTATCAACCAGTATTATGGAATGAACTAATCTGAAAACATTGAAAATGATAAATGTTCTGGGTGTACTTGAAAAGAGTATATATTCTGCTATTATTGGGTGACATGTTCTGTAAATGTCAATTAGGTGAAGTTGGTTGATTGTGTTATTCGAGTCTTCTATATCCCTCATATTTTTCTATCTACTTGGTCTATCAATTTTTGAGAGAGCACATTGAAATTTCCAGTTGTAATTGTTGATTTGTCTGTTTTCTCCTTGCAGTTCTATCGGTTTTTGCTTCATATCTGAAACTATGTTATTAGATACAGAAACATGTAGAATTATTATGTCCTTTCGATAAATTACCCCTTTATAATTATAGAATTACGCTTTTATGCCTGGTAATATAGTCTTTTCTGTGAAATATACTTTGATATTAATATAGCCATTCTAACTTTCTTTTGACTAGTATTATCATGGTATACGGTTTTTCAGCCTCTTCCTTTAAACCTATCTGTGTTTTTACATTTAAAATGTATTTTTGTAGATAGCATGCAGTTGGGAATTGCTTTTATAAACAACCTGATAATCTCTGGTTTTTAATTTGTGTTATCAGACCATTTACATTTATGTGGCTGTCAATGTGAATAGGTTTAAAATTATTGTCCTGGTATGTGTTTTCTACTTGTCCCATGTATTCTTTGTTCTCCCTTTTCTCTTTTTCAGCCTTCTTTTTGGATTAGTTAATTCTGTTTTATCTGTTTATTAGCTGTAACTCTTAGTGTTGTTAATTTAGCGTTGGCTTTAAAGTTTATAGTTATGTATTTAATTATCAATTTTCTTTCACGTCATATTAAACCACTTCATGTATAAGTATCTTGCAGTATACTTTCATTTTTTAAACATATTGTTTTCATATCTTTTACTTATACATATGTTATAAACCCCATGTTGCATTGTTACCATTTTTGTTTAAACAGTCGATTATATTTTAAAGAGATGCAAATTATAAGAAAAACAATCTTGTATATTTATCCATGTAGTTACCATTTCCAGCATTCCTCCTTCCTTTTTTAAACCCTTAGTTCCATCTGTTATCATTTTTCTTCTGCCTGAAGAAAGTGCCTTTTTTTTTCCTGCCTTCTTTCTTTAAAACTTCTTATAGAGTATGTCTGCTGGTGATAAATTCTTTCAGCTTTTATGTGTTTGAAAAATGTCTTCATTTCACTTTCATATGTGAAATATATTTTTGCTGGATGTAGAATAATAGGTTAATCGGTTGATGGTTTGTTTGTTTTTTAGTACTTAAACATGTTGCTCCACTGTCTACTAATTTGCAGTGCTTGTAACAAGAAATCTACTGTCACTGTGATCTTTGTTCCTTTCTACTTAGGTGTTTTTAAAATTTCCTTTTTATCACTGGTTTTTAGCAATTTGACAATGTTGTGGTATAGATTTCTTCACTTTTTTGGTGCTTGTGGTTAGTTTGGGGTGTTGGACCTGTGGGTTTATAGTTTTCATTAAATTTGGAAAGTTTCTGTCCATGGTTTCTTCACATTTTTTTTTTGTTCCCATCACTCCTCACTGACTCTGGGGTTGAGGTAAGAAATAACTTGGATGGAAATCTACCATTACTTTGTCTGGCCCTTTAGTTCTGACCTAGTGCCTTACCTATGCTTTCTTGAATTAAAAACTATTTTTTTTAACTGGGATATCATTTATCTATACTACCAACTCCTCATGCTTTTGCAACTTACTTTCTCATTCTGAGATCTCTCGTGCATTTCGGTACACAGATTAAGGAGAGATGAATTAAGTTCTGCTATCTGACTTACATTTTAACTCTTTGGTTTTAATTTAGAAGGAAATTTTTATAATTTTTTTTCCATGCTGTGATGTTGTTTCATTTAAAAATAGAACTATCTGGTTGTTACTTTTGAATCTTAATGACCCACCTCATGTGGAGCTAAATTTAGAAGGAAAAAACTATCCAGACACTTATATGTAATAACAAAAGACCATGCATAGCCAAAGCAATTCTGAGCAAAAAAAAAAAATAAATAAATAAATAAAGCTGGTGGTATAACACTACCTGACTTTAAACTATACTACAAATCTATAATAAGCAAAACAGCATGGTACTGGCATAAAAACCGACACACCGATCAATGGAATAGAATAGAGAATCCAGAAATCAACCCACACACCTACAGCCATCTGATCTTTGACAAGGCACCAAGCCTATACACTGGGGAAGAGACTGCCTCTTCAGGAAATGGTGCTGGGATAACTGGATATCCATATGCAGGAGAATGAAACTAGACCCATACCTCTCACCATATACTAAAATCAACTCAAAATGGATTAAAGAATTAAATATACACCCTGAACCAATAAAACTTCTTAAAGAAAACATAGGAGAAACACTTCAGGAAGTAAGACTGGACACAGACTTCATGAATACAACCCCCAAAGCATGGGCAACCAAAGGAAAAATAAACAAATGGGATTATATCAAACTAAAAATCTTCTGCACAGCAAAAGAAACAACAGAGTTAAAAGACAGCCAATAGAGTGGGAGAAAATATTTGCACAATATACATCTGACAAAGGATTAATATCCAGAATATACAAGGAACTGAAACAACTTTACAACAACAACAAAATAACCCAATTTAAAAATGTGCAAAAGAGCTAAATAGGCATTTCTCAAAGGAAGATATACGAATGGCCAACAGACACAGGAAAAAATGCTCAACATCACTCAGCATTCAGGAAATGCAAATCAAAACCACACTGAGATAACATCTCACCCCAGTTAGGATGGCTAATATCCAAAAGACTATGAATGATAAATGCTGGCGAGGTTGTAGAGAAAAAGGAACTCTCATACATTGTTGGTGGGACTGCAAAATGGTATGGACATTCCTCAAACAATTGCAGATAGATATACTGTATGACCCAGCTATTCCACTGCTGGGAATATACCCAGAGGAATGGAAATCATCAAGTTGAAGGTATACCTGTTCTCCAATGTTTATCACAGAACTCTCTTTACAATAGCCAAGAGTTAGAACCAGCAGAAATATCCATCATCAGATGAGTGGATACGGAAAATTTGGTATATCTACATAATGGAATACTACTCTGCTATAAAAAAAGAATGAAATACTGCCATTTGCAACAACATGGATGGACCTAGAGAGAATTATATTAAGTGAAACAAGTCAGGCACAGAAAGAGAAATATCACATGTTCTCACCTATTTGTGGGAGCTAAAAATAAATAAATAAATACACAAATAAACTGGGAGGGGGGGAGGGAAGAAGACATAACAATTACAATTCCTTGAAGTTGATATGACAAGAGAACAGAAAGGAGGCTGTTGGGAGGGAGTGGGGAAAGGGAGGAAGGAGGGAGGTTTTGGTAATTGGCCACAATAATCAACCACATTGTATATTGACAAAAAAAAAAAAAAGGCTGGACTAGAGAAAGTTAGAGTAGATTTGTTACCCATTGGATTCTGGTACTGTAAAATAAGATCTGCTTTCCTCTAATTTAAAATACCTGATTTAAATCCTGTAAGTATCTATGCCTTCCAAGTTATGCAATAAAATTAAACTAAGTTCCAGTAAACATCATCCTATAAGGTGCAATATGAATAGGGTATCAATTATTTAGGAGTGAGAGTCACTAATATGTTTATGGTGATTTCTCATTAACACCAACAACATCAGAGCTATTTTTACATTAGATTAAAATAGTAATTTAGCTGCTTACTAAATGATTAAATGCAAAGAGTTTTATGTAATCTGTTCACAAGGAATTGGTAAATGTTGCCAGGTACTAATGATTCATTTCCTTAATAACACAGGAAGTACCAGGCCATCAGTTTCCATTAAAGAGGTTCGGTCAGGATGACACAGCACTGGTGCAGAGGCCGCATAGCTGGCGGGGAAGAACATAGGCATAGCTTCAGGTCTAGATTTGGATCCTAGCCATGCTGTTTAGTACTTGCCTAACCATGAACAAGGTAGTCTCTAAAAGCTCAGCTTTTCTTCTGTAAAATACTCCAATTTACTTTGTAAGATTATTATTATTGTAAATAAATAGTAACATATATACATAATGTCTACCTATATTTTTATTGTTAGGGGAAGCACTGGAATGCTTCTGGGTATTTCTATTGTGGCTAAGACACCATTTTTCTCAAGAAACAATACTCTGTAGGGAGAGACTGAAAAAAAACAGTGGGTATCGTCTTTGCTGCAGGATTTTTCAGGGGAGGAGGCAGCCTTATAATGTGGTTAGTTTTTTTAAAAAAAAATGCCTATTATTTGTTTTAATGACAAAGGAATCCAAAGAAAAAACCTAGAAACAAAATGCCTAACCAATATCTTTGTGTAAACATAGTATAGAATTTGAGAACACCTTGTTTTGTTACCAAGTTTATCTTAAACTAGGGAACTCAGTGTTTTCTTAAATGACATCAGAATTAGAAATGGGATTGATTTTCTTTTTGGGTTCGATTATATTTTCTTTAACATCTGGAAAGTCAGTGGACCCAGGTTAGTAATTTTTGCTCAGGAATTAATAGAAGATAGTAGAGATAATCTGAAATAAAGGGATAGAAGAAACAGTTAGAAATACATACTCTTTTTTTGTAGAATGACCACCGCCACCATAACAACAAAAACCGAGGTGATGGTGGCTGTAGCCTGGGGTAGGGAGGATGAATAAGTAAATATAGTAGTTTGAGTTCTTGTGAACATAATAGGTAAGGAATACTATTAATCACTGTTTTCAGAGGAGACCCCTAATCTCATGTTTTTTTACTGGTAACTTGTTCCCAAAGACCATCCAGTGTTGCTTTGGTACTAAAATCATGTAGTCTATACAGTGGCAACACTATTGTGCACAATAATTTTTGTGCATTATAAGCATTTAATTTGTTCTTTCAATGAATATTCATTATGAGGTAGAGATTGAAGATTCAATGGTAAACAGGCAGACCAAAATTCCTGCCCTGATGGAACTTATAGTAATATAGTATAGTAATATAATACAACATATATTGACAACAGACATTAAGCAAATTAAGAAAATAGTACGCTGGAAGATAATGAATGGTATGGGGGAAAATAAAGCAGGAAAGGGGGATGATGTGTGTGTGTGTGTGTGTGTGTGTGAATGGGGTTATTGAGAAGGTCATTTTTGAACAAACATCTAAAGGAGGTCAGTGAGTTAGTCACAGTGAGTGTCTTGAAGAGGAGGGGTCTTCTATGAAGAAGGACCAGCAAATATAAAGACTTTTGAGTAACCTCCTCTATTTGAATAACAGCAAGGAGGCCAGTGTTCCTGAAGCAGAGTAAGTGAGGGGAGAGGAGGAGATGCCAGAGATCACAGGGGCCAGATCATAAAGGCCTTATAAGCCATCGCTACTTGGAATAAAATGGAAAGCCAGTGCAGGGCTTTGAGAGAGGACCGATAAGATCTGACATCTTTTTAAGGTTTACTGTAGCTTTTCTATTGAGAGTAGAATGTAAGGGCACTAGGGAGGAAACACAAAGACCAATCATCGATTAAACAGAGCTAAGTTACAGGGTTGCTTCCTTGTGTGTGTTGTGCCGGGAAGAAGATTAGTGGCAAATACCCATTATACCTTTGTGAGATTGGAAGGGTTGGCTTCCTTGTGGGGAATGCAAGTTCCTTTTGGCAGATAAGGAAATATTCCTAGGTGACATGGAGGCATCCTTTCCCTTATTAATGGTGACTTGGTGACAGGAAAGCGAACTTGCTGGCTCTGGCCCATCTGGATGTTTCAGATCTATTTCTGGAAAGCAGGTCGTACAAGGTATGCATGGAGCTTCTTCCTTTTATTCTAACTTAAAAGTTCCCTAATTGGGTTGAGTTCAGGTTTTGTGTCATGGTTCTGTTTTGCTGGGAGAAGCTAATAAAGAAGGAAACTATGGATTCTTAGGTATATGACAAAAGGAGTATAGTAATTAGGCAGTATTGTCCCTCCACTGGACAAAGCCTTAAGCAGTCCAGGCAAATACCAAACAAAAAGGTGTTACAAGCATACAGATGTAGATGCCTGGTGAAATCTCAGAAAACGTGTTCACGTTTATTCTCTGGCAGTAATATTCTTTTCATAAAGCATTCCACACTGTTATAGCTGTATCATTAGCCTGATAATCTGAAGTTAATTCTCTATAGCTTTTTAGATGGGTTGCTCTGAATATTGGTTTATAGCAGAAGGCCGAGCAGCTTAAAGAGATTGGTCTAAAAAACAGGTTAGGTGAGAAAGGAGAATAGACTACCTCTGGAAAAGATGCGTAGTTAAGTACAGATGGGGCAATTGTGTTTGGATGAGTGTTTGCATCTGTTCAGCAGGTGATGAGTAATTTCCATGTGTCTTACACCATGCAAGGTACGTGGGGGTTCCACTTGGGATGGCCTGCCCCAGAGATGCTAATATCTCTTAGGAGAGAGGAGTAGGTTGACAGTGGCACAGTTACTTAATGGAACAAGTTGTAAGATTCAGATTTTTAAAGACATCAGGAGTTGAGAGAATGAGGCCAGTGCTGGGATAAGAGGCAGGGAGGCTGCATCCACATTATCTTTTATGTGGGAAGAAGATGTTGGATTTCTCTGTACTTTTGTAATGTAAAACTATGTTGATATGATTATATGACTAATAACAGTGCAAAGACATCATCACAAATATAGCTGTAACTTCTAGTTACATACCATTTGAGATATCTCCACTTAATGTTTAAGAAAAATGTTAGTAATAGATTGTACTCTCTAGTTATTTTATAGGTAGTGTTGAGGAACAGGCTAGACCTAAATAGTTAAAAGGTATTTGTCCATAATATGAATAGTCAGTCCACCCTATGGGTGGTATGGGCGGGGGATTCTTAGTGAGAGTTTTCCCTAACAACTAGCCTTATACATTTACAGTGAGAACCAGATATAAAGAAACAGTAAAAACAGCAATTCAAAATATTCATTTCTTCATGGCTTATAATAACAACTTCTAATATCTGATGATCCCTTCAGAGCATTTTGTTTTATAATATTCTGCACATATAGTTTTGGTTTTTTATTTCTCAGTCAGGTAGTTCATATATAGCAGGGCACCATCTAGATGTCTTGACATGCTATAGCTTCCTTAATCATGTGGCATTATTGAGCATTGGTGGGCTTATTACTTAGCATAGCACTAGCTGTTTTAAGCACAACATTTCAGAGGCTTGAATAACTTAATGAGAGTTTATTTCTCATTCATTTAAAGGTCCAGTGCAAGTTCATGGTTTTCAAGTGGCTTTCTTCCATATAGTGATTCAAGGACCCAAGCTCTTTCCATTGGGGGCTCTACCATCCCCTAAGGTGTCAGAGTAGGATGCATTCAGACAGCAGACAGAGAGAGAGAGAGTGGAGGATAGTTTATGACTGGTTGGCCACTTCCATTTTATGGAGAGAAATCACTTATTTTTGGTGAAAAAGTAGCTAATCTTGCTACACATGGTTTCTTTCTTTTTTAAAATTTATTTTATTTTTTAATTTTAACTTCTCAGTATACATTGTAGTTGATTTTTGTGTCCCTTTACTCGTTCCTCTTTGCCCCCCACATTCCCCCCCACTACATCATATCTGTTCACTTGTTTTAACAAGTTCAAGGAATTGTGATTGTTGTGTCTTCTTCACCCCCCCCACCCTTTATTTGTTTGTATATTTATTTATTTATTTATATCTCCCACATGCTACACATGATTTCTGATTTTTGTCAGTTGCCAATAACAGTACTTTTAAATAGCTTTGCACAAATGATTTTTTTTTCTATTTGAGATTAATTTATTTGAGATATACTTCTAGAAGTGATTGTACTGGATGTAAATTTTAATTATAGAATAATAGTGGATTATGTTTTATTTAATAAATACATTAACATCATCATTCATATACCTGTAAAGTTATTGGATACGAACCACCTCCAGTTCATTATTGTTCAGGTTTGGCTGAAGAATATTTTTGCTGTCCTATATACAGGATAATGAATGTCATGAGAACAGCAGACATATGAATATACTTCAAAAAGTTCATGGAAAAATAGAATTAAATGATCATACAAATCTTTCCATGAACTTTTTGAACTACTTTCATATTCATATTGTCATATTTAACTAAAGAAAACTCTATTACTGTTACATTTTGTTAAGTAATTTAAGAAAACAGATATATACTGTTAGACTAAAATTCTTTTAATAGTATATGTGATTTGAAAAAAAATTAAACTAGTGTTTACATTCTTTTTGTTTACAGGTAGGAAAAGAAAGATATGATTTCAGACTTCTTAATTTAGAATGAATCTGCACAAAATCAGGAAATGTTCTTTCTACACACCCATTAGAAGTTACTAGTTTTAAAAGGTAATTATTTTCATAAGTTCAGGTGAAACCAGATATATGAGTGAAATTGAGCAGGTCACCAATATGAGGTATTTTCATTTTTGTTTTTATTTTTTAGTTTCTCCAGCACAATTGAAATAAGACTGAAGGCTGATAATGGGTTTTATTTTGTGTGAAATAAAATAGTAAAGCAAAACAAAATACATTGCTCTGTAGTGAAAATTAACAAGTTTACATAAGAAATGATGGCATAGGAAAAATTGCTACCATAATATATATATATTTTTTTTGTGGGGCGGAACCCTAAACAATCCAGATATTTGAAGAACTCATTCCAGTTTATAGAGCTCTTTCTCTACTTCCAATAGCTATATGGTTCAAGAACTGCAAATGGAAAGCATGTGGGAAAATATTCTCATTTGTTAAATATAAAATGTTTTCAGTGAATTAGCAAAACCCCACAAAGTTGGTAGGACCCAGAGAATTCAGAGACATTCTTGAGTTATTGGGGGTGGTGTGGAGTAAGACTGTCAGAAGATGTTCCCACCACTTAGCTGAGTGCCAGTGCCTGGCACGCACTGTTCTACCTGTGAACATTTGGATCTCGATCCCACAGTGTCTGCTGGGGTCCTGAGGGCTGCCACATGGCAATCAGGAATCTGCCATGGCTGCTTTCTGCGTGATTTGGCATGGCACGTGGTGAAGTCGAGCCCTGACAAGCTTCTCTCACTCTGTTCAGATGGCTGCTTATCTGTGATCTACTGATCTTATGATCTGGGACTGCCACTCCACTTAGGTTTTTATCTGTGGCTTCCTCACACTTAATCATTTATTGTTTTCCTTCAGTAACACTTTTACAAATATGCTATTTCTCTGCTTCTTGAATGTTATAGTATTCTTCTTTTCAATTAACAGCATTGTGGACTCTGTGATTGTGTTTTGCTTTGTGCCACCCATTACTGACTAAGAAGAGATTTTTTTTTTTTTTCCCCCTAGGCCTAGCATTTCTAGGTTCAGCCCAGGTTGAATGATTTCTCCTTCTTCTCTCTACCTGCTTGTTTTCTTTAAAACTGGTTTCTTAAATTAGTTTCTTTTTCAAAATTGAAAAAATTGATACATACACATAATAATTAAAGCAGAACAAAGAGATACATGTTAAAAGTGTCAAGGAAAGAACAAATTTCAAATTAAACATATTTACTAGTCCACCATTTACTAAATGCATAAATCTGAGCAAATTACTTACTTTCTGAGTCTTAGTTTATCAATCTGGAAAATGGGATGTAAATACCCACTTCATAATATGTTGTAAAGATAAGTGTTAAAGTAATATAAGAAAATGTTTTATAAATGGTGGTAGTTATATAGGTGTTAATTATTATTTATTATCATTAATAAAGTTTTTACTATTTTGTCCCACTGTATATTGGGATGGAGGGTGGGGAGATAGTTTCAATTACTTAACTACCATTTATTTATTTGTTTAACACAAGTCAGAATTTTTCTGAGAACTGTGGAAAGCTTGAACACATGGTTGAGGGGGAAACCTTTGGCCCTAGCTGTGAAAAAGAGAGAGAATACTGTGGCAGAGAAATAAGGGGAGAAGATCTTCTTTTTAAGAAAATGGTCTCAAGTGTCTATTAATCATTTTTTTTTCTGTAAAACATGAGTATGTGTTCATGCACTTGCCCATTTTTCTACTAGAGTTTTGGTCTTTTTATAAGTAGACTTTGGAGGGAATATTATTTATTATCTGTTTTACAGAAATTAGGACTTTGCTATGTACATTGCAAATATTTTTATTTTGCTATTTGCCTTTTAATTTTATTTATATATTCCATTTAGAATTTTTTATTATTATTATTATTTTTTTAAAAATTTTATTTTGTCGATATACATTGTGGCTGATTATTGCTCCCCATCACCAAAACCTCCCTCCCTTCTCCCTCCCCCCCTCCCCCCAACAATGTCCTTTCTGTTTGCTTGTCGTATCAACTTCAAATAATTGTGGTTGTTATATCTTCTTCCCCCCCCGTGTGTGTGTGTGTGTGTGTGTGTGTGTGTGTGTGTGTGTGTGTGTGTGTGTGTGTGAATTTATATATTAATTTTTAGCTCCCACCAATAAGTGAGAACATGTGGTATTTCTCTTTCTGTGCCTGACTTGTTTCACTTAATATAATTCTCTCAAGGTCCATCCATGTTGTTGCAAATGGCAGTATTTCATTTGTTTTTATAGCTGAGTAGTATTCCATTGTGTAGATGTACCACATTTTCCGTATCCACTCATCCGATGATGGGCATTTGGGCTGGTTCCAACTCTTGGCTATTGTAAAGAGTGCTGCGATAAACATTGGGGAACAGGTATACCTTCGACTTGATGATTTCCATTCCTCTGGGTATATTCCCAACAGTGGGATAGCTGGGTCGTATGGTAGATCTATCTGCAATTGTTTGAGGAACCTCTATCCCATTTTCCATAGAGGCTGCACCATTTTGCAGTCCCACCAACAATGTATGAGAGTTCCTTTTTCTCCGCAGCCTCGCCAGCATTTATCGTTCATAGTCTTTTGGATTTTAGCCATCCTAACTGGGGTTAGATGGTATCTCAATGTGGTTTTGATTTGCATTTCCCGGATGCTGAGTGATGTTGAGCATTTTTTCATATGTCTGTTGGCCATTTGTATATCTTCCTTAGAGAAATGCCTATTTAGCCCTTTTGCCCATTTTTTAATTGGGTTGCTTGTTTTCTTCCTGTAAATTTGTTTGAGTTCCTTATATATTCTGGATATTAATCCTTTGTCAGATGTATATTTTGCAAATATTTTCTCCCACTCTGTTGGTTGTCTTTTAACTCTTTTAATTGTTTCTTTTGCTGTGCAGAAGCTTTTCCTTTAAGAACAGGAACTAGACAAGGATGCCCACTCTCACCACTCCTATTCAACATAGTGTTGGAAGTACTAGCCAGAGCAATCAGAGAAGAGAAGGAAATAAAGGGCATCCAGATTGGAAAAGATGAAGTCAAACTGTCCCTGTCTGCAGATGACATGATCCTATATATCGAACAGCCAAAACCTCTACAAAAAAACTCTTGGAATTGATAAATGATTTCAGCACAGTAGCAGGATACAAAATCAACACACAAAAATCAGTAGCATTTCTTTTCTCCAATAGTGAACATGCAGAGCGAGAAATCAAGAAAGCCTGCCCATTTACTATAGCCACCCAAAAAATAAAATACTTAGGAATTGAGTTAACCAAGGAGGTGAAAAATCTCTATAATGAGAACTACAAACCACTGCTGAGAGAAATTAGAGAGGATACAAGAAGATGGAAAGATATCCCACACTCTTGGATTGGAAGAATCAACATAGTGAAAATGTCCATACTACCCAAAGTGATATACAAATTCAATGCAATCCCCATCAAAATTCCAAAGACATTTTTCTCAGAAATGGAAAAAACTATCCAGACATTTATATGGAACAATAAAAGCCAAAGCAATGCTGAGCAAAAAAAATAAAGCTGGAGGCATAACACTACCTGACTTTAAGCTATACTACAAAGCTATAATAACCAAAACAGTATGGTACTGGCATAAAAACAGACACACTGACCAATGGAATAGAATAGAGAATCCAGAAATCAACCCACACACTTACTGCCATCTGATCTTTGACAAAGGCACCAAGCCTATTCACTGGCGAAGGGACTGCCTCTTCAGCAAATGGTGCTGGGATAACTGGATATCCATATGCAGGAGAATGAAACTAGATCCATACCTCTTACCGTATACTAAAATCAACTCAAAATGGATTAAGGATTTAAATATACACCCTGAAACAATAAAACTTCTTAAAGAAAACATAGGAGAAACACTTCAGGAAATAGGACTGGGCACAGACTTCATGAATACGACCCCAAAAGCACGGGCAACCAAAGGAAAAATAAACAAATGGGATTTTATCAAACCATTTAGAATTTTAAAATATGTATATGTAGTTAAATCTATTGTTTTTTTCTTTTATGATTTACAGGCTTTTGATTTTATCCATTCTAAAATGTTATCTTGTTATAATTTTACAATATCATTTTTTAAACCTTTAAATCTCCATTTACTGGTTTTCATAATGCACTAGATTTACATAAGATGTTACCATTGGGAGAAGCTGATTAGTGGGTACTGGGGACTCTTTGATTTTTGTGACTTCTTATAAGTCTATAATTATTTCAAAATAAAATATTAAAAAAATAATAAGATGAAGTAAGAGGTGAAAAGAGTTATAATCCCGAAGTGCTGCAGCACAGGAAAATTCGATAACACTGTCTCCTGTTAAGTGCTCAAAGGAGACAACTTTTTTGCTTTAAGTGCCAGTGGGATCTGTTGGGTATTCTGATAGTGTGCTCTGAGGTAGTGTGATAAAAACAGAGGAAAGAGCAGCCACTCTGCATCTGGGTAATACTACTAATAATTTCCTCATTGATATAATGCTTTCAACTTCCAAAGCATCTTTACATAAATACCATCATGTAATTCTCATAACAGCCCTGTGGAGGGAGGTGTTATTGCTCCTGCTGTACACATGTGGAAACAAACCCGCAGAAGTTAAGTGACTTGCATATGGTTACAGGATTTGCAAGTGACACAATTGGGACCATCTCCCAGGCTGGTGCTGCTTTTGATATGCAGTAGTAGCCTTTGGACTTTTGTGATTCCATTTCAGAGCAGAAAGGAACTCTGCCTCTAGTGCAGTGCACGGCCAGTTGGCCTGACAGCAGCTGAGTGGGCTTTGCTAAGGGGGGGTATGAGACAGGAGATGGTGAGGGGCAGAGGGGTAGGTGGCCATGGCCAAAGGGGTATGTATCCACAGCCATGGCTTTATCCATTATTAATATTGCTGAATGCTATTAAATGATTCGAGTGCTTATTATGTCCAAGAATTATGCATAGCATTTATTATATATTACGTGTGCTTTGCAAAGTATTTTGATCTTCATTTTACAATTAAGGAAACCGAAGATTAGAGATAGTAAGTAATATGCCCAATGTCATGCCTGGAAAGTGGCTAAACTTATATTAGAACTCTGGCCTACCTGATTCTAATAAGTGTGGGGAGAAAGGAATGAGTGAAATAGGATTAGATAAGTTTATATATCCTTTTGCTGCTTTCTTTCCAGGAAACTTGACCACTCTATTTTTATTAATCTGCATGTGACATATGAGATCTAAAGACACTTTTCTTAGGAGCTGACACCTTCTCCCCAACAAGACACAAAGTTCCTAGCGCTGTCACTTTCTCTCTTTTCTGCCTTTGCCTTTCTCTGCTCACTAGGGCCTGGCAGCGGGCTCTGCCCACCGTGGGCATAGCTGTTGATTGCCTTTGGCTTATGTGCTTAGAGCCAAGACAGTCGGTGATCTAATGCTGGGATGTATTTTAGGAGGACTTGTTTCTTTATTCTAGGCCCTCTATCCTTCTCATTTTTACAGAAGATGATTGTGTTTTAATGTTTTCTGAGAGAATAGATTGGAGAGATTCCAAGCCTGCAATTAGATATTTTAGTGACCTCTCCTGTGTAAGAAATATAAGGGCCTGGAGGGTAGAGATCCCTGTAAAATAATGCATTCAGATTCAACTGGCATTTGCTAATAAGCATTACAATATGCTAAACACAGTCTGAGCTCTTTGTAATCTTTGCAACAATCCCGCAGTGAGGGTATTATTTTCATTTTGCAAATGAGGATAGTCTGATTTTACTTGACTGTCTTAAGATCACAGTCATAGATCCCTTGTCACTGACAGGAATGGGCTTTTAACTATGATCTCTGTGATCCCAAGTATAGCTCCTTTCACAGAACTGGTGGGTCAATCAATAGATGTGCAGGAATGCTTATTAATTGTAGGTGGATTAATTTTGATATTTGGGAGTTTTGCTTTTCTGAAGCTTGGTTACCTATGATGTGCAACCACTGACAGAACATTCTTCTCAGGATTCCTTTCAGCTACCTAATAGATTGACCATTGACGTCTGAGCAATTTTTCTTCCTCACTGAATATCTGTTTGGTATTGACATGGGTGGAGGGGTGGTTCCTAGTAGACCCATGTCACTACACTCACCTCATTTCCTCCTACCTGTCTAGACAATGCTTTTCAATTTTATTCGTGAGCACTTTTTCCTCATCAGCGATGCTGAGGCTTCTTAGGGTTTGGTTCTGGACTTTCTTCTCTTCTCACTCTACATACTCCCCACCCTCCACTGGCAATCTCATTCATTTCAATTACCACTTAAAAGTGACAGTGTTCAAAACTGTACTCTAGACCTGATCTCTCTTCTGGGCTTCAGATCTATACATTCAACAACTTATTAGGAATCTCCGTTGGGATGTCTCATTGGCATTTCAAATATCACCTATCTCTCCCTGCTTGCATCTTCTTAAATCTTTCTCCTTCCTTCCTTTTTACATCCAGCCAATTGTCATGTTCTATTGATTCTACTCCTGATTATTTTGAAAATCAATGTCTTGCTCTCTATCTCTACTGCCAATCCCAGGGCAGACTGCTGCCATCTCTTGGCTGATTTTTCATGCCTCCAGACTGTCTCTTCTTTCAATCCATCTTCATACTACAGACAGAATATTCTTTCAAAAATTTAATTATACCCATCTTCTATTAAAAGATTTTGCAATAACTTCACATTGCTTTCAAGGTCATGTCTAAACTTCTTAATAGTGTCTAGGCCTTCTGTTTCACTGTTATCTTCATCTCTTCCTTCTTCTTCTAAATCAGTTACTAATATTTTCTGAGCTCTTGACCGGTTTGTGTTAGGGTCCCTTGCCTGTGTCCTGCTTTCCTTTTCAAGTCCATATGATAAATGCAATTATAATTGTTTACATGATTGCACTTCCCCACCAGACTCTAAACTGCACAAGGTCAGAGACTTTACTGTGCTCACATCTATCCCCAACTGAGCACAGTGACTGGCACATTGTATGTACTCAGTAAGCATATGTCAAAGTTCCTTTTTATAGCCCTTGAGCCTGATACCTTATCAAATCATGCATATAGTCATTTGCTTATATTTGGAACCTGTAATTGAAAGATCAGATTCAGTCATGTAGAAAACAAGAATATCTCTCTTTGCAACCGTAATTGTCTCCTGTTTCTCATATCCCTTAGTGAAATATAGGTGGTACAATAAAAACAATTATATCACATGAAGTTCGGTATCTGTCTCACCTTTGCCATACTTCAGTCTTGAGATTTCTTGCAGATCAGTCTGCATTTTATATTAAAGAAAAATCAAAAGATCAAGAACAAGTGACTTATTTCAACTGAAGAGACTGACTTTAAAGAAATGATATTATAAATTTAGCAAGAAGTAAAGCCTCATATTGCTTGTCAGTTTACCTTAACTGATTAAAATATGCCCAGGGCATGACTTCTCAATATAAGGGTCAAATATCATAGCAAGAGTTTTCAGAATGTTGATGAGAAATATGACCAGAAATTAGAATCACCCTTTTCAAATAGAAAAAAATGTGCACTGCTGCTGTGGGGCAGGGGATGAGAGGCACCATCCATGTACAAGTGGTGTGAGCATCTGTTTATGGAGAGCGGGAGGATGTAGTGCAGAGGTTAATGATGTTCTTTGTGCCCAGGAAGAAACCTCATAACTGAATGGCGCCCTGGCTTTTCTTTATCTGTCTCAGGTTTATTATAAGCATAAATGAAAGGACAGTTGGGAAGAAAGGCATGGAGCCTTAATTAATCTGGAATGCAGATTAAGAAAACTCAGGAAAACAATCCAGTTTCCAACATAGCTGGATTGGTGGGTCATTGTAAGATGTACTGGAGCATTGTTATAGTGCTTTCAAAGTAAAACTCAGAGTTTTGAGTTGTTTCTACCTAATTGTGAAGAACCTCCCTATATTAGTCCTTTTTCTGTTGCTTAAAACAGAATACCTGAAACTGGGTAATTTATGAAGGAATGAAAATTATTTCTTACAGTTTTGGAGGCTGTAAAGTTCATGGCCCAGGAGGCACAGCTGGTGAGGGCCTTCTTCTGGGTGGGACCTCTCCACAGGGTCCTATGACGACAGGGGTATCACGTGACGAAAATGGCGAGCACGAAAGAGCTAACCTTCTCACTCACTCTCCTTATGAAGCCTCACCCATGGTAACTTCTGATTGGATTAATCCATTCAGAAGGGCACAGTCCTCATGAGACAATCACCTCTCAAAGGCCCCACCTTTCAAATATCATAATCGGATTTCCCACCTTTATTACACTGTTACAGGGAGATCAAGTTTCCAATATGTGAACTTTTGGGGGACACGTTTGACCCACAGCACTCCCCTTGGGTTAAAGCCATTCAGTAAAAAAGGAAAAAGAGGTAGGGATGTGATGTGCTTTGCAACAGTTGCATCCTAGAGCTTTCAGGAGAATGAAGTAGTGTGAGAAGTGAAGGAAGGGGTGGGGGAGCTGGGCCACTGACAATGGAAGCCCCTAAGCAGCTACTTGTGTGATAACTGGGAACCTGTCCCAAGGCAGATGTAAAGGGTGGGGGACAGTAAGTTGGAGGATGGAATATGGAGCAGGAAATGAGATGGAGCATGAGAAAGCATCTTGGTCACAGAAGAAAGATCCAAATAGCCTCCAGGTTCCCCTTTCTCCTCCTCTTTCCCTTTCTTATTTTCCTTTTTTTGACTGGCACAGTTCCATGTGGAGTATACACACGCTAATGTAGAAACTTTGCCATCTCCCAGACACTCGAAACCAGAGATGATAATTTTTAAAATTCCTTTCCATACGTGTCTAAACTATGAAAGCCCTGTGTGGTTTATGTGAGTATAGTAATGCCAATTTGACAGATTGACTCAGAAGAGGATTCAGGGAGGCTAATGTGACTTGCCCCAAGTCACTTAGTGATTCACGTCAGTAAAGGAATTGCCTCCAAAATCTGCCCCTCCTGCTTTGTGAAGCAACGTGCTCCTGGAATATGGGACAATTACGTACTAGATGTTTGTAGGTATTGGTACAGTTCTTCATAAACCCGGCTTTTCCCAGCCAGGGATTCAGACAGCTTCTGGTCAGGCAGAAAGCTGGGAGGAAGATCTAAAACAGCTTATTTGCCTTTATCATCTAGTGTTTTTGTAAGGGATTTTGTTGTGCTACCCAAGGAGGCTATTTTCCATCTAAGTTATGCTGCTCACAATGAGACTAAAAGCTTCATTAAGCTTAAAAAAAATAAATAAAAGAAAAGGAAACAAAATAGCTAGCCTATCAGTATTTCATGGAAGCGGTTGTGAAGAATACATTAAAGTTAGTGAGTATTAGGCTGTTTAAATTATTTAGAAGACCTCAAAAATTTTAATATGTTGTCTGGAAATATAAGTTCGTTCTTGGCCCACATTCTGGTAAATCCCCTGGACTGTAGGATGGTTGGCCATCTTCCTTAGGACCCCCACATCTAAGTCTAATGGGAGATCCCTAAATGGTTTGAGCCTAGGTAAAATGAATGTGCTCTACTACAATCCCAGTTGATTATTTGGATGTTCCAGACTTGTCGCCTGTGATATCATACACTCCTTTTATCCTAGACATCACCAGTCTGGGACATTCTAAACTCACTTTGGGGACTGAAGGTGTCATACCTCCTGTAGGTATTTTTCTTTTCTAACAGTGTTCAGTGTAAGAAAGCAATGCTGAAGTCAAAAGAATGAGTCTATCATGGTGGGGTTTCAGGCAGTGTTATCCTGAGATTTATATTCCAACTTCCTACATAGTTGTGAATGCCCATCTAGTAGTCTTTTCCCCTTTGCTCTGATTTGCTTTGGAAATAATTGTTGCACCTGTCACTCCTACCTGGGTCAGGCACTTACAGCCAAGGTCACATTTTAGAATGCTCATGAAGAGTACAGTGTAGAAGAAAAGGACTTATCTGGGGGACATGAGACTGTCCTTATTCTATTTATGTTAGTAACTCACCATATGGCTACAATAGAGTCTAATCTTCTTTCTGGACACAAGTTTCAAACGATGTAGGAAAAAGATTGTTGGATTAGTTTAACTTTAAGGTCTATTCTCTCTAGCTCTAGTACAGAAACATAGGATTTTATTAAAGTATATTTCAAACATAAAGAATTGTATGCTTGAGGACAATAAACACACATTGGCCAATATTACAATTTTGTCATCTTTGCCTCTTATTTTAAAGTAATAAAACATTTTTTTGCATAAAGTTGAAGGTTACTGGATACCACAACCTGGTCCCATCCTACATCCTCCTTTTCTCCCTTTCTGAAGGTAATTACTATTTTGAATTTTGTGTTTACTGTAATTGTACATGGTTTTATGTGTTTCAAATTATTTGTATATTCATAAACAATACATAGGATTATTTTTTCTATTTTAAAATTTTTTCTAAATGACATCATATTGCCATTTTATTTACACCTTGCTTTTTTGCCCATTATATTCTTGCCTATATTTTGATATTTTGTTGTTGTAAAGATACTTCACTTATTTTAACTGCTTTGTAATACTGCATTGTACAAAAATACCACAGTTTATATAGCCATTCTCTAACTGATGTGCATTTGCATTGTTTTTGGTTTTTTTACCATTCCAAACAATACTGCAATAAACATTCTTCTGTAACTATGTCTCCTACTGCATATACGTGGGTGTTTCTCTACATATAAACCTAGAAGTGAAAATTGAGTCATAGGTCATGTATATCATCAGCTTTACCAGACATTATAATGTATTCAAAGGTAGTTAATAACTTAAATTCCGACTAGCAGTTAATGATATTTCTAGTTGCTTTATTTCATTGCTGACACTTGACATTGACCTGACTCCAGTTTTGCCAGGCTTTTATGCTTGAAATGATTTCTAATTTTTGTAATTTACCTTTCCAAGACTACTGAGAAATATGGTTGAACTGTGGTTGAATATATTTTCATATTTTTATTGGTCTTTTAGATTTCTTGTTCTGTGAGAAATCTATTGGTATCCTCTACTTTTTCTTTTTTTTACTGGATTGTTTGCATTTTTAATATTGATTTATATGGGCTCTTTATACATTATAGTTATATATTTCACAGTAGCATGTGTTGAATGCTTCTGCTAGTCTGTAGCTTCTTTTAATTTCTGTGACATTTTTGTTTTTAATTTAATCAGTGTGGCAGATTGTATTTTCCAAAGATAGCCACAACAGTATCTACTGTCTAACATACTCTTCTAGAACTTCGCTACTCCCTCATCAAGAGATAGAATCTGTGTCTCTTACATCTGAAATTGGGAGGGACCTTATGACTGCCTTGAGCAATAGAGCTTGGCAGATGTGATGTCATGGGACTTCTAAAGCCAAGTCACAAAAAGTGCTATTCATTTCTGCCAGGCTATCTTGGGATACTTTCTCTTGGAATCCAGTCTTCTTTCTATGAAGAAGCTCAAGCAGGCTGTGGGGTGCTCAGGAGGTGAGGAACCAAGGCCCCTGGCCCACAGTCCCAGCTGAGCTCCCCGTTGCCAGCCTATGCTAACTTGCCAGTCATGTGTGTGAGCCATTGTGAGAAATCTGTCTTCATTCTGTCAAGTAGTATCAGGTGTAGAGAAGAGATAAGCCATCCCCACCAAGCTCTACAGGATAAGATTGATATAACTGATTATATTAATTATTTATTACTGCTTAATAAATAGCTCTAAAACTTAATGGCTTGTTAGGCTCACAAATCTGCAATTTGGGTAGGGCTTGGTGGGTAAAAATGTTCTTCTACAAGTCTTTATATGGGCATATGTTTTCGTTTTTCTTGAGTAAATACCTGGAGTGAAATTGCTAGGTCATAGTGTAGGTACTTATGTAACATTTAAGAAACTGCCAAACTGTTTTTCAAGATAATTTTACTGTTTAAACTTCCACCAGCAATGCGTTAGAATTTCAGTTGCTCCATATCATCACCATTTGTGTAATCTTTTTAATATTCACCATTCTAGTAAGTGTGTGGTAGCATCTAATTATAGTTGAAATTGCATTTTTCTTATTACTAGTCATGTTGAGCATTTTTCATGTGCTTATTCTCCATCCATATATATTGCTTTGTTCAGTGTCTCTTCCAGTGTTTGCCCATTTTTAAACCTTGGGTTGTCTTCTTATTCTTGAATTGTAGGATTTAAAAAATATGTTCTGATACCAGTTTTTATCAAATACATTTATTGCAATGTTTCTCCATCTTATTTTCATGATGGTGTTTTGCAAAGAACAGGTCTTTAATAGTTAATTAAATCCAATTTATTTATTTTTTCTTACTTTTATGGTTCAGGACTTTGTTGTGCTATCTAAGGAATGTTTGCCTACTCCAACATTATGAATATTTTTTTCCTATACTTTCTTCAGTAAGTTTTAAAGTTTTAGATTTTAAATTTAGTTCTGTGATCCATTTCTAGTTATTTATTTTGTACGAGGTGAGGTAAGAGTCAAGGTTCACATTTATTCCAAGTGAATATCCAGTTGGTACAGCACTATTTTCTGTTAAAAAGATTGTTCTTTCAAATTGAATTATCTTAGGTACTTTTGTTAAAAGGCAAGTGAGCATATATGTATAAATATATTTCTGGACTCAGCATACTATACTATTTGATAGAGCTCTCTGCCCATCCTTATGGCACTACCACAGTATCTTCATTCCTGTAATTTTGTATTACATCTTGATATAAGGTAGTATCAGTCTTTCAAATTTGTTTTTTTTAGCAATTGTTTTGGCTATCCTTGCTCCTTTGTATTTCGATGTAAATCTAAGAATCAGCTTGACAATTTCTGCTCCCACCAGCAATATGAACTCTGCTGCCATCTAGTGTTCTGTTTGATGACAGTGGGAGTGCAAGTTTTGTGCCACCCTAGAAGGAAGGTGTGATTTCTGGGGAAGTGGCTAGGCTATAGTGTCCAGTGGTTCGGTCAAAACAGTAGTTTAGCTGTTGCTCTGAAGGTGTTTTGTAGATGTGGTTAACACTTACAGTCAATTGACTTTAAGTACAGGAGGTTACCCTCTCAGTAATGTGATGGGCTTCGTTTAGCTAGTTGAAGGGCTTAAGAGCCAAAACTCAACTTGGCTGGAGAAGAAGAAAGTCTTCCTCAAGACTTTAATATAGAAATCCTATCTGAATTTCCAGTCTGCCGGCCTGCTGTACAGATTTTGGACTCACAACTACAACATCCATTCCTGTCTCAGTCTTCAGCCTACCCATTTGCACTACAGATTGGACTTCACAACCTGACTGACACAGGAAGTTAAGAAGACTATTTTTTAGTCATTCACATCTCATAGTAAGTTTTTCCATTGACTTGCTATTGTGTGGCATAAGTCTGAAGGGAAAGATAAGCTTTTATGAAGGAGAAAAGTAAGAAAACTTCATGGAAACTCCCCATAAAGGGTGGCTCCTCAGTCTAGCAAGCTATGGTTAAGAACGATTAAAAATCCAGCTTCTCAGCAGCATGCATTTTAACTAAGCATTTTCACATAACTAATAATGTCTTCCGTTTATGCATCGATGCCAATTCTCTGAGAGACCCCAGTACTTGAATACATATACCCTCAAGGAATTCATGGTTTAATGAGACAGTCACACAAACAGCATGTAATGAGAGCTATGACAGGGCTAAGTAAAGGTTGCAGGAATACTTAAAAGGCATGGACTGTCCTTTAATTAGTCACGCACATGAAGTGTGCTATTAGAGGTGGGAGATATTCAAGGGAGCAGGAAGCCTCAGCTTTTCCCCTGCCCATGGCTGGCAGGACCAGGCCTTGTATACGCCACAGAGGCTCCCTAGAGGGTGAGTTGTGTGTCAGAGGGACTCTCTACCTCACTTCCCCAATGTAGAATCTACTTGGCTGTGAAGAGCGTCACAGTGAAAAGGCCCCAAGAGATTTATTTCCCTTGGGTAAATAACCCTTGCTTATGTGTGGACCTGCAAAAAACCTCATGCCTGCATATATATGTAAACACTTTACATAGCAGAACTGATCTGCTGCAGCCAGGAGATTCTACTGAGGAACATCTCATGATTAGAATCTTACCATCGACATTTTCCCCTGGCAGCAGTCCCCCACCAGTGAATGCCGATGCTTTGGAGCCTGTATCCCCTTGTTTTAGGGTTGCAGTGCACGCTCTGAGGGCTGCGCGTGTGCATATGTTATTTGTTCACTTTTTGCTTTGTTTAAAATGATGCATTTATAAGAGAAAATGAAAACTCAAGCTCAGTTTTAAGTTCCTAAGATCTTTGACTCAGTTTCAAACTTGGCTGTCACCCATGCTGTCAAGAGGATAGCCATCCTAGTAAGAATTTTGGAAACAAGCAGTGGAATTTCACTGGTCCTCTAGTGGCTTGGTGTCTGAATTTCCCATTTCTAAATTAGTGAGAAGTGGCAGTGAAGAGCACAGGGGATACCTATTACATCCAGGCCCAGAAGCGCGAGGGAGTGGGACAGTAAATAGCCATCATGTAAGCGAACTGTATGAAAACAGTGTCCTTCAGGGGTCAGGCCGATTCCAGTTAGAGCAAGAAGGCATAGGGAACATTCATTGAAGGGGCTGAGGATATCAGGGATTTTGCTGGTGATGGACCGCAAGTTCCAGGTGACTTGGTGCAAATGAATTGAGAAGGGTGGAAGATGGGGTCAGACTAGAGGATTTTAAGAGCCAGAGAGAGATAATGGATGACATGGGAGATTTTGGCCATTTACTCAGTTGCTCAGCCCAAGTCTTGGAAATATCCTGTCGATCAGCAAATATTCTTAAATAGATCCCAAATCCCACTACTTACCACTTCTTCTTCTACCAGCTTTCTCTAAGCTGCTTTTACCCTCGGCTGGACTTCTAATCTGTCTCCCTTCTTCCACTCTTGCCTCCTTTCTTCTTTTTCTCCTCATAGCACACAGAGTAGTTTGTTTCAGGAAACACAGTCAGATAATGTCTTTCCTTTGCTCAAAAGCCTCCAGGTGATTCTTATCATATTTAGGATACATTCAAATCCTTACTAAAGTGTATATAGACTTATGTACTCTGGCCCATAGCTGCTCTCCTGGCCTCATTTCCTATTTCCTATTCAATTCTCTTTGTCATTAGCTACACCAGACCCTGTGCACGATCCTGTCTTGGGGCCCTTGCCCTTACTGTGCCCGCTATCTGGAATGCTCTTCCTCCAGGTATTCACATGGCTCACGCTCTCATTTAATTCTGCCCTGCTTGGGTTTCTTCCATAGCTCTTAACAAGATGTAGCATTGTATTGTATATTTGCTTGTAGACTGTGTGTTACCTGGACTCTCTTCTCACCTCATGAAAGTTCTGAATGGAGTTTGGTCACTGCTGATTCTCGCAATAAATATTTCCTGAATAAGCAAATGAATGATTGAATCTATATTTGGCGATATTTGGTGTTGTTTCATAATATTTCTATTTTAATTACATTTGCATCTTCCTCTCTCGTGTCAGGGAGCTCTGTATGGAGTCCTATCATTTCTTTGCTTGAGAAAGAAATTTCCTCTTTCATTACTTGACTGAAATTCAAGTCCATCTGTTATTGGACATCATCCCGAATGTCATTTTTTTCTTCTCTTACTCCCCAACCAGAAGCCACTGATTTTATATTTGCCCTGTTTACTCTTACTGCTAAACTTCGCATGTCTGAACTCCTACTTGAAAAATATTTCTGGGACTTCCTTGCTTCCTGGATGTACCTTTCCTAAAGCTGTGTAGAACTTGAAGTCTGTGCCATGCAACTTGACTCTTGGTCATGTACTCCCTCCTATTGCAGATAAAAGGCAATAGGGAAAGTGTTGGATACTTCAGGAGAATCTTAAAGTGAGAAATGCCACAGTCCTTTTGATTCTTGTATCCAAGTCTAGTGTCTCCAGTGGGATTTTTAATTATATCAGGCACAGATTTTTATGTGGTAGGTTTTCCTAGAGTAGAAATCACCTGCATTCAATTTGTATTTTAGAGATTTTTCTCTCATTTTGCTCAATATCTTAATAAGTATTAGAAAAGGGAGAAATAAAAGGACTTCAGGGTGGATCTAACTTTGGACCACAGTGAATGCAAAAACCCCAACATTGTTCCCCTAGATATTGGCAATGTTTCCCATATAAGCCTCATTTTTCTAGAAAGACTGAGCAAGCTAATCAGATATTACTCAAATTTTTGCCTACTGCACAAACTGTAAAATCTTAACTATCATCACTGTTACTATGATCATCTGTACCTGAAACTGCACATCTCATCATGGTTCCACTCAGGTGGGAAAGAATTTTATCCACTGGGGCAAAGTTCACAAGTATTTAAATTATTAGGGAACCTGTCTTTATCCAGGTGTCATATTTTAGCAAAGCTGTCATCCAATAACCTGAAACAAATGTCAATGCAGAATTAATTTGTTTTATAATAACATTCAATCTCTGGTGTTAAATAGATGTGATAATTTAATGGTAATAATTAGATCTTATTGTAATTAGCTGAAAAACAAAGAAGACATTCATAGCTGTGCAAAGTAATGCTGGGAGTTGATTTTTGATTCATGGATCTTCCATAGTAGAAGACTACAATGATAATGTCAATTCTGGCCAAGATAGTCTATAAATTTAATGCTAACTGAATACATATTTCAACTTTTAAAAATTGATTCTTTCTTCTTGAAGAAAAATTTGAATAATAATAGGCAGGAAAGTTTTGGGAAAAAATTTGGGGGAATATGCCTTACTAGATATCAAAGTATGCTATGAAGTAAATGTCATGGCAATAACATTGTACTGACATAACAATAGGTAGAGAAATAGAGAAAATTTATAAATAGAGTCTAGTTTGTGTTAAAGTTTTATGTATGATGAAGTTAGCGCTTCTAATCAATAGAGAAAATGTTGATTATTTAGCCAATTATCTTGGAAGAATTGGCCTGAATTAGCAAGAAATCAGTATTACACATTAACAAAGCTCAGTTGGACTAAGGATTAAGTTAAAAAAAAATATATGAGAGGAATGTTTACCTCTAATCTTTCAGTAGAACAGGTTATTTATTGCTTGGCACAAGGCCAGAAATCTCAAAGGAGAAGAATACAGATTCATAAAGTTTAGAATTTCTGTATGACAAGCTATAACATTCATTTATTCTTTCAGTTAACCAATATTTATTGTGTCATTATTACATGTAAAGCACAAACCGGAACAATGTATAGTTAATATGACATACAATGAGTTAACATTTTAAATTTGTAAAGAATTCCTACAAATCAGTAGCTAAAAGATGAACAAATTGAGAGAAAAATGGGAAAAATATACATAAAGGTAATTTATTAAAGTACGAAAAGCCAATAAGGAAATGAAAAAATACTCCATAATCAAAGATGTAATTAAAAACAACAATGATATATAACTTTTTGCTTATTGTATTGATACAGATTTTAAGTTTGATAATAGCAAATGCTGATAAGGTTGTAAGCAAATAGGCATCTCAACTTCTGTTGTGAAAATACAGATAGCACAGTGTGTGGAGGGCAATTTTGCAATGTGTAACGACATTTAAAATGTGCATGACTTTCCACCTAGCAATTCTATTTCTAGATACAAATCCTAAAGAAATTACTGTATGAGTGTGCCAAGAGTTTTGCAAGAGGTTTGTCATTTGTAGTAATGTTTATACTGACAAAAAGTAAAAATCACTTGAATATCTATCCATAGGGATTGGTTAAATAAATTGTGTTACATTCATGTGATTAAATTCTGTGAAACTGTCTAAAGATAAGGTAATTATTTGTGTACCCACAGGAAACATGCCTCCAATATATTACATTAAGAAAGTCAGCTTTATAGTATGTAGAGAAAGACTCCATTTACAAGTAACATATATGTGGCTATTCAAAGACATATACATAGAAATATATATAAGTAGAAAAAAGTGTTAATGCCGATTATCTCTGAAGTGTGGGATTTCAGTGGTCTTATATGTTCCCCTTTATCTATGTTAGTACCTTTTGGATTTATTAAAATAAAGAACATGTATTGATTTTATAGTAAAAATGGGATATTTCATTTGAAAAAAAATTAAATCATAAAATGATGAAAATAGTCCATAAAAATTATTTTAAGTGCACAATTCTCTTCTGTATATATTTTCCATAAGGATTTACAGGATCTTTAGTCCAAGCTTTTTTGCACAGAGAAATTTGCTTTGTTAGTTCTCAGCGATCATTTCCCTAGGGCCAGACACAGAGATTCACAGAGATGATTAGGACATGATGCCTAATCCTAGATAACTTGACACCTTGCAATGTGGTCAATATGATGTAGTAAGAAAGAAATTTTAGCTAAAAGAGGCTGGTTGATTCATCTGCAATAGAACCTGTAGGGTCCTTAAGAAACGTATTTGAGTGAGACTAATGATTCATGATAAAAAGATTCACAACAATGGCTCCTGAGTTCAGTCCACTGCCACACTGTGGCCATCCTACACTAGAAGAATGCCTTTCTTTCACAGGATAGACCAGAGGTAGGTGATATTTCCGTGGATCCACTGATTGCCCGGGCTTCTTTTGGATCTGTATGTGAGAGCAGCCCTAAAATCTCTACTTTCGGTATCACCTCATTCTTTGGCTCCCCTATTCTTTAGAAAGTGAAAGGTTGCCTTGAAAACTCTCGGTAGTGGCCGACCAGTTCTCTTATCTGGTAGGAAAGTGAACAATTTACCTGAGCATCCCTTTCCTTTTTAAAAAATTTTCACCTACAGTTCCATGCATGAGCATCAGTTTTCTGTAGGGACAAGCTAGCTTTGCTTCTGGTTAGATTGACAGAGTTCTGATTTACAAGCCCATGATACCACCAAGCGCACTAGTGATTCCACTGGGCTCAGAAACTCTCCTGCCTCCTTTTATTGGATAATGTAAAGTTTATCTGGCTTTCTGTGATAAGCAGAGCTTTCCACGCTGGTTTGCCATGGTCTAAGACAGAGACCTGACATTACTTGTTAGAACTCATGAGGGTGAAAGTACAAATGCGTCAACTCAGACAGACATGATTACACATGGGCCCTGTCATTTTGGTCTCCCATGTCCTGTGGGGGGGGGGAGGGGTAAGTCATTCACACGGCATAAGTGAGTAGGCCACGCAGAATGTGAAGAGTAAGCAGGGGCTGTGGAGGCTCAGAGGAAGGAGAGTTAGGAGCTGTTGGAGAGACATAGGAGGCTTAAAGGAGCCTACAGCCTTGCAGTGCTTCACATTTGTGAGTCACCAGAATGTACCTAAAAACATAGGATTGTTCTTTAAAGCCCTTTTTAGGCAGAAGAACATGAAGAGGGGGGTATGTAGAACCTGAGAGTGTATGTCACTGAGGTCTGAAAGACAGGTAGGTTATGATACCTTCTTGCCTATTGTAATAAGAAAATAGAAGCCCATGGGGTTTCCGGGACCTTTGATGGGAAATCAGAAACAACAGGGTTCTTGCCTGAGAAATCTGAGACTCTCATTGTATATTTCTCAAACATGCCTCAACATTTCTCATCTCAAATCATGACCTCTTCCTGTCTCTTATCTGTTTATATCCTTTCAGTGCCCAAAGTGCACCTTCCATGTTGTCTTGATTGATTCCTCACAAAATTGATGTGCTCATCCTATGAGCTCCTGTAGCCTTTCATACCTCCTTTATGTATAGCATTATTTACGCACCACCTTATGGTTGGTCTTTTGATGATCATATAATCTCACGTTCCCTAATAGAAGGTAAGGTCTGTGGTCCCATTACTTAGCAAGCACCATACTGGAAACATATTAACTATGTGACCTGTTGAGTAAGTGATAAATGAATGAGTTTTCAGACAGATTTCTGTCTATTTCAGTGGTTGCATTACTACCTCCTAAGGGGTGTTTTGGAAAGTTAAGGAGGTAATTTTGATATAAAAATAATTACGGAGGGTGTTGTGGCTTGAATGTTTCCCTAAGCTAATGTTGGAACTTAACCCCCAATAGGGTGGTGGAAGGTGGGGCCTTTTAAGAGGTGATTGGATCTCGAGGATTGCGCCCTCATGAATGGATTGATCCATTTACAGAGTAATTGGTTGATCGTTTAATGGGTTGTCATGGATGAGGTTCTGATGGCTGTATAAGGAGAGTGAGTGGCCACATTAACTGTCTGGCTCTTGCCATTCTTGTCATGTGATATCCTAGTCACCATGGGACCCTGTAAAGAGTTCCCACTGAGAAGAAGGCCCTCACCAGATGTGTGCCCTGGGCCACAGACTTCCCAGCTTCCAAAACTGTTAGAAATAAATTTCTTTTCTGTAAAATTTACCCAGTTTCAGGTATTATGTTGTAAGTAACAGAAAACATACTAATATAGAGGGTCAATGGCATTTACCAGGTGAACAAGGTATGCTAGACATCCTGCAGTGTATGATACAGTCCTGCACAAGGAGTAATCCTGTGGCTGCTACGATTTTCAAATGACCCACTAGATATTAAGATAGATAAAAAGTTCATAATTATTTAAGCCTAGAAGCAAACTTCATTCTACATATAAACACAGAGTTTATTTTGCACTGTTTTACCATATACTGAATTTTCTAGGAATGTGACTGCTATGTAAATTGTGGGAAAATTTTATGCTTTTTTGTTTGGCATTTTACCAAGTGTTGTTCACCATTTTGGAAAAACCCATTACTTACAGCAACACTGTTGATAATAAATGATTACCAATAATACATCTGCATCAATTTGTATCTGTAGAAGTTTCATTCATGGGAAGCCCTCTAACTGCTTTATAAGCTCTTGGGTAGGCATGCCCAAGCATTCACTTACTAAAATACGTGTTATCTTATTATGAATTACTTTCTTCTTATTTCTCTTTTGTATTATTATTATTAGGACATTTACTATTTTAAAATTGTGTACAAGAAGGTTATATTGAATTTTACTTGAGGATAGTAAAGGGACAGAAGGTTTGATAAGATTGGAAACTGCTGATCCACATTGTCAGGTTTTCTATCTATTAACCATGGGAAACTCGGGTTCCCTGCTGCAATTCTGGAAATATAGTCTAAGATATTCTCAGTGAAAATAAACCCAATTCATACCAACAGCCTCAATTAAAAGCTGACATTTCAACATAGCTTGATGGATCTCTGGGAAGCTGTTTGCAATACAATCGTTGGACTTCACATGACAAATTGAAATTTTACAAAGTGTTAAATAGTGACCAAATCATCTAATCCAAGGTCAGTTAACCCTTTATGCCCTACCTGCTCTCACTTTCAGGACCTCCCTCATGATTCTTGCAGCACTGTTAAGTTTGTCACCCATTAGGACAGTATTTTTCACACTTCAGCCTGCATCAGAATCAATGGAAGACTAATTAAAATATAGATTATTGGGCCGAGCCCATGGCGCACTTGGGAGAGTGCAGCGCTGGGAGCGCAGCAATGCTCCTGCCGCGGGTTCGGATCCTATATAGGGATGGCCGGTGCACTCACTGGCTGAGTGCCGGTCACGAAAAAGACAAAAAAACCCCCCAAAAACCAAAAAACATATCTATCTATCAGATAGATAGATAGATAGATAGATTATTGAGCCCTGTCTTCAGAGTTTCTGAGTTGGTATGTTTGAGGTGGAGCTTGAGATTTTGCAGTTTTAACAAATTCTCCGGTGATGCCGATGCTGTTGTTCAGGGGCCTACACCCTGAGAACCACTTAGGAGATACTAGAAATTAATATATATTTATTCACCTTGCCTTGTTCTAATATGATCTTAAGTTAAATCAGGTGATATACTTTTGAAGGAGGAGAAAAAGAGAGGAAAAACATGGAACCAACAAAAATGCAAATCCTAGAATCTCATATGTTTGCTGAGGGAGTGTTGGATTGGCACAAATAAAGTGCTGAGTGTTTCGAAAGTCTCTACTTCTGGAAATACTGCTTGTTTTTATAGTAATCACCTAAAGCACCTAGAAAAGAAACACTAGCCTACTCATAGCTTTTGCTTGGGACAGAATTCCAATGGCCAGCCTATTGAGGGCAAATCTTGTGCTTCATTGTAATATCTTTTTGAAAGATAAACCAGAAACACACACACATACACACAGGCATATGCACACACATATGCGATGAATTAAGTTATGTGTTTCAATTTGGACAATTATGTCAGAACCACTTAATTTTAAGAAAATGACTGTAATTAGAAGCCTGACAACATTTTTCCTTCATCTGTCAATATGGTCCATTTTTCACTTGCAGATACTTAACTGGAAAACAAACTGGATGGTCAGTGGAGGAGACTGCCATCTTAAGCCTTCTTCCTGAAGGAACAAGGCAGAATTCCATTTTATTTATTGTCTTTTATAAAAATCTAATAGACACAATGAGTTCTTCACACACAATCAGCTGTTCTTTGTTTCTGGTTGTCTTCTACGGAGTTTATCTTTGTGTTCTTCCATATGTATAATTTCCCAGAAATTTTAGTATTTAATATTCTGATGGCTTTCAGTTCTTGTTTTTTCTTCCCATGAGGCTGTAAGTGATTCAAGGGCAAAGTCTATGCCTTACACCATTTCTCCATCTTCCAGGGCTGAATTCACACAAGGTGCTAAATAGATAGAGCAGTAGTTCTTGTTGGGGGGAGATGAGAGAACACATCAGAGTCATGCAGGGAGCATTTGAAAACTACACACACCAGTTACAACCCACAGAAAGGCCCATAGTAATTCTTAATGTCTAGATTTTGAAATGGTAGTTTGAAATTATCACTAGAAATATAAATAATATGACTGAAAATCAAAGAGGAAGAAACTCAACTGCCAATATATGCACATGCTGTAAAATTTTATATAGAAAACTCTTTAAAATTGTCAGATGAACTATTAAAACTAATAAAACAGTTCAGCAGTATTCCTAGATACAAGAACAATTTATAGAAATGGATGATATTTTTCTACCTCAGCAATAATCAACTGGAAAATAATGCTAGAAAATAAGGTATTGATAGCAGGTATAAATATAGAAAATACACCCAAGTCAACTAAACAAAGAATGCAGAAATTCTTTAGAAAACATTTAAAGTAATATTAAAGGACATAAAAAATCTAGATAAATGGGAGGAATTACCATGTTCATGGATGTGAATGACTTAACAGTAGATATAAGTCAAATCTCTCCAAATTAATCTATAAATCCTCAATATTCAAGCTGAATTCTTTGAAGATTTTGACAAGTTTTCTAAAACTTATATTAGGTCTATAAATAAATAAGTCAGCTTCAGAAAAAGAGGAGCAAAGAGAAACAGGAACAGAGAACTCACAGACTAATGTATGTAAGTATGGGAACTTGGTATATGATAAAGGCAGCACTACAAAACCAACAGGTAAGTGATGGATTATTTTGTAGCTAATAATATGGGTCCTGCCTTATTCATTTGAAAGGAAAAAAACCTAGATAACTTCACTAAATCATATAAAAATGTTTAATGTATTTAATTGAATACCTTACAATATGCCAAGCACTTTTCTAGATTTTGAGGATATAGGATTGAGTAAAAGTCAACAAAGATCCTGATCTCATGCAGCTTTCATCCTAGCAGGGTTCTATGGACAATTTAATATACATGTATTCATGTACATATACATTTTCATACCAACAAATAATATTTCAGTTTTCCCAGGTCAAAGTGCTATAAAGAAAATGAAAACAAGATAAGGAAATAGGGGGAGATGCTCTTTTTGATAGGAAAGGCCTCTCTGAGAAGGTGATGATTGGGCAGAACTTTTAAGGAAAGGAAGAAAGGCATGCAGCAACCTGATAAAAGGGCATTCTGGGTGGGGAAACAAGTGAGTGCAAAGGCCTTCAGGCAGTAAGGGGCTCACTTGGCTCTTTAAGGGCACTACAGAGGCCAGTGGGATGGAGCAGAATGAGCAAGTGAGAGTATATTAGGAGAGTGCTGGGTGAGGAGTGGGTGGCTGAGAGTAGGAGCTGGAGAATGATCTGGAGAAAGGTGAGGGACTAAAAAATCCAGGAGTGGAGACATAAATAAGGCCTCTGCAAGTGTGTGAGTGGCACATCTAAGCCCTTATAGGAAGGCCGTTAGACTCCACTCAACAGAGAGACATTCCCATGCCTCGGACCCATGTATATATATATGCCCTATCATATCTGTACAAATATAAAGAGGCTGATATAGATACAGATGTAGGTCTCAACCTTTGTATTGCCAACTAAACTCTGATCTTGCCTCTGACACACTACCATCATGCCCTGCAACATCTAGATGGACACGTGAGTGACTACATTACCAGAAAGAAAACATTATTACTATTAGCAAATCACAGACATACACAGATTGCAGAAAATTGGGTAAAACACATTTGTTTTTCTCATCAAATTGCCTTTTTGTTCATACAGAGCCAGCCCTGACTAAACATCCAGGAACCCCTTTTTCTCTCATTCTTTTTATACCTGTTGCCAGTGGCCCAAACATTCTTTCTTCTACAGCCTCTGGGGCAAGAAGACAACATTCCTACCTACTTCCTGAAAGGGACAGGGCCATAGCACCTAAGCAGGCTTAGGTCTTTCAGGTCTTTAAAATCTTGCTTATATGGGATTCCACTCCCAGCATAATTTTTGTGTTTTATTATACTGAAAGATACACTTCCCAGATAGAATATGGTAGAGGCAGGAATAAAAGGGGTGAGGGGGAAATGAAGCCCCACCCTTCTGTACTCTTCTCCAGTGGGACTTTCACCGAGGGGTAGATGATTCATGCTTTTTCATGCAGAGAGAGAGTCCTGGGCAACACTCTGGTCCATATTCAAGTCAACTTCTGCCACATCCAGAGGAGTTTTCCACTGGATAGGATGTAGTGAGTGCCACCAAGCACAGGGAGATCTTGGCATCCAAAGGACAGATGCAAGTTTCAGGTCCTCACAGCCGGCATGGGGACATCTACCTAAGAGTGAGCTGGAGATGCCTTAGGAAACCACTTATTTTATTTGGATATGAAAAGAAAGAATGACTCCAGAATTGGAAAGCTTGGGGGCATTTCGGTAGTACATACAAATGCATTGCTTTCCACCTAGTGTCCTGTGCATCAGCTGTGCTCACTGCTCACTGTCTGCCATGTTGACCTGTCTTTTCTGCCTCTTGGCCTTTGTGTATATGAAAACTTTGCCTTTGGATGGTTTTAATTTGCTTAGAACATAGACAGACATAATAAGTAAAGAGGGAGAGATCTTAAAATTGGGTGCTTGGGATGCTATCTTCCAGCTCTTGTCAAGCTCAAGTAGGTAGAGAGACGTGATTCTAAAAAGCAACGTAATGTTCTTGGGCACATAGGGATGAGGCCCTGGAATAAAGTAGGGAAAACTTTGACTCCTTCCCTTAAATGACCTCCCCATCCTGTAAATGTGAATTCCAGGCTTAGCTTTAGGACTGGAAAAGGCCAATTTGAGATTGGTCAGACCTGAGTACCTCACAAACAGCTATCACAAGCCAAGTCACTGGTGCCTGGTAAGGAAATTAGCATTTATCACATTTCAGTAAAAATCATGTGGCCCAGTTAAATTAGATTTCCTTTCATTTACAATAGACTTAAAATCCTATTTAGCTATAATCCAGCCATTGTAAAATTGGTTACAAGGGTCCTAATTTTCTGAGATAGTGAAGCCTCCCCGTTCTATCAGAGCATCTTGATTTTATCCATTTTCATCCGTCGTTAAATTTCTTATGGCTAAGAATGCCAGAAGCGACCTACCTTTCCAATCTGCTGCTGCATTCAGCAGTAACTGGATTGAGATCGGAAACATTTATTTTATTCAATGCCTTATCTGTTCTTTTCCACTATTTTAAACACTACTGAGGGTCAGACTGAAAATCCTTCTCTGATTCTAACTGTAATCAAGCGGGAAATGGTTTTATTTTATTTTAAACTAATATCAAGCTTAAGAAGACAGTATCATTTTATACAGTGGGATTGAATGGCCCATTCTGCCATTGCTTAAAATTTACAGTTTGTGTATCTTATCAACAAACCCATGCTTGTGTGGTGTTCCACACTTAAAATTCTCTGGACCCTTTCTTTGCTTAAACTGATGTATCTCTCATTTGAGAGCCTGCTAAGTTTTTGCCACCTTCAGGAGCCTAAAATCTCAGGTGATTTCTCTCCTTCCTGTGAATTCCTGCTGCTCTGGATCTCTGCATTTTCTGTGCAGTCTGTCCACCCACAGCATGACACCCTTAACTTGCTACTTCTGTGTGCATCTTGTCTTTCCGTTCAAACTGGGCATCATGTGAAGACTGAACGTGTGGCTCGAGCTGCTCCACCTGCTCCACCTAGGTGATACAGAACACCTGCTGATGGATAGACTCCAATAGGAGGAAACTTTGTGTGTGCGTGGGTACTTTTCTGGGTTTCTGACATTAAGATCCTTAAAATGTTAGATAATCCTATGAAGAGCATCTTGCTCATTTGGTCCCTCCAGGTGTGATGTAGGGGATATGGGGGTGGGTAGGAGGGCAGGGAGGTGGGGAGTAGCAGTGTGGGAGCAGCTGAGTCTCAGTTTATGCTGAGCTCACTAGTTTCCCGGGGCTCTGCAGCTTCCTTCCCTGTAAAGCAGGGTTTGACTCTGCCGTGAACACTCACTCTTCCTCCTCCCTGTCCTCCTAGCATGGTGGATGCTTAACAATTTTCCCCTTGAGCTGTCTGCAGAGAGATGGGAAGGATAGGACTGGAGCATTTTCTAGGGAACTTGGGTTGCTGTGATTCAGAGCAGAAGACGGACAGTGTTGGTGATCCTGACCTCGGTGCTCACGTTACAGATGAGCTGGGGAGCTGGTAGCACCTAGGCACAATGCCACCACCAGCCACTCATCACTGAGCAAAGACCGACTGAACACACACCATGAGTCCCACTTTTTTTGGAGGTGCTATGGTTTGGGGTACAGACCCTTGTCCACTATGGCCCCTGCATATGAGTTGCTGAAACTTTTACTTAGGAGGACTAAACCTGAGCCTGTTGCCAGGCTGCATATCTCCTGGGCCACATAAGCTGTGATCAGTCAGGGCTCCAACACTCAAGAAGAGGAATCTCTGTGACATGGAGTGGGGTGGGAGAGAGACACATAAGAGAATCAGAGAAGGCTTCCAATGAAAATGGAACTTTATTATTCAGTGAACTGAATGAATCTCCCATCAGCCAGAATGTACAGAACTGAAAATATTCTTCCATTGATGGGGAGGAGGCAGGACACTAACAGCATGGTGTGACACAGTGATGCTGGGGAGGGCATGGGATGCTGTGTGAGCCCTAGGCATGGGCTCTTTACCAGCTGAGGCTTCCTGGAGCTGAAGAGGCAGAAGGCATGAAAAAGAGTGACAAAATGCCTTTCCTTTTCAAACTTATTAAGAAACATATCAGCCAGTGTGCCCACAGAAAGAACTGTTCACTGTTCCAGAAAGTTTGGGCCAAGGGTTTTTGTCTTTTGTTTTATTTTGTTTTCCAAAGTCAAATAACCTGTTATGATGACTTTCTGAAGAGGGAAATTTCTGGGGCTCTCTTTGGTCTCAGTCACATTTTATTGCAGAAAACACATGGAGAGAAGAGGAGTTTGGGCTGCCCCCAGTTGCTTCCCCAGTTCCATGGGTGCTGGGCAGCTGGGATTGCACCTCTTTGCCAAGGAGACCCCCTTCATGAGTTCCCATGGCTCCCTTTCTTCCTCTCATACATGTCTGTCCTACTAGATGGTACATGGGATAGGAATGACTAGGAAGAGAGAACCATGCTCTGGAGACAAATTTGACCTGACCTGGGCTCTGGCTCACCTATTTGTTCCCCTGCCTGCTGAGGAGCTCTTGGGTCCTTCTCAGTACACTTGGCATCTCTTTCCATCAACAACACACCACATTCTCCAACACTGGCTTAAAAAGTAGTATCAGCAGAATTTGCACCAGAGGGCAGAGGACACGGCCTCAGGATGACTTTATTGCTACAGCTACCCTTGAGGTTGTCTAGCAGAGGAACACTAGGACTCTGAATGGCATGGATGTGGGGCCCCCTTCTGATTACTCCTACAGGACTGGAAAGGAGGTCTTCTAGGAGGGCTAGGGCTTTATCTGGCCCAGCCACTCAAACCTGCCTTTCTTCTAAGCCCCTGTTTTTTATAGGAGTCAGCTCCCCAGGCTCTGAGGGACAGGGCCAAGCTGGCTAGGAGACTCTGGTATTGCTGGGAAAGTGGCAATGTACTCCCTCCCTCAATGTCAGCATGACTGAAGCAACTCCTGCTGCATCAGTTGTGTGTACCAGAAACACTGTGTAAAGTTACATGACTAGGCCAGCTGTCAAGCTCTTTTACCTGCCAGTAATCCTGCACTGACTGGGCCAATTGTCGAGCTAGGGCTAGGTCTGGAGCTCACAGACCCCTCGAACCATTGTCCAGACTGGGTCACAAATCCTTTGCATGCCAGGCTGGGTCACCAGACCACTTACATGCAGGTCTATGAGCTAAGTAACCAGCAAACAGGTCCTTGGAAGCTGTAGGTTGGAAAGCATGGCCATGCACGGCAGTGAACTCCAGCCAAGATGGCGGCCCTGTGCAGATGCACTAACTCTGCCCACACACAACCTATTCACAGCAAATGCTCAGCAAGATTCTGAACATCTGAGGGGCCCTGATCATTTTCCTATATTTTCCCAACACACTGTCACTATGTCATCATCAGAGATGACCATTCTCTCCTTCCTGGACCGCCACAGAACAGTCTGATGGCAGGGGGCTGGTGAAGCCATACTGAACCACTAAGGAGAAAGGAGCTTACAGTCAGATCCAGTGGAGAATTTCTCTCCTTCTGGCCCAGACTTTCCTCCCTTGACTGCCACTGATCCTTGTTGTAGCTCAGAGATGCTGTTCTAAAGATAGGCCATCAGAGATAAAGGTAAGATTTGAAATCATAGGTTGAGGACTCCTGTGTCTGTTTGCCTGGAGATACTGAAAACTTAGCTCGGCACAAAGCTCTTCCTCAATTTTCACTGCAGCTCACTGTCAGTTTATATGGTGGTAACTTACAAATGGTGAAACTGAGACCATAGAATTAGGATCAACAACTTAGATGTTGTGTAATAGAAGAGCTGGGGTCCAGCCCCATGACCTCTGTCTTATTCATTCTTCTGTCTCTGCCATCTGGAAGGTTCCATGCTATGTACCCTTGAGAAAATTATGTAATCTCTTTGAACCTTCTCTGTAATGTAAGATGATTGATGCTCATCTCACAGGTCTTTAGAAGAGTGTATAGAAATAGAATATTTTTCTTGGTGTCTGGCACATGGTAAGCCTCTAGAAAATGGCAGTTACTGATGTAAGGCTTTGATCTTGAAGACTTGGTTACTCCAGGTACTCCTGCAGGCCAGGAAGGAAACCCCAGCTTCGGAGGATAGTAGAGGAGGGTGAATAGGGAGGTCTGGCCCCAGGATATTTGACCTTATTACCCTTCTCTCTGTAGTTGTCAGGCTTGCTACAAAGATGATTTAGCTTAGTCCTGCACAAAGGCTGCCTGAGATTCTGGTTTGTATTCTACTGAGGCCTGGAACAAAGCCAGGAAGACACAATGAAGGATGTTTCCCTTTGTGTCCACAGCTGCTTTCTGATTACAATGGGCCATTGTTGAGTTAGGCCACAATAGAGCGGGGTGCAGCTGATTGGCCAATTGATTCTGTCTCATGCCTTGGGCCTCATAGGCCCTGCTTTATCAGGGGCATCTGAGGTTTTGGGAACTAGTCTCAAAGAGTAAATTAGTTATTACTGACTATTAAGTGGATTACTGATCGTAATTCTTTTCTCCTTTCCTGTAATAGAATAATATGCTCATGAGCTTTGCCATGTGCCTTTGGAGTACCTCGCAATAGGGTAGGAGTGTATGCCCAGCCGATACTGAGCATGGCTATCATATCTTGTATTAATGAAGCATATGCCCCAGTGATGTTGATCATGGCTTTCACCAGCGGGATGTTAGTATACATGATGTGAGCAGAGGCTTTGAATGTGCTTGGGTTATTTGGCGTGATCTCTTGCATACCAGGAAAGTGACATTGGTACAAGCCACACAGTTTGTTCAGGTTTTGGCAGTTTTACACACACTCACTTGTGTGTGTGTGTGTGGGGGGGGGGTACATGGTCCATGCACATCTTTATGTAACCACTACCTCAGTCAAGATACAGAACTGGACTGTCATCATAAGGATCCCTCATGATTCATCCTTATAGCCACACCAGACAGCTATTTTAATCCATGTGAATAGTCAGGAAACAGAATCCTTCTCAGTAGAAGTACATTTTTACAGCAAAAAAATGTCTGACACTGAGCTTGTGAGATAGTAAGCTTCCTATTCTGGGTAGCATTCGAAGAGGAGCTGGACTTTGTTTATCAGAGGTTCTTTAAAGTGATAATACAGGGGAGAAAGAGAAGATAGAAGTAGATTCAACTCAAGTCACAACTCTAAGCTTCTAAGATTGTATAGGAAGTTTCCCTGAAGGAGGTGAGGTTTCCAATGGGCCATGAGGAACAAGGAGACAAAGGGGACAGGGGAGAATATATCAGGTGAACAAAAAGGAGAGCCAGCCATTCTCTGTTCCCTGACTCTGGGGACAAAGGTGCACCTCTGGCATAGAAGATTAGGGTTCTCTAAACAAAGCTCTCTGGGCTATATGGAGCCCAAGCAGTAAGCCTCGTTATCTCTATTCTGGGTCGGGGAGTTAACAGCTGGGTTGTCCAGTGGTCAAGGTATGCACCAAGAAGCCAACTCTTAAAGAGAGGCATCCCCAGTGAAAACAGGGTTCTTGCTCTTCTGGGCTGCCATGCTCGGGGTCTTTTCTGCCCAGTCCATGTCCCCCATCAGTCTGTGCTGACTGATCTCGTAATTGCTTCTTTATAACCCAGACTACTTTTTGAAAAGGAAATCTGAGCAGGCGCAGTGGATTTGTTCCTTCCAGCCCCTTCTGTGACATTGTCCTTTCCCCAGAATGCATCTGTTCTTTTTTTTCAGGGGCCTCGGCAGGTAATTTAAAAGACTAACAAACTTTGGCATAGATCACTTTAAGAGACAGAGAGCTGGGCAGAATAGTAATGAAGCCGTCTAGTGATAGAGTGATAGAGTTGCTTCCTGATGCAGGAACATATCAAAGAGGTTAGGTCCATGAGTGTTGCTCTGCAGAGCCCCATCTCTATTATCTAGCTCTTAACTACTTCATTAACATTCAGCAGAGGAGTTGCCTGAATCCAGTAGCATACCCAAGGCTTGCTGAGTGATATCCCTGCCTCTAGTCATATGTGATTTTTAGTTCTTTGGATCCCTAGAGATGGGAAGCCAGGTCTTGGGCAGTCAGATCCACCACTGCTGGCTGTGTTAGCTCATAGCACTGAGGGCACTGTCTGCCTTCTGCACAGCTGGATTTCTGTCCTTCTCTCCCATAGGCATCAGGACACCCTGCCTATCCCATGTCCTTGGGGAAGATGCTGCCCTACAAAATTGTGTTTCAGAACACAGAAGTTTCCTTGGTTGGATGTGCACATACTTTCTGGAACTCCTTGGAAGAGATGGGTTGCTCCCTGCCCTGCCTCCTAAAACAGCAGCCAGGACACCATTTTGGCTCGGCTGTCTCCTCTCAGGGAGGAAGTGGACACTGTGGGCTTGAGACTTTGGCTCCATCCCTATTTTTATGATCTCTCTGAGCCTCAGTTTTTCTAGCTGTAAAATGGAGCTATTATTCCACTTGGTCTTTCCTTAGCTCTCGATTCTATTGAGAGCATCTTTTTCTTGTACTATAGCATGAAACTACGTCAGTCAGCTTCTATCCTAAACTAGCCCTGTTGGTGCTTCCTTCTCAATGCTGTTCCTTTTATGATATCCCTTGTCTGTGGACTTAACATTGTTAAATAGCTCTGGGATCAGGAAAAACACCAAGATAACTTTATTTTCAAACATAATTGTAAATCCATGGGGAATGACATGATGGTGGTACTACCTCTTCTTTAAATTGCAGTGTATAGGCTCCTTCCAGCTGTTTTTAGATTTAGTGACCCTTTTAACATTCTGGGTTTTCATCTGTGATCCAAGTGGAGTGGAATTTTTTCTAGAATCACGCAGAGTCAACAAAAGGCAATGCGTTTAAATGTGTCTACCACTTAGTGGAGGCAACATGTGTTTGTTAGTAAACATTGGAGACGTTTCATCTGCCCTTTCCTGTCCTCCTTCTGGTTTCCTGTGTTTATTTTGCTTTTTCCTAATCATTGTATCTGTCAAAGGTCCTTCAGGGAGGGACAAGGGGGTTCAAGATCTCCTGAGTTTTGCTCACTGGAGTGTCCAAGGAGCCACTGAGCTGCGGGGACCCACCGTGGAGGTGCTTATGTGGCAGAGAGCTTGGCCAAAGGCTCAACAGGAGGGGGGATCAGGCAGAGAGGGTGCAGGGTAAGCCCTCAGACAGGGGGTCAGTGAGGAGCACAGGCTTTTGAAAAAGAAATGGTCAGGAGAAGAGCTTGTGCTGAAGCAGTGGGAACCAGGCATACTAGTTAGCCGGCCCGAGATTTCTGATAGACGGTAAAAACCCAAGTGTGCAACTTCCGAGTGTTTCCAAGGTGACTAGAGCCTTGCAAGGGGTCCTATTCCTTTCTTTCTTTTGTATTCCCAGCAAGAGGGGAATCTGTGACCATTCCCAGCCCTAGCTGGTTTCCTGGGGGCATTTGTACATCTAGGAGGTATAGGTGATACTTGAGGACTTAGCATTTGGCAAGAAATTGGCTCCAGAGCCAAACATCACTTCTGGCCTCAGGAAAATGCTGATAGAGGAAGAGTCCTCAGCATTGGCTAGCATGGCACTACTCAGGGGACTTCCTCACATTTTCTTCTCTTTTCTTTTTGTTGGTGGTCAAAATTTTGGGGTAGGATTGGGTAGGATTTTCATAATGTTTCTTTTGATTCTGAATTTATTCATCACTTAAAATGGCCATAACCCCACAGTTTTAGCTGAACTCCTCAGCTTTTTATTTTATTTTTTAAAGTAATTTAAAAAAATTTTTTTTTCCCTCTGTCTGGCTCTGTGTCTTTCTGTCTGTTTGGTTTGCTGGTCTGTCTGTCTCACCTGTTTCTTGCTCTTTGTTTCCATATTTTGCTGCCTGATTCCCTTTTGTATCTGTCATAATTTGCTCATAAAGCTCTGTCTTTAATCTCTCTCTGTCAATTTTTTTTTTCTGTCTCTTCTCCTGGGTCAGGCAGGAACTTAAGGCAGACAGCTGCTCCTTTTCTTTATTAGGAGGGAAAATCGCTTCAGTAGCTGATGACAGGCAACTTGGGCTTATGTGACCATAAGGGATAGTGAGGAGGCTTTTCTGTCCTGCCTCTGAGCCTCATTTTCACAGGGACAAGTCTCTGCTGGAGGGGGAACTTTTGGTGATGAATCCAGATTTTCTACCCAAAGTATCCCAAGGCACTTAGTTCTTCTTTCAGGGGTTCAAGTGGTCTGCCTCCAAGTGTGTGTGTGTGTGTGTGCGTGTGTGCGTGCACGTGCACGTGCACGTGTGTATACCACTCCCAGGTCATCAGTCTTGGAGGACACCAGCTCTGCTTCAAGGAGATGGTGAGGCTTGCTTCTCAGCATGTTATTTAACACCCTCCATGGCCTGGGCTCAGCCTTTCACCCACTGTTCCCCTCACACTTGTTCTGTCATCTGAATGTCCAGCTGCCTCCATGGTTCCTGGTTCTTCCTACTTCTGTGCATTTGTGCAAACTTTGTCCTCTGACACTCCTCTCTCAACTGTAGCCAGTTCCCATCTGCTCTCTGGTTCCAATTCAAATGCCACATCCTCTGTGAAATCTCCCCCAACTCCTACAAGGTGAGTTAGCTACTCTCTTCTGAGTAACTCTTCTTGCCTCTATTGCTGCATGGTGTTATATTTGTCTACTTATGTGTCTCTCTACTCTCTAAACTATGATCTCTTTGAAGGCAAAAACAATGTCTTATTTGCTATAATTTCCTTAGGATCTGGCACCTAGCTTGTTGAATAAAGGCCAGAAAAAATAGTTAAGTGGTGTGTGATAAACATTAACTGTATGCTGAGACTCTAAGCACTAATGGACCTTGGAGAAGAGGAGGGGTCACTGTGGGGACTAAGAAGGAGACCAGTGCCTCTTTCTACATGTGTGACAAATGCCTGCAGCAGCAGATCAGTGGGATTTTGGAAACAGGGGCACCAACCAGTTCTTGTGAGGGTCCAAAGTGCCTAGTTTGGGGAATGCAAGTTCTGATCTGCATCTTGTCCTGCCATCCACCCCCTTGCCAAGGCTGCTCCTTGCAAGACCAGGCCCAGACCCCATGCCGAGAAGCCTGGCTGCTCTTTGAGGGCTGAAATGAACTTGGAGATGCTGAGAGGGAGTAAGAGGGGCTGTTGCTCACTGTGTTCCAGAGGCTTCTGGATATTTGGGGGGACCCAGTACCCAAGTTCTAATTCCTACCTGGCATTGGGTGGAGAGGGATGCTGTGTCTCAGGTGAAGTATTTTTCTTCTTCCTTCCATCCATCCCTGCTGGCTTTTTCTTCTTGCTTTTTCTCCTGTACTCCTTCTGATTGTCATTGACTCCAGCCTCTTCCCCTGGGGTGTGAACAATAAGGGAGAAAGCCCTGGGGAAGGAATCAGGAGTCCCTGTTGTATGTCTAAAACATTTCAACATTTCTAACTCCAGACATCATTTCTCCTTTTGTAGAATGGAAATAATTGTATCTCATGGACTAGTGTGATAATCTAATAAAATGATGATGTGGACAAGTACAAGTACAATATCACAGATTCTCATGTTATGGTTTCTTGCTCATGTCATGTGATTTCATTAGTTTTCAGCACTACTTCTTCCAGGAAGCTTTCCATGATTTGTTCCCTCCTCTGAGATTTTTCCTGGAGAAGAGATTCTGTGAAATGTTTGCTTGGCCTTTTTTACATCTTGCTTTGATCTCCCCCACCCCCCCTTTCTCTGATTTGGTGGTTTTCTTGAATTGTCTCCCAAAGGAGGGATTTGCAGACTGTCTGTATCTGGGGATAAAATCACTGAGGCCCCATGAAGTCAGCAGTAAGTAGAAGGGCAGGGTCCCTGATGTGACTAGTACCAAACTGCCTGGTTCCATATGTAGCACAGCCAGTGTCCCTCTGGTCCCTGAAAACTGGCCCTTTGATCATCTAGGGATGTGGCTACATCTGCGGTCTTTGGACAGAAGGCATATGCTAGTCAGTAAAGGGTACTCTTTCTGTACTGTGTGATTAATACTTAAGGACATGTGGCATTCAATTACTGCCTGGAACCCCTACCTGTTTTAGCTATACTGGTGCCACAATAAAGGGCCTGGACTTTGTGTGACTTTGGGCAAGTCGCATTACCACTGCAAGCCTTGGTTTCCCTGTGTGCTAAATGTCCATTAAATGGAAATGCTATCTACCTTGTTTGTTTTGGAGACTTGCTGTGAGAATCAGAGGAAGTACAGCCTGTGAAAGAGTTTTGAAAACTGTAAAAGTTTGAAGGGTGAGTATATGATGCTTGACCCCTTACAGGGTTTCTTGAAAATGCAGTTTCTCCAAGAGGCTGTGCTAGCAAAAGCTCATAACTCCTTCCTCTGAGTAGAAAACTTTTAGGGGAGAGAGTTCAGGTCTATTTCTGGTTCTAATATACTCAATTCAATGCAATCTATTTCAGCTCCTCATGGAATCCCTACTATGTGCCAAGCCCTGTGCCAGGCAAAGGTAGGAGGTGTGGCATAGAGATAAGTCACATAGAAGTTCTGTCCTCCAGTGTCACATCTGCCTCTGACGGGGCCTGTTGCTTACTTAGCTGAAAACTTCACTTTTGGCAAAGCCACATGTACTTTAGCCCATGTCCTTTTGAAAGTAGTGCTTGTGGCAAGAATTAAAGTGCCAACTCTTTATTTGGGAGGCACAAACCCAAGGTGATGAGGGTGAAGGCAGGCAGGGAAAGTGAGACAAGGAAGGACGCAAGGTCACGCAGTGCAGCCCACTCCTCTGCTGGCCGGAGGTTTGTGCTGAGCTTGGTAGAGACACATCAGATTTCAACAGGCATGAGGGCTTGGCATGCTGCACCTCTTGGGAAGCCTGGCAAAGAAAAACACACTTTGAAGCAGTCTACATTGAGCAGAAAAGAAGGTGTTCACCTGTCCAGTTCTCTTCCAGTTCCACTTCTTACTGGTCAACGTTACATCCAGAGGGAGGTCATCTAGCCCCTGCTGGATGTTCTGAAAGTCAAATCCCATACTCCAAGATGCTGTACTTCATGCAGGTAGGAGAAGCGAGCTGGGCAACTTGGCACAGGTAGGGTCCAACCAAGAGAAAGGAAGAAAGAGACAGTTGGGGGTATCTGAGAAGGCACAAAGGCTTTCAGTACTGTACGCTGACCCTTCTCAAGGTTAGGAGAACTTGGATCCAGTAGAGCTGGGTTGGGTATGACTCCACTTCTAAAATCCTTCCTTCATCTCCATCTCCTGGAAGTGACTGCATCCTGCTGACGGGCTACTCCACTCACAGTCCTCATCCAGGGGCTTAACAGTAACAGAATGTCTTCTGTTGCTCCACCCCAGCCTCCCCTGGGACCCAATCCAGCCTTATCCTTTCCACAATCTCTTATGAGAGGCCTGGATTCTTATTAAGAAACATTATGGATTTTTAGAGTAAAAAAAATCTATAGAGAGACTTCAGAAGCAGTCTGGGGAGATTATAAAGAAATGTGGGCCAGTTTTCCAAGGGGATTTTATAGAATATTCAATAGCACTCATGTCATAAAAAGCCTGTGGAGGTTTCCATAGCTGAGGCTGGCCCTGAATTATGATTCTCTGATGCAGAGCCTAGCAAAAGGTCACAGCATAACAGATTAGGGCTTGATTCTGTGGTGCTTGTAAAAATAGAACTACCTCACTAAAATGCAGTGGGGATATTAATTTCCAGGGCTGAAGTTCAGTTTAATAGAAAGACAGAGTAGAAAATAGAGCTGTCTTTTCAATCCCAGTGGTCGTAATAGAACCCCATCCTGTACCTCCCTGGAAACTGTCTTCCAGCCAGCTCCTAGCCATTCTGAAATGTGCCTCGTGCTTTGCTTTCAATGATAACAGGAGCTGGGTAGCTGGAGGGACAGCAATTACTGTCCACAGATGAGGGACCTGAGGCATTTGGAGGTTAATCTACTCTCTCACGGGCACACAGCAAGTCAGAGGATGTGCCAGTTTGCAGTTAGTAAAATCCTGCTTCCAAGTGGGAGCGGATGACCACGATTACATTCCGCTCTGTGCAAGGAAGGTTATTAACAGGCATGCCTACTGTGTACTAGGCCCTGTGTGAAGTGCTTGACATGCATGCTCTGACTCAATTTCTCAATGACTCTGATAGGTCAATATTCTTTCCATTTATTAGGAAATTGAGTCTCAGCTAGGTAAAGACCTTTGTCCAGATGAGGCACATAGCTCAGAAGAGGCCTGGAGCTGAGAAGAATAGGTGCCCGACCATCTGACTGGTGTAGTTTCACTCTCCTCGTGACCACAATACACCTGTTCTGTCTTTCCAGCTAGACTGGAGCCTCCCCTAGATCCGCAACTGTGTCTCGGTTCCCCCTTAATGCCTATCTAAGGGGGGGACTACCAAGGCTGCTGAAAGTAGGTGAACAGGTGGGAATCAATGAGATTGCTGGATAGTTGGGAGAATCTGACCTATTATTCTCTGAAACTGGCCTGCAACTAGCTCAAACTTTCTCTTCTTACCTTAAATCTTAGTGAAATGTCTGTCTCTGGGGAGATGTGAAAAACTGTGGGTCCAGTTAAATGGGACCAGGAGCTTGAGAAGAGAGACACTTGAAGGTCAGGCAAGAGACCTTGGTTGATGGGATGCAGAAGGACAAATGGAGAGATCCTGGGATTTTACCACTTCTAAAGTGGACTCATAGTAGGCATGCTGTCAGCATCTCCTGGGCCTTTGATGATGTCTTCCCTGGACCCTCACGTTGCTCCATAGTGGCTAGTAGCCTAGCATGGAGCCCAGCAAGAAGGCTGACCCCCATGCCCAGTGGTGGTGGAAGATCCTTAGCTAGAGTGAGTGTCCAAGGCACTTCAGCAGATATCGCCTAAGCAGGTGTTCTGTGCAGGGCCAGGTGTTCCTTCCAGGGGCAGAGGGGAGCAGAGGTGGAGACTAACCCTGGGGCTGTGGGTCATGTATAGGCAGGCTTTGGGCTCAGCCCCACCTGGGCCTAAAGGGGCAGGGCAGAAAAAGAAGGGGAAGACCGAAGACCAACCTTCCAGGGGCTCCTGCTTCAGTGAGGGGGAGAAATTCTGGTTTTTAAAAATGGTCTGACAAGACAGCACTAAAATGCCTTGAAAAGTAATAACTGTACCATATTTATTTTTTCATTTTGCAGACCTAGCATTTAGGTTGTGTATGTTACTGTTTGTTGCAGGGATAGTGGAGGAATGGGGAAAGACAGTAAGAGCAGAGCGAGTGGCATGAATTGAACCCTAGAAGGTCAGAGGAGGGAGGGGAGAGGGGCTGAGGGCGGCAGGGCTGCTTTGTGTGAAGCGGCAGAGTTGGGATGATGGATGCTCTGAAGTATTGCCCAGGTTTCCCTCTCAGGACTGAGGCACTCATGTTCCTATCTGCTGGATATGTTGGCAGCTCAGTCCACCAATTCTCAGTCCTCTCCAAGATTTGGTGTTTTCTTTGTCCAAGGTCAGGCCTCCCTGACCTGACAACCCACATTCAATGACTCAGTGGGGGTGAGAGGGAGAAAGGCCTATGCCCCGTTTCAACACAAGACAACTCTGAAGGGCCACCCGTCTCTAGGGCTCGCATGGGATTTGTGGGCTGAAATGATCTTAAGAGAGCAAAACATAAACAAAAATGCAAAGAAGAGAGGAAAGCACCCCATGTGAGAAGAATGGCTTGTGCAAAGGTGCAGAGGGGAGCTCAAAAGGCAAACATGGAAGCGTTTAGTTGGAGCGGGGGATTTTTTTTTCTTTGTCATGGTATTACAAATTAATTAATTAATTAACTTAAAAACATTTTTATTATTTATATTTATACATATTTATGGGATACAGAGTTGACTATCAGTACTTGTGTGCAGTATGTGATGATCAAATCAATGTTGTTAACATGTTCATCATTACAAATTGTAATTAGTTTTTGTGTCCCTTACCCAGTTACTCCCTAACCCCCCTCTCCCTCCCCCTTTCCCACCTCTAGTAATTATAGATCTCTTCTCTCCTTCTGAAAGTTCAACATTTTATTGTGATCTTTCTTTCTTTCTTTCCTTGTTTCTTAGCTCCCAAATATGAGTGAGGACATGTAGTATTTCTCTTTCTGTGTCTGGCTCATTTCACTTAACATAATTTTCTCCAAGCTCATCCATGTTGCTGCAAATGGCAGAATTTCATTCTTTTTTATGGCTGAGTAGTATTCCGTTGTGTATATATATACCACATATTCCTTATCCAGTCATCCGTTGATAGACATTTAGATTGGTTCCATACCTTGATTATTGTAAATAGAGCTGTGATAAAAATGGGAATGCAGATATCCCTTTGACATGATGATTTCCATTCCTCTGGGCATATTCCCAGCACTGGGATTGCTGGATCATATGGTAGTTCTATCTGTAGTTGTTTGAGAACCCTTCATACTGTTTTCCATAATGGCTGTACTAAAGCACAGTCCCACTGATTGTGTAGAAGAGTTCCCCTTTCTCCACATCCTCACCAGCAGTTGTTATTCTCAATCTTTTTGATAATAGCCAGTCCAGCCAGGATGAAATGGTATCTCAATGTGGTTTTGGTTTGCATTCCTCTGATGATTAGTGATGCTGAGCATTTTTTTCATGTACCTGTTGGCCATTTGAATGTCTTCCTTTGAAAAATGTTTATTCCTCTCCTTTGCCCATTTTTAAATGGGATTATTTGATTTTTTTTTTTTACTGTGAAATTGTTTGTTTCTTCTGTATTCTGGATATTAATCCCTTGTCAGCTGTAGAGTTTGCAAATATTTCCTCCCATTCAGTGGAGCAGAGGATTACCTGGATGAGTGTAATGTAGCCTGTACACACTTCCAGCTTCGTGGTGGAAGAGAAAGAGCTCTGGACAAGGAACTGTGAGACCCAAATTCTAATCCTGGCTCTGACACTAAGTTGCTCTGTGACCTTGGATCAGTGACTTCATTTCTCTGAGCCTCCTTGTCCCCATCTCTCAAACACCAGTGCCCTTGCATGGCCTTGTTGAAGAACAGCTGATGATGGCTTGTCTCCACGTGCTGGGTGTATCTTCTCTGCAGGGCTCTAGTTTTCCAGAGGGCAAAGACCGACATCCCATGGAATTTCGAACCTTGCTCTTCTCCGCCTTTCCTCTATGAATACCTGGTTCTGGTTCTGCCCACAGCGGGTGCTCCATGGACACTGGTCCTCAGGCCTCTCAATCAGGGAGTCAGTTCCTGGCCCCCAGGAGCCATGGCTTCTGTGCCCTACAGGCTCCACCAACAGTGTGTGAGTGACACTCTCCTGGCTGCTACCCATTCACCCTGTGCCTTATGGAACATGTAATATCGGGGCTGACAGCAGTGTCCAGAACAGAGAGGCCCTCCAGAGATCCTGACTGAATGCACCCTGCAGATGAAATATGCTCTTATCTGCCGCCTCTGCTGCCTTGGTTTTGCTGCCCACCCTCTCTGTCCCTCTCAGTGGCTGTCAGCATTATGAAGCCATTGCACACTGTTGCCAGGGCAGTGATGACTCCTGTGAACTAGTGAGGACATTATTGAAGTCAGTGCTAGCCATATGACCATGACCCTGGTCTGTGCTTACAAACGGGAACTCAGGCTCAGCTGTGGTCTGTGGTGCTGCAGCCTACATCACATTGAGAAAGAAGCTCATCAGTGCCCAGGGAAGTCTTCCTTTCTGGCCCTTTTCTCTCCTAAGAGTGAGCAGTTTTAATTGCATTTGATCACCTTTTGCAATGACCTCAGTGCCTTCCAACTGTTTTCTTAATCTTTCAGCCACTCTATTTGTGTGTGCAGCCTGCATCTGGTGGGTGTGAAATGGTTACATGCACGACTCTGAGTGGGGTAGTAGGGTGATGTTTAATGGCATTGGGCTGGAAGTGTCATGGCCTCTGTATTTGTGCACAATGGAGAATTTATTTTCAGCTCACACTCCATCTGCAAATTACTTTTCTAGGCAAATAGAGCAAAATTTACCCACCCACTTCCTGTTACCACGGTGTGACCAAAACACAGAGGTAGCTAGAGAGAACAAAAGATTTGGATGAGAGCAGCTGGCTGTTAAATTTTAGTGTGCATTAGAATTACCTGGGAGGTATGTTAAAAAGCAGCTCCCTGAGCTGCCTCCTCAGAGACTGATTTTGTAGATCTTAAGTAGGGACCGAACACTTATATTTTTAACAACCTCTTCAGGCCATTTCAGTTCATGGGTCACACACTTAGAACCACTGGCTTAGAAAAATGAATTAAAGTCAGATAGCTGCAGAACCCCACACATGGAGAGAAAAACCTTTCCTAGGAAATATTTAATTAGCAGCTGGTGAATGTCAACCTATAAAACTGTAAACACTGATATGATACAGTTGATAAAGCCTTAAAGTTAGGGTGGTCATATGTCCTGTTTTTTCAGGGTTCATGGTTAATGTAGTAGATCAATTAATACCTTTTGATTATTAATTATTATTATTAATACCTGTTAATTATGCCTCCTTTCCCCTTCAGAAAAGTGTGTGGGTTTGGACGATAAATTACATAGTTACCCTACTTAAAGTGAACTTTGAGCAAGCTCTGTCAAGGAAAGAAACATTTTTCCTGCAAACATAAGCTCTGGAGATGGAAGTAGGAAGGATGATCACATCAGGTTTGCTGATTTTTCCTCTCTAGTGTCCTCGGCTAAGGGATCAACTCAAGGAGGTTAAAAGGCCCTGATCTCATTGAGGTTTCTGTGGCATAAATAATTCAGAAAAGCCATAGCAGGCATGTTTCCAAAAGCCTAACAATCTTATTAAAATCATAGCTTACTCTCAATAAATTCAAATCTGTTTACATCCAACTTACTACATATAGCCACAGAAAAGCTTCACTTTTTCTAATCTCAATGATTTTCTCTCTTGTTCAACATTCAGATTTGATTCCCACAAACACAGAACTGCATTCTGCATTTAAGGATGTCATTTAAGGCCAAGACACTCTAATAAAAAAGCATTTATCAGCAGTAAAGTTTGTTCGAGGATTACCCACTGCGAATCAAGCCAAGCTCCTCTTTTAAACTGAAGCGTGCTATTTCGGGAATGTGACCCCTTTCATGAATAAATGACATGGTGACATTTACAGATAAAGCAAGATTTAACTGCTATGAAAGGAGGTGACAAATGTCAGGATGTCAATAATGATCCGTGAACATAATGGTTTCTTGCCTGAGTGCTGAGCAGATACATAATGTAACTGCTGCCTGCCAGCCAGCGTTCTGCAGAGGGTGAGCCCCGCGCTCCAGGAGGAGTCACGAAGGCTCCCCGTACCATGAGAGCTGGGGGCGGTTGGGGTTGGGGGGGGGGTGGGGAGAGTCTGAGTGCAATCGGGCTAATAAATGAGCCTGTTAATTCCTTCACATTGCTCTTCTGTCTGCATGCCAGGAAGGATGAAGTTTTCCTACCATCAATGGCTAAATGTTGTGAGAAAGATTTGGATGTTGTGAAAATGGTTATCTGGTTATGCCTTCATTTCCCCAAAGAGCCAAGAATGTAGAGAAAAGGTCAGGAGAAAGCCTGTGCCATCACTGTCACAGTGAGGCCAAGGCCATGGGTGGTGCCTGACCTGGTGATGCAGCCACAGACGCCTGCAGACTCCAGGGTCACCTCCCTCCCAGTGTGAGGCCAGCCAGCTGACCCAGCAGAGCAAAATGCGTCACTATGTGGTGCTAGAGGCTTCAGAACCCAAGTCACAGAGCACGGTAGCTGGAGAGTGCAGATGGCTTGGTAGAACTCAACCCACACAGGCCAGACCCTTTCCTCTGGCGTCTCTCCTGCCTTGCACTCATGCACTCTTCCGTCCTGACTCTGCTCCTACATCTTAGAAGCTGCTTTTTGCTTCCCCCCCACCCCCCACTGGCCTTTTACCTCCTCCTTTAAAACTAGATGTCCTTGAGTGGTAAATGTTCAGCAACCAGCTCTTGGCAAATGATTCCCATCAGTTTGAAGTTTTCTGCGGTGTTACCACTGCCCTGCCTCCCACAGCCGATTTTCAGCAATTTCAATACAAAGTCACTGACCTCCAAGTTGGGAAGAGATGCATACCACTGGCTCCAGCTTCAGCACTACACAGCAATTTTGGGGGTCCTCTTTGCTTTTCTACACTCACTTCCCCTTTCAGATACTACTCTGTTCCCCCAAATGGAACTACAATTTCCATGCAAGGAATCCTAAGTGTGTACTTCTAGTCTGAGTGTCTCTCTCCAAATCCAGCCTCTGTCACCAGTCCAGAAACCAGCTTCCTCCATTTCCACCTTGGCTGCTGTCCTGCCTGATCTCCCTTTGCCTCTCACTTCCTGAGGCTTGGTCTGTCCTGGCCTGCCTTCCTCGGTGGTGCTTTCTGGGTCTGGCTCATGCTCACCACCTCCTCCATCCCAGGTCTGGACAGTGTTCTTTTCTCGTGGTGTGTTAAAGTTCACTCGTGTCACATGTTACCTCATTCAACAGTAAAAATGAGAATGCAGGGGTTCTGAGGTGCTGCCTGACTTTCCTGAGGCCCTGTGGTGGGTCAGAACTCAAGCTGTGACTAGAGCCATGTTTCTGGATTCCCAGTGCCCATGCTTTCTCCAGTGTAGCACCCTTTTGACTGTTACTGCCAAAGCCAAGGCCTAGCTAAAACCTCCACATTCTCAGCTCCTCCCCAGCCCAGGCACTTGACCCACAGTGACCCCCTCACCCACCCCTGAGTTCCTGTGACAGGGGGCACTTCAGTGGTGGGGAGGGGGAAGAAGTTGTTGACAATTGTCCTTCTGGAGCCTCTAGTACCACATAGTGGCACATTTTGCTCAGCCGTCCTTCAGCCCCTTGGTACAGATACGATTTTCTCGACAAATACCATGCTCCTGTCCCCTGCAACTGCCAGAAAAGCCATGAACTTAAGAATAAGAGAGGGTCAGGATGGGGTGTCACAATCAGTGTGGCCAGGCCACCGGCCTCCAGAAGCAGTGCGGGGCATGATTTGAGGTAGAGAACTCGGATGGGGGCAGTTTTCTTCTATCTGGGGAGGTCTGTCTAAGATAAACAAAGGAACGCCATTCCTACATCCTCCTGTGCCGTGCAGGTCTGGATGACACTCTCGGCCTCGTGTGCCAGGAGCCTCGTGCTCGGTTACATGGTAAGGTCAGGGAGGCAAGCGGGGGAGGGCACAGCCTGCATGCTATAGGGCCTGGGCCAGGGCAGGAGTGATGGCTGGGCCCCTCCAGCCAGAGGCTGTCCCAGACCCATCATTAATGTAGTTCGATCTGAGTGACAGGATTCAGTTCAGGGAAGGGGACATTTTCGTTCGCTGGAAGAGTCTAGGATGGTTTTCTGGATGAGGAAAGATGTGAGCAGAGCTTTGAAAGTTAGTCAAGATTTGGTGTGGAGAGGACAGAGTCAGACAGGACACCCGGGAGAGGAAGGTGTGGTTAAGGAGAGGTTCACAGGAGGGTAAGAGCATTTCCCCGCACTCCAGTCCATCTTGCATTTTCTTGCTGCTCCAATGACCGCTGAGGCTGAGGAGGCAGACCTCAGGGACAGAGGACAGAGGGACTGAGCACTCTTCTGTCTGGAGTGTAAATGCCTTTTCTTTTCCTGGGGGGTGGGAGGGTGGTGGGGGATTCTCTACAGGTCCTCCTGGGCCCTGCCGAGGGGACCGTGGAGTAGGGAGGGCCTGGGTGCCCCGTGTGTAGACCGTGCCCTCTGGCCACAGAGTGTCCCCAGCCTTGGCCATTCCCACAGGTTTGGGAGCCACTGTGGATAGCACAGGTGCAGGCTGGGGGCCCTCTAGCTCCTCACAGCTTCCGAGGCAATTAGGAGCTTGACTGACATTTTTTTTCCTTAACACTAACTCACTTCCAACCTGCTTTACTCTTACAAGCTGACAGGATTTCAGCTCAAGGTGGGAGACTCACGATGCTGTCATCAAGTACATGTGGAGAAGAACTGCGAGGTAAATGCATTTCACTGGAAGTCAATTTTGTCTGGAAGTTTCCTTGTGGTTGGAAGTTTCTTTGAAAACTTGCTGATTAAGATGTCAGCAGCAGGTAGACCGTGCTGCTGCCTCCGTGCTGCTGGCCCTGTCTTCTCTGACGATTCTCCTGCTTGGGCCTCTGTACAGAGAGAGCAGAGAAAGGACAAGGGACATGGAAGGGTGGTGAGTGGCAGGGTCTCACTGAAGCCCAGGCCCTGTCATGCATGCTGTGCTCCTGCCACCTATGCTAAGGCTCTTCAGGATTTTTCTCTCCCTCCACAGGTGGCAGATCCCAAATATGCAGCCAAAAAATCCCAAACATGTGCAGCCGTTCAGTAATCTCGGGTGGCTGCAGAATCTGTCTTTGAAGGAGCATTAATAAACATTTTGGTTAGACAGAGCAAGCGGGAGGAAGAGAATGATGAAGGAGGACCTGAAGTGGCTCTGCCTGGTGGTGTAGGGGCTGCCCGCCCTCGTTGTGGTCAGAGCAGAAGGTCCAGAAGCATTGCCTTGAGGCTGGCTGTTTTGCTTGGGCCGCATAGAGTTGTGGATAACAGAATATGGGATCCTGACTTAGGGAACAAGGTGGGGAGAACCCCAGTGAACTGCTCTCTGGGGGTGCTCTAGCTGCATGGTGGGGTGCATGGGTGTATTTGTGTGTGTGTGTTGGGGGGGTGCTGCCCCACTGCGCCTTCCACCATGGAATTGTTGACAGGCACTAGGAGGATTGGATTCTGAAGTCCAACTCTGAGGCTTTCCTTTTCAGCATTCTTTTCCCTTGGTTTATCCTCAAAGGGCACTTAAGTCCTAACATTCTAAAGCTGAGCATCAGCCTTGGTGTGGGGCATGAGAGATAAGAGGGTGCCCATGTGTTGGGAGGGAACTCAAAGACTGGAGGTCAGCAGGAAGGGGCTCCAGGGGCTCCAAGCGTGGTCTGAGCAGCCCACTGGGGGACCCGGCTACATGCCTTTCCCCGGATTTGCAGCAATGCTAAGAGATGGGGACCTGCTAGGAGGCATGGCCTTTCTATAATCACAGCGGGGAAACTGGGTTATTTTTATTTAGACAGAGAAGGCTATGGTGATCTTGGAAGATAGGAAAATTGTATCTATATATTCCCTCATTTATTTAGCACTTTATGTATTCACTCACAGACACCTGCCGAATACTATTTTGCATCAGGCTCTGTTAAGGATGCAGAGAAGAAAAAGACCCAGTGTCTATCCTCAAGAATCTTTCTCTGGCTGTTGCTTTATTATGATGAAGATGATGATGGTTACCACTGTTACAGCAGAGTCTTACATGACAGCAAGTTTGCAGCCTTTAAGTGGAAGGCTGGCTCTGCTTAGAACTGGCTATGATTGCTAGATGACATTTGGGTCTTCTACTCCTGTCCCCAAGTCTGCTGTGGGCTGTGGCATCCTGATGAGAGAGGACAGGAAGCTCAGGAGCAGGGAAGAGCACTCACTCTTACTCTGCTAAAATAATTTTATTCTGAGACTTCCACGGAGTGAAGAGGAGCGTGTGTCTAGGTTGGAATTGGTATTTTGGAGGTGGATGCAAGTTTCTGCCCAGGTCATGCACTTCAGAACGTTACATCTCTCTCTTCACGCTCGTCTTTATCTTGCAGTCAGGGTGTCTGGTTCGATGTGCTGTAGGTTTCTGGAGGACAGAAACTGTCTCCAGGAAGTTGAGCATGGATCTGAGCACCCAGCAGGTCCCAACCCACCTTGGCTGAATTGAACCAAGGGCACAGCGCCTGCTTCAGAGAGATTTCCTGTCTCTCCACCCAGGCAGTTTGAAATTAGCAGCCACTGGTGTTCATGGTCCCCCCTCCCCTCCCGCCTGGCAGTCAGGATTTTCAGGTTTGGCAGCCTTGGCTTTCCCCTCTGTGCCCTCTAATCTCTGCCTTTGGGCCTCATTGATCCCGCCTCCGGGAAACAACAGGACCCACATTCCCCTCCCTGAATCCTGTGTTCTGGAAGGAGTCTGGTGCTGGAGAATGTCCTTCCTGCTCCAGGAGCCAGGAGCTGTGCTCTCAGCCGGATTACTCTAGAGGGGGAAATGATGTTTCCTGGCAGTCAGGTTCTCGGCGCCACCCTGTGCCTCTGGAAGATGTGTTCTTTGGTCAGGCTGGCCCAAATGCAGACTCTGCTGGGTATCCTCCTGACTCATCTTGCTGGGGTCAGTGCCCAGAGAGAGTGTTATGGCTGCCATTGCACAGAATGTGAGCCGAGAACAGTGGGTGCCACCAAGCTCCCTGACATAACCATGTCTCTGGGGATACTGTAAAAGACAGTGGCTCTCCACTCTCAGAGCTTTGTCCTATTGAAGCATTAGGATTGTGATAATCCAGACAGCACGGGAGAAGTTAGGATCACCTGAAGCTTTATTGGAACACATCTATGGAAATAAATGTAGCACGTGTCAGTGTGCACACATGCATGCATGTGTTGCCTGTTTCTGTGTATAGGTCCATGCACGTGTGGATCTGTATAAACACACCAAAAGACAATGTAGTTAAGAGATTAGTATTTTAATATATAAATCCAGAAGAAAACACCGAACTATCACATGTGCAACTCTAGTTGAGAATATTTTCTTAATTACTGCAATGAGGAAATTACTTAAACAGTAAAACAAAAAATTCAGTTTCTCTTTGACCGGCCCATTGACTCTCCCAAGGTCTGCTTCCCATCCCGTGTCACCGTCTTGGACACCGATGTTCATGTGTGGCAGCTGTAGGAAGCATGAGCAGGCCAGCTCCTGGGGATTTGTTCAGGGCCGGGGGCCGCAGCTGTGCCTTTCTTCACTGAACCCCACCATTAGAAGAACCTCTCTCTGACTTTTAAACTTCGAGGGTGAAGAGCATGATGCCAATTTTCAGGTGTGGCATTTCTGTGAATGAGCAAAAAGCAGTTGGGGAGCTATAACATGTGCATATTATGAAGCAGTGTGGAGCATCCAGGCCTCAAAGCCTGATGTTTCTCTTACATCCCACAGTTTTATGACTCCATACCTTTAAATATTCATTTCCATTACTCTACATGAGGACATAAAGTCAGATTGTGCTTCCACAAGTCCCGGTGGGTGCCAACCCCTGCCGTCCTGACAGCAGCTTCCTTAGGAGAGCTAAGGAGAGTCTTGCCCTCCCCACCCACAAGACAGAGTACCAAAAGAGCTGGCCTGGCAGCTTTGGCCCCTCTGAGGGTGATAGAGTTTGGATGTGTTGTCCCCCCAAAACTCATGTGGAAATCTGATCCCCAATGTGGCAGTGTTGGGAGCTGTTTGAGTCATGGGGTCAGATCCCTCATGAATGGATTAATGCTCTCCCTGGGGGGGCAGGTGGTGAGTAAGTTCCCACTCTGAGAGCTGGTTGTTTAAAAGACCCTGGCACCTCCCCTTTTTCTCGCTTGCTTCCTCTCGCCTTGTGATCTGCTTGTACCTGCCGGCTTCCTGATTTCTGCCGTGAGTAGAAGCAGCCTGAGGCCCGTGCACGATGCAGCTGTCCCAGACCCGTGAGCCAAATAAACTTCTTTTCTTTATAAATTACACAGTCTCAGGTATTTTGTTACAGCAACACAAAAACAGACTAATACAGAGGGTGACATGGTCGGGTCAGCCATCAGGTGTCCTCTGCTGAGGGTCACCTCTAGGCTCTTCTTTTTTTTCTTCTGCTGTTAGACTTGGTTACTGCATTCTATGTATATGTGTGTGGGTAGCATTTACCCACTCTCAGCAGGCAGCATGCACACACCCCTCCTTCTAACCTGGTGTCTGCCATGGCTCTTGAAACATACTGGGTGTTCAGTAACTATTTGTTGAATGAATGATTCTCCCATGTAAAAGACTTACATGTTCTTTAGTGATTATGGTTTTCACAAATAAATAACACCTGGTTGTGAATAAACTATGCAGTGAGAAGACCAAGTAATGAAGCCACACGGTCAGGTGAAGTGACCCAGTTACTTGTTCACTTCTTCACCAACTTTCAGTCCCCTGAGCGGCTTGCTTGCTGGAGAAAGACTTCTGATTCGGAGGCACAGCACCAATTCTCCCGTGAACACCAGCCAGACCAGGCACAGATGACCGAGCTTTAGTCGGTCCTCAGCTTCACTCGGTCCTCAGACAGACCGACCTTCAGTCGGTCACACATCTTTGAGTGTGTGGTCCTCAGCTAGCAGTAGTTATATTGGCTGGAGAGGATTACTGGGCTGCTGCCACAGCTTGTGATTTATAACAAATTGACATAAGCAGAATGCACAATTTCTTTTTTCGTATGGAATATCTCCAACTTCTTCAATTTCTTGGTACTTCTTACAGAATCTCCGATCAAGCTGAATTATTTCAGATCTGTACACAATCACTATTCTGGGCAAAGTGTCAGTCATAGAGTCATCAGGAAATTTGGTTCTGGGGGAAGACCCACATCAAACACTGAATTCAATGATTTTATGACTCTGTGTTGGGTTTTCTTAGAATGACATTGCTGCTCAGTTCACCTGAGGTCCAACAAGTGAAAGGTAGTCATTGAATGAGAAAAGAGGCTGAGATTTGGGGCCATATAATGTTGAAATGTGTTGTTATAACACATAATAATAGAACAGCTGTCTATCCCAGCATTTCATAGACATTTACAATCTCCTGTATATATTGCATTTCCTTAAAAGAGCTGGACACAACACCCTGGACAAATTCCTCCCCCCCCCGCCCCACCCCACATTACTGCCAGCTTCAATCATTACAACGCTAATAACACAGGGCTAGAGGCGGGATGTGGTCAATAGGACCCATGTACAGGCATTGCTCTTGGAGCATGAAGTGTCACATTATAGCCACCAAAGCTACTCTTGGCTCCTTAATCTGACTTGGCCTCTGAACCTAAGACTTTAAAAGACAACTTTTCTTCTACACATCTATGTAGACTTCTGCTGTCAGTGTTGATTCCAACTACATGACCAGAACTCCCAAATCACAGATTACAAAGCTCTTGGTCCCCATACTACTCCTGTGAAGTGGACTATTGCCCTCCATTTCTACAGATCCCTAAACTAAGACTCCGAGGGGTAAAGTGACTTATTCAAAGCCATGCAGCTGATTGGTGATAGGGCTGACACAAGAACTCAGGACTTCTGAATTCTAATCCAGTTCTGTCTACACTGCCCAGCATACTACACCCTAACCCAAGAACTGTCTTTCTGAAAAGGATTGTCAAGTTCTCCCCACTGACAAGGCCTTTTGATCTTAATCTTCAAAGCTTGTGAAGCAAACACTGGTTTTATCCCTGAACACTTCATTTCCAGTGTCTCTCCTCCATTTCTGGGTGTTGACCTGGTGCCATTCCAGCATTGCAAGTGAGATTCTTCCTGATGCCTTCTTCTGATCTCTGCCTTTCTATATGTTCTTTGAGAAGACTTTAGAAATGTGCAGCCCTGGGCAGTGTGGGTTGTCTTAGCTGGCTCCTCTTTGGAGAGTGGATTATATACAGAGCAGAGGTGCATGCATCTATGCGAGTTGCACAGCAGGGGCTTGATAAGCGTTAGATTACAACTTCAGAATCAAAACAGTGACATATGGTGATGAATGGGCTCCATGACAAGTGAAGGACATTTGCCTTTGGGGTCCCCTGTCTCTTTTTTCTGGCAACTCCCCCAATGCTTCTGACATTCCACCTTTCAAGGATTTGTGCTTTTCCTTTTCCAAAAATGTTCCCAGAAAAGGCATGACTTTCACTCACTCTGTTATAAATGACTCGTGCTGATTTTCAGGTGGACTTGGGGGACGGAAAGAAGTAAAGCCTAGAGAAAAGGAGGAATCTCTGGTGACAGGACTCCTGACATTGGCCAGCATATGGGCCAAGGATCAGATCAGGAGAAAGAACCTTTAGATGCCCACCTCAGGGTCAACTGCCTAGGGAATACTGGCCTTGGAGGGCATATCACATAGTTCTTCTGCCACCACTGGGTTCCGGCCCTTAGAAAAGAATTAAGATGCTGCAGCACTGCACCAGTAAGCTGTGCTTTCACCTCGGTTCTGGGCATATCACAATCCCTTTCCTTCCAGAGCCAACTGAATTAATTGGGAAAGGAGAGAGCCCCAGTGACTTGTGCTCTGACAAGCCCTTGGTCTCTTTGAGCTCCGGTGACAGGCAGCCAGACTTCAAAGGCCCTCGTGCCCTCCTTCTTTTACCCTGCCTGTCAAGAAAGGCTGCTGAGGAGCGGATGCTGGGGCTGGGGAGGGTGACCAGGGACTAGGTCTCCCTGACATTTGTCCTTCCCTCACTGCCGACAGCTAACTCAAGATCGGCTCTGTACCCTGCTGCCACAGCCCCCCAACCTCTCACACCAGGGAGACAGCTTGTCTCTAAATTTAGCAGGAGGAGGGGAAGCGGGGTCAGCGTGTCCCGGGTGAGGACTGAAGGCGGAAGTGGAATAAAAGAGACAGTGGACCAGGGGTCGTGGGGCTCGGGGCTGTGAGAAAGAGAAGCCTGAGTGAGGGGAGGGTTTCTAGTCAGGAGCAGTGGTTACAGATTGAGAGAGAAGAGAGTCTTTTAAATAGTTTTTAAAATGTTGAGTGTGACTTTTGTTGTTAGTACCAGGGAGCATTACTAATGTGTGCTAATGGAACCGTCAGTTTGCATTTGTGAGGAGGCTGAATTAGAGCTCTCTTTTAATGCAGTCCGAGCGTGTTTAAGCAGTTAAAGCTGCTGTAACTGGAACGGGACCAATGGCATTTCTGTCCAGTAGAAGGCAAGGTGGTGGAGGGGGTGCTTATTAAACACCTATTATGCGCCCTGCCTGGAATTTGCACGTTCCATTACTTAGCTCATTTAATCCTTACAACAGTTTGGTGTGATAGCTTTCAGGATAATTTTATTTTTTGAATTATGGATTAAGCCGAGGCTCGACTTGTAGACTTTAAGTGACTAGTCTAGGATTTGGCTAGATCTGTCAGATCTTAAACCCATGCTCTTTCTACTCCTGTAATAAATGAATGTGAATACCCTGAAATCCTCCCTCCAGAATACTAGTCTATGGCTCCAACTTCTTTGTTCAAGAAAGTCACATTTCTTACATTCCTTTTAATGAACATGACAAGGATTTGTTCTTTTAATTTCCTGACAGTTCTGTTTACACTCTTGCTTAACTTAGCAAACCATGTCTGTCCTGAATGGAGCTTGGATGAGTTTCAGGAAGCTTTGGTCATCACAGTGAAGCCACAACTCTGGATCAAAGCCTGTGTGGCTGATTGGAGCTATGACAGCTTGATGTCTTCAGTTCCCACCGCATGCCCAGATACGCTTTCTCAAGAGGAAACTTTTAGGCAAGAGGAGCATTTGGATGGAAACATGTCCCTAACCAGACAGGAAGCAACAGCGACATGGAAACAATATGCACTGTTTCAATTCTCCAATTCTCCAAGGAAGCTTTTTTTTAAAGTAGCTAAATGACAAGATTCGGAAGGTTATTCTGAAGTATATTTATTTATGATTGTGCTAGCACTACCTGTTGCTAGGCAACCAAGAGTTTAAACAGCCATCAGTAAGAGGACGAACATTTCCAGGTCCTACGTCTGGTGTGGCTGACATAGATGTGGGGCTTGGGGCTGGGCAAGAGATGCTCAGCTGATGCCTGTTTCATCCCAGAAACTGGCTTAGTAAACGATAGGCACTTGTACACGGGCCTTTTCTAAACAGGCAGATCAATGAATGAAGGAGTGTCCTAAAAGGAGCTTCCATATTTTTTTAAGAGCTAACCTCCCAGTGAATTCTGGAAGTAATTTTAAAATGGGGAAGAGAGAAGCAGACCTCTGAAAAGAGTGAGTGTGAGTGTGAGTGAGTGTGTGTGTATGTGTATATGTCTGTGTGCATGCATATGCATGTCAGTGTATGTGTGCATATATGCCTGCATGTGTGTATGCGAGCATGCATTTGTATATGCATGTGTATGTGTGTGTGTGCATGTGTACATGTATGCATGTGAGTGTTCATGTGTGTATGTATGTGTGTGAGCATATGTCTATGTATGCATTTGCATGTGTGTGTGTTCATGTGTATGTGTTTATGCATGTATATGTGTGTGTGTTTGGAGGAGGAGAGGGAGGGGAAAGTCTTAGGCAGTGGAAAAAGAATGGTTTGAGGGCTTTTGGGCTCTGTCAGCAGCCGCCACCTTGTCAACCATGTGTGCCACCATGCAGGTCACCCTGTAGGTCTAGAGCCTGGCTACCCTCCATTTGATATCATACTTTCTCTGCAGTACATGTGCCCTGGGCAGGGTGGGGAGGTGAGTGGTCTGCTAACAGGCCAGGCCCTGCCTCTCCTGCCTCACCTGGGAGTATAAACGCTGACCTCCAGGGGGCTGGGGAGCACAGGATTCCCTGCTCTGTGCATGGATGCAGCTATGTGAGCCGTGCAAGCCCATGTGCTGTGCAGGAAATGACTGCTGCATTATGAAACATGGTTCATAATGCTAACATGCAGTTTCCCATGCAGCTCTTTTTATGTTAAAGCCTGTTTCTCCCAGTGTTATCTAATGGTTTCCTAGGTGATGCTCTCCCCGGCCACGCTGTCACTGATGCTGGAGTTGGATATTATCTGTAAGCACTAAATATCTGCTTTGTTCACTCAGCGCTGCTTGCTCTTTCTCTCTGGGCGGGTGGCTACTGTCTCGTGTGGACCCCTAATGGCTGTGGGAGAGAAGAAAAGGCTGTATCGGTCTTCCCACACTTTCTAGTCGTGGAGCTGGGTTTCCGTTTTTACTCACTGGCAATTACTCATTTCAAAGTAATATGAAGACTTTGTTGGTTGCCGATGAATTTTCCAAATTGAGACAAATTTGGGGCACAGAAACCTTGCCAGTATTCATATGAGGAACAGACATCCCTTTCTCGGAAGGATAGATTAAGTTGTTTTTCTCTTTATACCTCAGTTTCTATCTCTGTAAAATGGAACCTCTGCAGTAATATCAAGAAGTATCATCAACAGTTGCTGAAAACTTCAAGTAAGGAGCTTTGATTTCTTTTTCTTAGACTTCTCAGACAGAAAGGTCCAAATATAGCCCCAGGCTGGCTTTTCATAATGTGATGGGAAGACAGGGTGTCCCTGAAGTTTGAGGGAGCCTGCTGTCACTGTGGGAAGAGGGCCTGACAACTTGGGCAGTAGCCACACAAAGATGCAGTTTCTAATCTGTCAAAATGCTTTTTCTTAGAAGTCCTGATTACATTAGCACATCCTCTGTGTGATCTGATGGTCTCTCTCAGAAATCCTCTCCTTATAACTGTAACCAAAACCAATCAAATTATATCAAGATCAGGAAATAAATACACTACATCCTTTAGGGGGAAAAAAACATATGCATATACAAGGGCACTTCAAATAGTTTACGGAAAAATAGAATTAAAAGATAATGTGAATCTTTCCATGAACTTCTTGAAGTACCCTTGTGTATTACTTCTGGAACTGAATTTAAAGGTAAATGACGTGTATCATAGTTTAGCCCTAGATTTCTGAAGCAAGAAGTGGTAGGACAAGAAGGACCTGAGAAGAAATAAGAACTGTTGGAAGAAAATATGATATTAATGAGTATCTCAGAGTAAAATCACACACTGATCTTCTTTATGGTGCAAAAACAGGATATAAAAGAAAAATAAAAGACCATTATTTGATTAAGTGAAGCAAGTAATCCCAAGAGATTGAATGATTCAGTTTTTACTCCAGAGAAGAACTTCTTCTTGTTTTCACGCTCCTCAGTCTTGTCTTGGCTGGAGATCCATGCAGGGACAGTGTATTTGGTTGAGCTTATGACAGAGTCCCTGAAGAATGAAATGGCCATAGCGCCGAGCACATGACAATGCTGTGCCTCTGCTGCAGCTGTTCACTAGTAGAACTATGCCATCTTTGCTCTGAGAGTTTCATTTATCTGTTCTATAGCACAGATTTTTGTCTCTGGAAGGACCAGCTCTGTGGACAAAATTAAAAAGGACAGAGTAGAGCACTTGGGGTAACAAGCTGATTCCAATTCTCATGCCCCAAACATGATTACACAAAGTGCTACCAGTTGGTGTCACTCAGATCATCCTCAAATTCCTGGAACCTTTCAGTCATTGAGAAAGATCTGACTCTGGGGCCTTGGGAGTACCAGTCAAAGTGATGCATTCATATGTGTTTGATTGGGACCCACAGCAAGAAATGTTTATGGTGGTGTCACCTAGTACACATATGCGTATATAAAGATACATACATATATGTATATATAAAGATATATGTATAAGTGAAACAAACATTTCGTAAAACTACCATCTCTATGTGGGATGCACTCTGATCGTTGTGGTTCCATTCCATTTCATTCCGTTACAAATAATTGGTTATGACTCTGTAACTAATTTTACTACTCTGACAGTAATATAGAACCAGGTGCGCAGTAGAAAAGGGACTCCATTGGACCATGTCTTCAAAGTTGTCCTACCTGCCCACCTGGAAGAGGACTCATGTGGCCTCATGTGGCAGCCCCTACTGTAGTTTAATGACGTCTGACAAATATTGTAAAAAAACAGGGCATTTAAAAACCATTATGGGTTATCATTTTGCTTCAGTGTATTAGATTGAATCAAATACAAGTTTTATGAAGTGAACGTTAATACTAAAAGTATTATATTAACTTAGTAATAAATCAGTCATTTCCTTTAAATTTATTTTGGAAGGGGTATAGAAATAAAAGGTATTAATATTTATGGAAGCCTAATATGTGCCAAGTATATTACACATGTTATCTTATTTAATCCTCAGGGTCACCCTGAAAGAAAGCTCTTATTTTCATAGTTTTATAGATAAGGAAACTGAGGTACCGAGAAAGTAAAATGCCATGCTTAACTCCAGGCAACTCGTCAGCCAGGGAGCCAAGGTTTACACGTGAGTCTGTTTCACTATGAAGCAGCTGCTCTTTTACCTGCACTCTGCTGCCTTCTCTGTGAGCTTCAAACTGACCTCCACCTTCGTTAAGCTGGCAAGCTCAGACTACTGGCAATTTCTAACATTTCTCTAAGAGGTTATTTGTCCTTGGGTTCAGAGCTATCCCCAAAGTAACTGAAACAAGGGATTTTTTACTCTGTGGTTAGACATTTTCTGGGCAGTAGACCCTGATTCCGATCATTAGTTAAAGCACAAGTCAGATTAATGATGTCAGAACTTTTCAAACACAAAAAGCCATGAGTGGACATATATACTTGGGACCAGAAGTACTCTCTTCTTCCAAAGGGCAGCCTACACTCAGTCTGTAAAGAGGCCCAGCTATTGCTGAGGACTGTTTAGCTGGGAGGCTTGATTGTTGGTCAGGGGGCACCAAATAAGAAACAAGGTGGTGTCCTGGGAGGGGAGAAAGGCTCTGGACATCAAAGCTATGGGCCAACATAGGATGCACTGTTGTGACACTGTGCAAATTTGCAAAAACTACTCGATTCTCATGAGCCTGTTTCCTCATCTGGAAAATGAGGTAAATTATGAAATCTACTTTATGGAATTTCTGTGTGAGGATTATATAAGCAAACACACAGTAACGCTATTAGATTTTATTATTATTGTTATGACTTGCCACTCAAAGCGTTCAGCTTTGCTGTCTCCAATTCTCCACGCTCTCATTCATGTCCAATTTCAGGGGGTAGGTAGAGATGAAGGCTTTGTTCCTGCCAACAGAGAGGGCTGCTTATGTTTTTTCATTGCATGATGCCAACTCACAAGAGCACCATTTGCTTATCCAAAGGTACCTGATTCCTCAAAAGGGGCCTACTTTAAAAACAGTGAGGCCTTGAGGGGAAATTAGATCTTGCCATGAACACAAATCCTTTAAAAATTTCAATTTGTCTGTTTTGATATTTGCTCCTCTCTCCTCTCTGTGTCTATTATCTAGGAAAAGAGGTACATTGTGGTTTTTGACTCGATAATGCGACCTATATTAACAGGAAAGAAAGTTCAGAAGCAGAAAGAAAACTATGGTGGAATGGTAAAAAAGGTAAAAGGATGTAGTTTTTAAAAATGTCCTGCTGAACACTTTGAATTGACAAAGGCACCATTGAGAATGCCTCCCAACATGTAGATTTGAGGAACTGTTTTGCCTTATAACACTTCAGAGAAGTTCCTGTGACAAAAATTAGTCGGAGTGTAGTAGAAATGGATCAAAGAAGGAACAAAAGGATGTCATTCATCAGTGAGGGCAGATAAAAACCCAGGTCCTCAACCTGCAGTTTCCGCAGAGTCAGGCTCTCCCCAGTTTTCTTTATTGCTGGTTTTACAGATGACAACAGAGGAGATGGGTGGAGAGATATGTTTTCTGGGGCCAGTCACTTGTGCAAGAGGGTCACAATTAGGAGCCCACTGGTACTTGAGGAAAACAAGTCAGAAGTGGTCTCCTTACGTTTGAAGTACTGAGAAGCATTAGCTCACAGACAAACGCTAGGCCACTAATCGGAAAGAGGCTCCACATTAAAATTTGTCTCTATCTGGGACTGGGTGGCCTGTAAAACAGCCTGGTGGTAGGTGACCACAGTGGACAGTGGGCTGGGGGCTTGCTGCTGGCTGCAGTTGTCTGAGGAAGATGGACCAAGCAGGGCATGTAGGCTTCTCAGGTTTGTTATGATACAAATGCTGCTTAGTTATTGGAAGGACAGTGGTGCCCAAGGACTGGACCACCATTCTGGATCTTTCCTTGAGGCCACTAACCTAGTAATGAAGAAGCTCCTAGTCACTGGTCAGGATACAAGAGTGGTTCCTGGTTGCTTGTCAGATCCTAACGCTGGCGGAAAGCCGGCAACAGCATGGGTTATCTTATGTTTGCATGCTCTGCCTTTCACTTCAGGCTCTGCTTCTGTCAAAGGGTATCGTGAACAGCAGTTGGCCCCTAATGTGACACGCTGTCTTCAGGGAACTGATTCTTCATTGCTTTGGGTTCTGAATACATGGAGGCCCAAGGAAGATGCTTGTCTGTTCCATCCAGGGTCATGACCTTCAAATACATTCTATCTGCTCAGTCCTGTCTTGCTTCCTTACATATCCTGGTAAAAGGTATGGACTCGGTTTCTCTCTAAAGAGCCCACCACTCACTCCAGCTCTTCCTTTCCACTCAGGCTTCAGAGTCTACTCCCAGCCCCATATCCCAATTCCCTATCCAATTCTGCCATCAAAAATCAATATGAAAGTTTCCTCATGAAGATGAATGACAGCATTTAAAAGCATGACCTTTTCTGCATTTTCATTTGAATAGGGTAACAGTGTCCCTATGGGACACTCTTTACTTTTTCTGTACTTCCCAGTTCATGCTTATGTTTACCCATTTATTTCTACAACCCCATCTCATCCTTTACTGCCTCCAAAACTGATTGCCACTTTTCTCGATTGTCAATCAACCTGAATCAATTCTTTGTCTTTGGTTTTCATCTCCTCTTTGGTTTCAACAAATATCTGGCGTCCCAGTTTTGGAACTGCTTCTTTTATCTTCAGTCCCTAAATTCTTCCTATAGGTACCACATTATCCAGATCTTCACCATCACTAGACAAACCTAAAATCTTGAACCTGAGTTAGAATTTTCCCACCACAATCTGTATACCTTTCCCTTCTCCTCCGCTTCCATACCCAACTGAATGTTCCTTTGCCTTTATTAGGCATGTCAATAGTTTCTACTCTTCCCATCAAATTGAATCCATTTTGAATTCACCTGAATCCCTGCCACTAGATTTCATCTCCACTCATGCCAAAGATTCTCAAGTCAAGATCAAGATTCCTATATTCCCTTATATTCCTCCAGGTTTGCCATGTCACCTTCTTTCTTAATGGATATTATTCATAAAGGAGACTAAAGAAGGCCAGTGAACCAGGCAGGCCTGTATCTCAAGGGAAGCGCAGATTTGGGTGAAGTGGTGGGTCTCTTGAGCAGTTGGGTAGCATGAAACCACCTGAGTGTTTTGTCTTTCTCTCTGTCTAATCCGAGACACCTCTGTCACTTGCAGAGACTCTAAGCAGGAACTCACTGTGATTGCCACCTGGATGGGTTGAGAGATTTAAGTGCCCCAACTCACAAAGAGGCAGATCAAGTGAAAATAAACATTGTGACACTTAAGAATCAAAAAGAGCATTTGCTTTAGGCTGGATATGTCACTGCATATCACCGTAATGGACTGCTCTGTTCCTGATGCGAAGTCCCACGTGATAAGCTGCTGCCACTGGCAGAGCTGGCCTTGGAGGTTGCTACCTGAGTCCCTTATACCTCATATATGATGCCTCCCTCCTTCACTGCTTCGAACACATTCTTCAGAGTCTATACACAGGACAGTAGGTCTGCTGCTGAGATGTCCTCAGCTCTTTTGGGAACCCCAGTGAGCTCTCAGGCTGGAAAGCGTAACTTTCTCAGTGAATTCAAATACTACACTTTTCTGAGAAATTTGGAATGAGCCTCCCATTCCAAGATGGTTTGTATTCATCTTAAATTCAACTTAATATTTAGCACAGATTTACGAGACATGTGGTAAGTTTAATGCACTGTGCATGTATAGAAAAACACATGAATCCTGTTCTAGAGGGATAACAACCTAGCGAGCTAGAGAGAAATGTACACACACACCTACAGACTGAAAAATGGGCTTAGTATTATAATATAAGTGACAAAAACTCATGTGAACCTAGGTGAAGGAGAAAGGAGTTCTGATGAAGGGAAAGGCAACAGAAAGCAAGAAAACCTTCCTGGAAGAGTGAGCTATTGAGCTGTGCCTTGAAGAACAGATATATCGAGACTGGCAGGAAGAGGAGGGAGCAGAGTGAGAAAAGGGCTGTGCGGGGACCTGCGGTGCTGGAATGTGGGGTATGCATGTTTGGGTTGGTGGGGGGAATCGGGAGGCATCAGATGTAGGTTGAATAGTCTTCAAGTTTAACAACACGACACTCAATAAATGACAACAGTTGTGCAAAGCACAAGCTTAGCCATGGAGAATGCAGGGAGGGCTAGAAGAAAGTACAGTGTGTCCAGGAAGTAAAGCCACACAAACCCTGGGGCTGTTTTTGGAGCTGTCGTAGCCATGGCTTTCCCATTGCTCAAATTTCCTCTGATCTCTCTTTCTCTTGGCATTCTGAATGCTCAAACTCACCCTTTTCTTCACTTGCTGAACCCTGAGGACGTGGACCATCTGACCCTTCCCATCCCCACTTCTTGTCTAGACTGTTGATGTGGATGGACTTTTAGAGCATCTCGTTCTCTGCTTATAAATGTGAGTGGTGATCTAGCTCTTCTATGCTCCGGCCAGCCCTGAGTGGACTTTTTCTTCACATAAATACAGACAGATTTTACGTTGGTAATTCCTGCCTCTGCTGAATGTTTCTCCCCCCAGGCATTAACTTTGTTGTTACATAGGCACACAGTTTCAATGCCTGGCATGGCTCTCGGTGTTATGGATGTACCAGGAAAAAAAATAACAAAAAACAAAAAACCGTCACTATTAAAGGTGTTCCGACTTCAATGAGTGATGAAGTTGTATGAATCCCAACTTGTGGTTCCAAAAGATTTCCACAAACCTCTTGATTTCCAAATGAGAAAATCACGATAAATAAGCAGTTAATTAGTTCTTTCAGCGAAGGCCAGACATCACAGACAGCACTGTGCTCTCCATGCTCTCAGGAAAGGGAGGCCAGTGCCACATCCTGAAAAACATGCAGTGTGAGCGTGAAGACGCAGTTCATATAAATTCAAGTAATGTCCTTTGACTTTTCATTAAGCCGGGCATGTCCCAGTTACCCCCTTGAGGACTTCCTTAATGTTATCATGGCAACATACAATTAAGTCAGATTACATTTTCTATATGCAGGGAGAGGTGCTAAGATACCATTCTAAATTATTCATCAGTTTGCTTTTCACAAAACAACCCCAGATATGACTTTAGGATGTGCAATATTAAAAAATGACAGATAATTCGATATTGCTATATGATGTAAAGAAGTCTTTCTTCCTTTCCCCAGGGAGAACAAAAGACTTAATTGAACTCCACATGTGTCGCTGTGCTTATCAAAATTTACCGTATTACTCTGATTTATGTGGTGGATTGTGAACTCCTTGAGAATTAACAGAAGTTTCTTCCCCAGGGCTGGAATATCCTGATTTTAGCATTATAAAGCCAGGGACAACTCTGAAAAGGAGTTAAATCATTTCTCCTTTTCTCTCTCACCCTGCGGGTATATGTGTATTTGTGTGTGTGGGGGGGTTGGCTTGACCTTTGGTAATCATATAACTGTCACAAGGAGTCATTAAAAAGACTGATTACATAAAGGCACCTTCAGAATGGCATCATGCTAGTAAAATTCAAGGGTCCCCCTGTGTTTCAAAGGAGAGAGAATGAATTGGGGTGCTGGGTTTTGCAGCTGGAGGCCCCAGGGACTTGGTATTGGAAACAGTCTGCCATGGGTCTCCTGTGCTCCTATACATATTGCTGGGAATGCTGAGATTGCAAAGCCCTGAGCCCTCTTTATCTGGGCCATTTCTCATTGCTTGTTTGCAGCGAGCAACCTTGAAGGATGAGGTAATATCTCCTCTAAGACAGACAGCAGGCTTTCCTACACATCGCTATGAAGCTCTGGGCTCCTAGTCTCAGTACTCATCCTACATTACGGTGCTAGGTCCACCTGTGCTGGCCCTGAGGTCATTGAGGCTCGCTGACTGTGCTGATGCTCTGGCTATTGCTTCTGTTGTGAGACACAAAGTCTTTTTTCTCTGAGTCAGGAAATCATCCATGAAACTGTAGTAAGTTAACTTGTTAGCTTGCAAGTAGGGTAACATTGCAGACCCTTCACAGACCCTAATGATTAATGTGTAATGCCCATGGTTTCTTTTTCATCCCTCTGTCTGTTCTGAAGATATAATTCTTCTTGTTGGAATATCCTTTGTTACTGTTACACTCAGTCCTCACATACTCTCAGGCCAAAATCTGAGTGGAAGTCTTCTTTATTCTGAAGATCTCAACAGAGTCTATGCTTGACTTCTAAGAAATAAAATGCCCTGGATAAATGCCTTCCACCCCAGACCTTCTTTATCAGAATGTACCTGATAAGACTGGGCTTATTAGCCCCTTGTGGGCAGAGTAGACAAAATCTCTGATGTGTGGCAAATAGTTGCTCCCTGGGTCTTAACATGTTCAAATTTATGATATCCCTATACATCTGGGAGAAGTCTAGGTGCATTATTTAAATGCCTACTTCTGGGCTCTGTCCCCAAATTCAGATTCAAGGTACTTTGAAAGCTGTACCTTTGGAAGTTACCTAGATGCTAGGGCCCCAGGTATTAATTTGTAGGCCATGTCTGGTGCATGTGACCCATAGGAGTGTGAGCTGATGAGCAATGGAAGCTCTGTCTTATAGTCTGAGACTTCTCTCCTGTTTAACAGGAAATCACTGTGTCATGTTTGTTTTAAGAAGAAGTGTGGCTCTCTGTAGCTGGGCATGCCCTCCCCAGCAGGAATGGTTGCTATTATTACTGTGCACTACTTCTGATGAGCCAGCCTGGCCAAGGAGTAGATGACAACAGAACTGTAGCCACCACAACCCCCGCCACGCCATCAATAGTTCTTCATATGCCAGTTGTCTCCTACATACCAGGTACCTTAAACCTGTGATCTCTAAACCTCACAGTAGTTATGAGACTGAATATTGTACTGGCCACTTTTCATCCAAGGAAATGGGACCTAACTCGATCACATGGTTTCTGAATGACAAAGCTAGGATTGTAACCCACAGCTCTTTGAGTTCAAAGTCTTTCCATTTTATAGTGGTGCCTGTCTAATTCCACTTTCTTCACAAAACCTTGGCAAGATGAGATGTGGTCTGTGAAATTAATGAAGACCATCATTTCCCAGTTCAAATACCACTTAAGAATCTATATCACTTGCAGAATAATATCATTTGCAGAATAAAGTCCAATCTATTGCTTTTTGGTGAATTCTGTCTGTAAAATTGACTCTACCCTCTTTCCAGCTACATTCCCTACTATTCACCCACAAACAGACCTTAAACCATGCCACATGGAAATATCTGTGATTCCCTATAGTGTCAACAAATTTTCTGTTTGTGCTTTTGCTTCAGCATCTCCAACCTGAAACAGCCCACTTTTTCTCTAAGAACTCATTGAAAGCCTACCATCTTTAAAGGTTTTAAATCCAGCATCTCCTCTACGAAGCCTCTCCAGATTCCCACAACTGGTGGTGAACTTTGCTTCTTTTTGCCATGACAGTCCCTTTTCCCTCTGAAGGCCCTGATCTCACACTGCCTTAGCACAGTCCCCCTTCCAGACTATGTTCTTCTGAAAAGCAGGTTGTCCCAGGTGCCCAGATCTTGCTTGTGCTTCAGATCCGTGAACCCCATTGCCTACTAAATATCTCCCCTTGGGAATTTCACAGGGCAGTTCTCAACCTCAGTACAGCCAGAAGTGAACCCCTAATCTCCCTCACAAATGTTCTTCTTCTCCAATGCCCCCATCTCAGTAAATGCCCCCGCCCCACTCATTTGCCCAAGCCAGAAATATGGGTGTCATCACTGACCCCTTCTCCCCATCAGTTGTCATGTCCCATCAGCCATCTAATCCTTTTGCATCTACCTCCTAAATGCTTCTCAAATCTAAGAATTTTCATTGTTCCTGTGATTTCTCAAGTTCAAGTGAGCATCGTTTTTCACCCTGATTATCATAGCAGCTTCCTTCAAACTAACCTCCAAATTTTCTGGTTTGCACCATCCAAACCACTTCTCACTGCTATAGTCAGAGCAAGCCCTAAAAAATGCAAATCTGATTATGTCCCTTTCCTGCACAGAAAACTCCCCTGCTCAGAAATTGCCCTTAGGATAAAATCTAAACAAGTGGTTTATGTGGCTTCTCTTTACATGACTATTTTATACTTCTCTAGCTATATTTTTCACAATTTCTTCCCTTTGCCCTTTATGCTTTGGCCATTCTCAACCTTATTTCTTCAGACAAGCAATGCTCAGTTCCCCCATGTTTTTCTCTTTGCTTCCAAGAATACTGCTTCTACCCCCACCCTAGTGCACTCATCTTCACCTGGCTACTCCTCTTCTCTGTCTGTTTTGATGTAACTTCTGAGAGGCTTTCTCTGACCCACAAAGACTGGATTTGGTGCTCCCCAATGTCCTGCTGTAACACTCTGTACTCCTCAATCAGGATTGTTGCTTTAACAGTCTGTTTCCCTCACTAGGCTGATGAGAGCTTCGTCCTTAAAACCTGGATATCTCTGGAATTCTTTTGTGCAAGGTTTTTTTTTGTTTTGTTTTTTTCCCGAACTAGATACAAAGTCTTGGTAGCATTTGGACTTGGCTCCATATAATAATGAATCTCTGCAGAGCGTAGTGCATGGAAGGCATGCTAACAACTTGTCCTTCTCATTATTTAAGAAGAAAACAGGTATTTCCTGTTTTCTTAAATATTTTCAATCGGTCACATAGATTGTTGGAAATATTCTTGAGTCTTTTAATTGCCATACTTTTTGTTGTTGTTAGATTAATAATGTCTCGGTGGCAAGCAAGGGTTAATAGCTATTTTTAAAAGACCCAGAGAAAGTAGGAAAGAACTTGTCAGCGTTCATGATGACATTAATTTATGAGGAAGGGTTGGAGGAGCAAGCCAATCAAATACTGGATGCCAAATTACCATATATCACACAATTTACGAGGCAGTCAAAAGTGTTATTAAATTGGAGACCAGAACAACCTTCTTAATTCATCCTTATGACAGTGATTGTAATGACTCTAAGAACCTGGTTTAACCTGAAATCATTTTATGAAAGCCCTTTCATTTTTAAAAATTACATTTATTGAATTTTAAAGAAGGCTTAGCTTAAAATGTATACAGTTAAAGCATAATAAAAATGCCTCATAACCAGTCTGCATTCCGTATCTGGATCCTCTTCATCACCTATGGAAGGCATGCCATGAATTCTGGTTTTCAAAAATCGAGTATTGATGCATTTCTCTTTATTTCTCTGTAAAACAAAATAATCTCCAGATTTCACCAAAGTAATCCTGTTTTTCTTTTTATTTTTTTATGCTGCCATGGCCCCAGACTGTCTTACCAGATTCTAATTTTTCTCTTATAGTAGTTTGGGAGAGGTCAGCCTTCCTGGCCAATAGTGGGTCCCTCTCAATCCTTCTGCTTTGCAGGTGCAGCCAGCACCCGTTCACCTAGGAAGTGTCCTGGTCAAGGAGGAGGGCTTGTTCTGATCAGGGTTTTGGGTCTCACCAGTTCCTGGCCTTGTGCACACTAATGAAAACCACAAATACAACACGACCTCTACCTCCATTGCTGGCTCCTAAGGAGCTGGGACACTGGTAGAAACAATGAGCTTGGCTGTCTGTCTACCCCAGCCTCCAACCCCCAGCTCTAGGCACACAATGATCGCCCAATATCATTTGTAGCATAAGCAAAGAAATACTTTTATCTATTCTTAGTTTGTATTTCTTAACTTTTGTAATCTACTAGTTTTGCTGTCAGTTTAAGACTGACTCTGATAAGCACCTACTTATGGTGCATTTTTTCACCTGGGCTGTCCTGCCCAGGGCATTGCCATACTTGGGTAGAGTCAGTGGGGCTAGAGGCAGCTCTGCCAAAGCACATTAAGTGGCAGCAAGAACAGAGTTTTAGTGCCCTGGCCTCAGTTATCACAGTAGCTGGCTCCCTTGGCAGCAGCCAATCAGCCTGTGGTAGAAGGGTTTCTGTCTTCTGTGCTGGAGTGGCTCTTGGACTTCTGCAAAGGCTGGGCATGCTGGAGAACAAGGTAGCTTCTAAAATCTCAGATGAGCCTCTATCCTAAAGGACACATTTCTAATGGCCCTCAAGAGCCCTCAGTGGCCCTCATAGGCCCTGAGAGGGCCTGGCACTAAGTGGCTTAGTTTATGGCCATGTGAAAGAGTTAAACATAGAGGTCCCATCATGTGTCCAATGCATAAGAAGTATTTAATAATTGTTAATACCCTTTCTACAATTCTTTCACCCTGCCTCTGGATCCATGCAGTTTGTCCCCTTGGCAATTCCACTGGGCTCTGGAAAGAGAAGCGGGAGTACAAAAACTAAGAAAACTCCAAAATTTTAATGTCTGAGCTGACTCTTGAACAATAAATAAGAATTACTAATAGAAACAAGGCTGTATAGATTCTTTGGGTAAAAGCAACAAGTTAAACTAAGACACAGAGATGAAACATAGCAAGGAGTGTCTGGTTGTATGGGAGATACTGTGGAACACAGTGTGAGGCCAGAGTGAGCAGAGTTGAGGGTGGAGAGTTAGGGCTAAATTATTGAGAGACTTCTAGATGTTGCTAAAGATCATAGACTTTTATCTGAAGTCAATGAGGAGATACTGGAGGGTTTTAAGTGGTGGTGGGTAATATAGTCAGGTCTTCATTTTTGAAAGATTTCTCTTTGGCTGCAATGTGGAGCTTGGATTTGAAAGCAACAGTCTGGGGAATAGTTAGGAGGCTGGTGCAGAAATTTTGCTAAGAGACACTGAGGTGCTAGCTAGAGCAGCGGCATGGAGAGGAGGAGATGCCTCTCTGCCCTGCTGAGCTCTTCTGCTTGTTATTCCTTGGTTACAGTGAGGTGTCTGTGATTCCACTTCAGGGTCTCTCTCTCAGTCTGTCTCTTTCAGTCTGTCTCTCAATGGTGATCGAAGCCCTTGTGATAAGAGGTAGATCTTAATGGTGGGATTTCAGCAATCAATAATGAGTAGAGCAGCAGTTTCAGGAGAAGGAGGCCCTTTTGGTTCCTAACATCATACCATTGCCCAGGTTATTTGTTTATAAGACCTATCGTGGCTCTAATCCAGGGTGACTTTCAGGGACTGATCTATTGGGGCTCTGTCTCTTTACTTCACCCTGAGCTGCTGGCCCTTCAGCATGTCCAGCATCTCCAGCTAGACTTGCAGCCTATAGATAGGCCCTAGGGAGCCACTAGAATCTAGGGTCTACACAGGCTCCTTCTAAGGAAAGGCTGTCCAGTCTTGTTCTCTGCCTTCACTAGGAGGGGTGGGGGATATTTACAATTTGCTTATCATGTAGCTTCATGCTATTCTTAGAGCCATAACTTTGATTCTTCCTAGAATTTTAGAACTCATGACCACTGATTTCTTCTTATACCCCAATGTGAAAATCTCTCCAAAAATGTTCTTGCTAATTTCTGGCATGTGCTTGAATACTTCCATCAACAGGAAACTCATCTTTCATGGAATAACTTTCCCCATTAGTACAATCAGACTTCTAAAAATCTCTTTAAAAGTCTATCTTTTTGTACTTTCCAGGTCTTTGTTCTATTTTTGAACCTGGTAGAAAATGATGGAACTAAAGATATTCAAAGTCAAAACTCAGGTCTTGCAGAATCTTCTCTTCTTCAGTGTGAGCTTCCTCCATTCCTGGGATTATATCCCAAATTGCAGGGTTTTTAATATCTCTACCATTTTCACCCTCCTTTGGATATACGTCTATTCAGCATGAGCCCACAGCTGACTCTAGTTAGGGCAATTGACGTTTTTATGAATAACTGCGTAAACCTGGTGAGGATTAGCTGCTGGTGATCTGAGAGCACAACTGTAAGGGAAAGAAGCACAGGATAGGAATGGGATAAGAGGAGACAAGGAGAAGGAGTTAGCAGTCAGGACTCTCTTCAACAGCAGACAGGCTTCTGCCATGTGGCAATGGGGGCAGGATGGACGACTACAGTCAACTCCAGGCCTCAGTCATTCAAGCTTTGCAATGCGTTTAATACAAGGCACCCAAATAGAGAACGTAAAGGAAAGCTTCTGATGGCGACTTGGGTTATAACATCATCCCTGAGCCTATTGCTGTGGCTCGAGGGATGGGGGGAAATCATTTCAGGTGCTGCATGACTCTCGTGTGGCTAGGGTGGGGGGCACACTGTGGTTGGGAGCCCCCTCAGCTCAATCTGGAGTGGGGGAGAGGCAAATTGTCCAAAGGAAGGGAGGTGTTGTTTCCAGAAAAAGAGGGAAAGGATACTGGATCATCAAATCAACAGATGTCCCCTACAGAGACTGAGGAGGAAAATGAGAGAGAAAAAGTGACTGAAGAGAGCCCAAGATAAACTTATCCTTAAACTTCACAATTTAGCCAAAGTCATTGAAGAGCCCAATTTCTCAGTGCCAGACATCTGCCTCTTTTAAAGCTTTCACTGTTCTGTCTGAAGATGGCATCCATACAGCACTGGGGTCAATTTTCTGAAGAGCTTATAAAAGTAGGCCGCTGGGAACCCGAGGTCCTGTCGAGGGTGGATAATGGGACATTCTTACTCTGTACACTTATCCCTCAAAACATGTCCCTTCTCCCTCCTGGGTTATGGAATTGTAGAGCAGGGACTGTGTCAACAGGGTACTGAGATGATGCCCAGCTCCTGTCATCTAGACAGAAGGAGAGGTCAAAGCCTCACACTAGGCCCCTGAATTTTCATGCAGAAATTCTCATGATTTCAGTTCACTTTAACATACCTACAGTTTGACCTTGTAATTTCATGGCTATTAAAATCTTAATAAGCAATTTCAGCCCAAATATCCCCTTAATGTGATGTTTTGAAAAGTTGTTTCAGCCTCTTTAAGCAAAACGCCTGCCTGTACTTTATTGTAATGATTTTCTCAATACTTCACCTCCCCAGAGCATCTGTGCATTGGAAATACCTTCTGTTGGCTGCTGAAGCTATTTACTAATCACATTCTTTCCTATTCTGTCCTAACCAGGAGAAATGACAATTTTAGACATTTCTCAGTTACCTACTGTAAATTGGCTCAATTACTATAAGATCTTATAGACAATTCCTTAGGGTGTTTCACCCATTCCAGCACTGTAATTGGCTTGCTGAAAAGGAAAAAGAAAAAAAAAAAATGCTGGGTCTTAATGCTGTGCTATGGGGTTTGGTTGGAGCGTAAGTTTTCTCTTAAATGGTTAAAGGAGTTTTAGGTGTGTATATCATTATTGCAGCAATTACATTTAATGAACACATAAATGCTCACCACAATTTTAGTGAGAATATTCCATTTTCGACATTTATAAACCTGGAAATTGAGGCTCTTTTGTCTTCCCACGCAGGGTAGGCTGTGGGATTGAAAATCTAAATTGAGTGCAGTAACCACTCACTAAAGACTGGAAGATATACCCCTCACAATCAGGGCACGTGACCATCATTTACTTCGTCTTCTTAGAACAACTTCTCAGGTGGCTAAATATTTTCACAGTATCCCTGCCTCCCCACAAAAGGAGAAGCCATGTTTTAGCTCCATCACTTGTGGCATTGAGGGAACACAGTGCCCTCATAAGATGCCACAGACTGAGCATCGGAGCCACGTGGAGGGAGCGGGGGGGAGGAGTGTGTGGGTATCAGCTCCGTCAAGCAGGTGGCTCTTTGGATTGTGTCATGGGATGACCCTGACCACTGAGGACTCCAGGAACTAGGACACTGTGCCCTGTGGCTTTGAGACTTGGATTTTATATCACAGGGCTATTTTTGTAAAAGCAAATTAGAAGTTGGAGAAGGTACTGTATGAGAGAGTTAAGGAAGCCATCCACTTGTCTCATTTACATTTCCAGCTTCCTTCAGACTCAGTTCAGGTTTTGTCTCCAGAAAGGCCTTTCTGAACTCCATGCCCGAGTTAGTAATTCTGTTCTAAGCTTTCAGCTTCATATGCTTTCTAATGCCTATGACGTAGCATTGAAATGATACACTCATTTGTGATTTCCTTTCCAAGGCAGGGCTCTGTCTCGGTACCCTGGGCATCATTGGCACAGGGCCTGGTGCAGCAGGTGCTTGTGACATGATTGTGGAAACTGATGTGAGCTCAGAGCTTAATATCCAGGGGAGCCTTCTTGGCAGAACCATAATGAGGAATTCATAGTCATAGACTACATGGGTCAGAGTGTGAGAGATTTGGTATAGAATGCAGAAGAGGAAAGTGCCGTTTTTGGACATGGGCCCAGTCTGTTGCAGTAGGCTTGGGTGATAGCCATAGCATCAGCAAGTGTGCACTGGGCATATGGCAGCAGAAAGTTCTCCTGGATGGAGCCAGGGGAAGGCAGACTGGTGGAAGGGAGCCTAGACAAAGCCCTCCTCCTCAGCAATCAGGGAGCTACTGCTCATAGGGTATGTTTGGGGACATTGGTGGCCTCCTCCTAGTCTGTGGGAGATTTGCCTCCCCAAGTTCTTTGGAGACATCACTTTATTCTTAATATTGGAATATGGGAGAGACAGCTCCATAGTTATTCGTTCCTTTATTAGATCATGTGATCTCCTGGGCATTGCTATGCATATTGGGAGTTGGATAATTAGCTGACCTTCTAAAGCCCAAATGCCAGGGTTAGAATTCCACGTCTTTTCCTTAAAGTTGCCACTGTAATTGGACTCATCTATTAAGTGTACTGTATCATCCTTCACTGCCATGCATTTAATTATGCATTTGTGGAAGGGTTTAAATAACAACTTCTTCTTCTAAAAGTCTGCTCCAAGTCTTCCAGCATTACTAATAGAAATCCCGAGGAGTAAAGACCATATTAAAATAGAAAATAAAAAATGCACAAACTGTGACAAGCCAATGTAATGGAAATCTTGCCAAAAACATAAAAAAGCATATGCATAATATTTTATCAAACTTAAGAAACACACATAAATTCCTCTGTGGGATCCAAGTATATTACTAATAGATATGCTAGAAAACTCAGTTACTCAACAGTCATAAAAGATAGCATAGAACAATTAAATGCTGGCATTTTAAAGGAAACATTTCAAAATGAGAGAGAAATACATTTGCTGTGTAATTACGACTGGGACAATGACAGTGATGGAGTCAGCAGCCACAGTATCTCTGGACAGCTCCAGATCTAGTGGTGAGGGTGGGATTGGGGTGCTGTATTAATCAGTGTTCTCCAGAGAAACAGAACCAATTATGTACATAAAGATATTTCCTATCAGGAATTGGCTCATGCAATTATGGAGGATGAGGAGTCTTAGGATCTACGGTTGGCAAGCTGGAGACCCAGGAGAGCCAACATTATAGTTCCAATCTGAGTCCAAAGGCAGGAGAATACCAATGTCCCTGTTCAGAAACAAGCAGAGAGAGAGATAGAGATAGAGATAGAGATGAGAGAGAGAGAGAGAGAGAGAGAGAGAGAGAGAGAGAGAGAGAGAGAGAGAGAGAGAGAGAGACTGATCTTCCTTACTTAACCTTTTTATTCTATTCAGGCCTTCAACTGACTGACTGATGCTCACCCATATTGGGGAAGGCTATCCGCTTTTTTCAGTCTACTGATTAAAATGCTAATCTCACTCAGAAACACCCTCACAAACACAACCAGAGTAATGTTTGAACAAATATCTGGGCAACCCATGGCCCAGTCAAATGGACACATAAAATTAGCTATCACAGGTGCTGTGTCCTGGGGTGCTCCAACAGAGGGAGAACTGCCACCTGACTTTACAGTGGTGAGTGTGTGGTGTTACCACAATATAAAAAATAAGAGTGACAACTCTTAAAGTGAACATAAGGTATGCAACATGGTGTAGCTTATTAGTGTGCATTTTCTTCTGTGCAATATTTTGCATATAAAGTAATTCTTTTTCTAGATGCCTGGGTATGATTGTAATGAATATATGTTGAAAAAGACAGATTAATTGATACTGGAAAAAGGAATTTGACTTCTAATATAGAATGCTGCTTTTCTCGGGAGAAGAGACCCGGAGTTAGCGAATGGAACCAGCATCAATAATAAACACTGATTCCGAGTTCCTGACCAGCTCATAGTTACTATGAGCCTTCCATGTTACCACAGATCTTAGGTACAAATTTGGAAAATGAAAAAACGCCAATTTATTTGGGTAGATTCTGCTGGGAATCATGCCTCTTTCTTTTGTTATCTTCACCTGCCAATCCAGAGGTGTTATGCCATAGGGCTGGGGAAAAACTTTGAGGTCAAAAAAGCAAAAATTGTGTGAAGAGAGTGGTTCTTTCCCTGTCTTGTTCCACCATGAATGCATCCCAGGAGAAGAGTCTAGATGTCTCAGACGGCCAAATGGCATTCGTATAACAAGACGTTTCTAGGATAGAGTGAAGAAAGCCAGAGAATGAGTGTGTGTCCTCTAATGAATCAGGGCATGTTGCTTGAACTTAGCTCTAGGGATATGCGAAGATACAGAACAAACATGGAATCTTCTCAAAGTACCGATTATGTCATAATTTAGAGGAAAAATGATTTTATATTAAGCCAAACAGATGCTTCACTGAGTAGAAACAAAATTCACAAAAATTTTAAAACATTGCAGTATGTGATTTCTAATACCTGTCATTCTGGTTGCCAGCTGCTATGGGTTATATCCCTTCCCTGGGTGTAAGTGTATACCCTCTTCTGTAATTAAAAATGTTTAAATGGAAAAGTTTGAGAGCTCTGGTAAAGGGCATTTGCAAACAAGAGACTTGGTTTCTACACTCAAATGTTTTGTTGATTTGCTCTCTAGCTCTGGGCTATACAAACACCTGTCTTCTCTTTACCTGTGCCTCTGTAAAGTTGAAATAAAGTTTTATTTGTCTAGAAGCTTCAAGCTGAGCGTCTCTGAGCTGCTGGCTCTTTAAATTTCACTGGGCTTGAGGAGCTCTGATGACATTGGGTGTGGTGTTCATTTTTCTACCCCATTCAACTGAGTATTTCAATTGCCCTGTACCTCTAGGTCATAGCCTCTGAGAACCATCTTTGGAATGGCCCGAAAGAAGCAAGTTCTGACCATTGGTGCAGAGTGCTCCTCTGTCCCCCTCTATTGGAAAGAGCGATTGCAACCACACATCAGGTGACAAGCTCCAGTCAGCCTGGTTAGGTTAGCTGTGGAAGAACATGCCGTATTAAGCATAACCCACAACAGATTGAAGTGCTGTGAACACTTGCTAAATGGTTTGGCAAAGACACATATCCTTTTGCCAAGTAAAGTCTGGAAAGTACACATCTCAAATCCGTTATGGAACAGCCTTATACCGAGGGCACCGCTAATTTGTGATTCTCAAAGTATCATAGCACTGACAGATTTTTCTGATATTTGCTCAGAAAATGGGTCCATTATAGGCTCCCAAGGCATTTTTGTTTTGAGGAGATCAAATTTCAGTGAAAACTCAGTAAAATGTATAAAGGTACATTTGCATTTTTTGGGATCATCTATTTGTGAATGCAGCTGATGGTTTCTCTCTGAATTGCAAAACTTCAGGAGACAAAGAGGGCTCAACCCTTAGGCTCCCTGTCTTCAGGGAAGAATAAAGGTGGGATGCTGACTTTTCACCTGTAGCTGTTCTAGTAGGGTCTTTTATCCTAAGTGGATGACCAAGGTCCCAGCCTGCCAGAAGAGCTCAACATGCACTGCTCTGCTGTATTCCTGGCCAAATCATTATATAGCACTGGGTACAACCCAGGGAATTGTTACCAGTGACCCAAAGAAACCACCTTTGTTGTGACAGATAAAGCCTGTGAACATATTCACTTGCTTATCCAATAAATATTTTTGAGAACTTACTACGTGTCAGACATTATGGGTTCTGAAAACCTAATTCTTCCCTTTGACTCCTAAAAGTAAATTTAATCAAACCTTTTGGAATCTATTGATTTGAGAGCCAGAGAATGTTTAGTTCTTGATTCTGTTTACCCACCTGATGATCCTGAACAATGAATCTCTTTATAGTACAATAACTGGGTCAGACCAGATGTGTCAGTGTCCCATTATTTATGGTAATCCAAAACGTTTTCCTAAGGCTGGGCCCTCTTGTTGTTCCTGTTGACTATAGTCTACTATATCTCACATTCTGTTGCACCAGAATCTTTAAGTAAACTCTAGAATTCTGTATTGCCACAAGGCTGGAGTGTGTTTCCCAGTACAAGCTTTAGGAGGGTTACTGTGATACCCTATACCTGCCCTGTAATGGCACTTATCTTATCATCCTGGACTGTAGCTTCTTATTGAACTTCCTGCTGCCCCTACTAGGCTAGAAGCTCTATGTGGGCAGTGATGGTGTCTCCCTTCTTCACTGCCGTATCCCCAACGTTTACACACATTTCAGGGTACCCAATAAGTGCCCAACAAATACTTATTGATTGAAAAAATACTTTATTCCCTTTGACCTTCTGATCAATACCAGAAAAGGAAAAGCAGAATTCTCTAATAATACTCATTCCATCTCTCTTGATTTTCTAATATTTTATGGACTCGGTGTAAAAATTCAGAGGGCAGGGCTCAAGTCACATCCATTGACAATGTACATTTGGCTATACCCAGTATGAGATGTAATTTCAGGGAATTAGCTTTACTTTAAATGACAGTGAAACAGAAAAGAAACACAATTTAGAAATGTGTTGTTTTGAGGTGGCTTGGTAAATAACAATCCAAAGTCTGTAATGGTTTAGTGAAATAACAACATTTCCAAGAAAGTTAGAGTTACTAATCAAATTCTAGAGTAAAAGCCAAATATTTTTATTTTACTAATTCTTTTCACTTTCATACCTTTCATTCAGATGATAGTAGATTTAGTAGGATGTGAAGAATTGATAAACATACAAATCCACAAGTTTTTTCTAATAGATTCTTTCTTAGGCTTGTGGTTTATTCCAGAATAAAATTGCATCATTATCTTCCTGTGAAAAATGGACATGTATGGCCCAAACAACCAACTTTGCCTTCAGCAAATTCCTGTGGTCTTGTGAAAACATAAGAAATGCAGTTTAGACAGTTTTGTCTATAAATACTTACAAGTTAGAAGTAAAATATTTGGCACATACATTTTAATGAGTTATTCACTGACAATTGTGATTATTTGAAAAACAGCTTGAATCTGGGGAAATAATAAAAATTGTGAGACTCGAGGAAAGATTTTTGAACCATACCATACTTATCTAATGATTATTGAAACCCTTCCTCTCTTCCTTTGTGTACAAGGCCTAATGAATGTAAAGTCAAATAGATGGTCATGCCTTTAAAGACCTTGTCTCAGTGGTGGACATTCATTTGTGTCTGCAGTTACAGTGTCCTGAGCTCTGAGAGAGTTTTGAGCAGAGGGTTGAGGAAGAACTTGAGAAGAGAACTGGACTCATGTAAGAGTTGACCTGTGAGCTCAATCTTCAAGCTGATTTTGAAGTCTCCTGATAAAAAAGAGGGGATGGGATTTCTAAGCAGAAGCCAAAAACATACGTGAATATGAAGGCATCAAAGAGGGTGGTGTAGTAATAAATGTTCAGGAGTGTGTTGTGGCTGGAGAGGACCGGGTGATCTCATGAGAGATGAGGATGAGATGAGAACGGTGGTTTGCTCCAGCCTGTGAAGGAGCCCGAGTGCCAAGGTCAGAAGTGTCGTGGGCAGATGATAGGGGCAAACGGAGTAATGGGCACCATCCTGTGTGCAATGCTGAGGAATTACGGCAGTTCTAATTAAGATAACAGTATCTCGTATAATGTTAAAGTGGTATATGTGAAGGGCAAGGGTGAGTTGTCCTGACTTAAAGGTCATGAAAGCCTTTCTGGAGGGGTTGATACCTGAAAAGTAAATAGGAAGAATTGGGGGAAGCAGGGAGGGGAGAAACTATTCCAGAAAAAGGAACCATCCTGCAGAAAGAGATGAGCCTGGGAGGAGAGGGGAAGGAGGGAATGGAAAGGGAAGGGAGGGGAGGGGGAGGGAGAGCAGGGGAGGGGGAAGGGAAGGGGAGGTGGGAGGATGCCTTCCCAGAACTGAAAGTGATTGAGAATGACAGGATGGGAGCAGAAGTTAATAAAGGGGAATTGGGGGAGACGAGCCTTGAGAGGTAAGCAAGGGCTAGATCAAAGTCCTTGTAAGCAATCTCCGGATGGGGGCGCCCTGAAATGTTTAAAGCAGGAGGTGATGTGCTCGAGTCTGCAGTTAAGAAAGGTCATCCTAGAGCCTTGATTGGAGGATCCGTGTGAAGCCAGGGGATCAATTCGAGAGTGGATTTATTAATCTAGAGAAGAGGTGATGGCAGCCCAAGCTAGGATATTTACTGGCAAGAGAGTTGAGGACACGAGCAAGAAAGGGACTAAATGAGGACCATGGAGTTTAAGCTGAATAGGGGAGAAAGCACAGACGGGAATGAGCTCAGAGAGAGCAAAAGATGTTGGAGTTGAAGGACTGGAAATTTCCATGGGGTTGAAGATCGGCTGTGAGAGGCGTGAAAAGAATCACTGCAGGAGAATGTGGTACTCAGAAGGTAATGCCTAATTTAATTTTTTTATTTCAGAAGTGGAGTGGTTATTTGCAATAATAAACTGTTCCTAATGTGGAGCTAGGGAAGAGAAATGGCAAAGAAGGTGCCCAGATGAGGAGGACATGGACTGTGAGTACGATGTTAGAAAACCATACACCCGGGTCCAGTCGGGTTCTGGGTGGGGAAGAGAGCTGTGGGCCAGCATCTGCAGTCCTTTGTGACTGAGACACCAAATGGGAGTGGATGGCAAGGGGCAGAAAATGGTCCATGAGCAGAATGACACAACCTTGAAGGTTGGGGGCTTTTTACAGGAAAACAGCAGAGAAATAGTCCAGGAATGCATTGAACAGCTATCAGAGGATGTGCAAGAATGATCTGTCTCAGAATGAGAGAGAAACAGAGACGATTCCTCAAGAGAAAGCCACATTTTAGATAGCGCAAGAAGGTGAAGGGAGCTGTCGTTGAAAAGACATAGACCATGTGGGACATGGACTGGGGTCCGGAGGACACAGATTTAGGAAGGAAGTGGGGAGCTCCTGGCTGGGTAGCTGTAGTTAACCTGGATGTGAGGCATGTGGGTTTCGACAGCTATAAAGTTTCCAAGACTTCTGGAGGGAGAGGGTTGCTGAAGCTTTTAGAGAGAATTAGCTGTACATACTTTTATTAAATGTGAAAATATTAAGCTACCAGTTCCCCTAAGTGGACTTTGTGTATTTCAAACTGCAGCCACAGCTTCATGGTGCTGTCAGTGGGTTTTATTTTTTATTTTATTTCAGCCACAGCTGAAGGATGCAAACCCATAGGGCATCTCTAGAGATCTGTGTCCTGGGCACAAGACATTACTGGATGTATTACTGACCCCTCAAATTGGTGTGTAATAATGAGATATCTAGATGTTGCTGTAGCCAGAACAACAACAAAAAAATCACTAGAAGATTTTTATCTCCAGATCTTTTTCAGAAACTTCTTCAGGAAAGACACATTTTCTCTTTCTGTGTATTTAACGAAATAAGCTCTAACCTTGAGGGAAGACAGAATCAAAGATCTGGCAACAGCATTTGTCATAAATAATGAATGAAAAAACATTAAAAAATTAATTGGGAAATATTGTCAGTGTAGTACTCACACAAAGTGGCTCATGGGAATTGTGGTAAGTTTGCTTCCCTGATGAGCTGTCTGTATAAAATCCTCCTTTGTGGCATCCTCAGGGTTCTCTTTAGGTCTCCTCTCTGTTGCTGAAAGCTCCATTGGTTTTCCTAAGAGGGCATTCCTCAAACCTCAACTTTCCATCTTTTCTCCACTGTCTATTCTTTTGATTCTACTGCTGTATGACCAGTCCCTTATTCCTTTTCCTTACTCTCAAATCTGTCTTGCTCACAAAGCCAGTCTTCTCAAAGCACTGTTTTATTTTTCCCTACTCTATTAATAAAATCCATCGAATATTCTCCCTCTGCTTCTATTACCTCAATTCTCCATTCCAAGGTCCAGCTCCAGTTCACCTCCTGAGGTCATTTCCATGGGTACTTGTGCACTGGGGAAAGGTGACTACCAAGACATTCCAAGGGTTGTTGGGTACAGGATTTGAGTTGATATTGATATCCAAAGACCTAATTATATGTTCCTCCTTTTAGAATGGGGTCATAAGGGTTCCTATACAAGGCCCTATGGTCATTTCCTCCTTCTTTAATATACAATTGAGGCTGACATTCTTGGCAATTGGTTCAAGCACCATATTGGGGCATTAGTCTGTGAGGTCAGAGCTACCATAAAGGAAGGCTCAGACCTGTCCCTAACTCCTCCGTACTCCTGCAGCCAAGATAGTAAATCAAAAAGAATATCACATCCTAGATGGGATGGTTGAGATCAGTGTAATAGTCAGAGGATCTAAAGGATGCAGACGTAGTTGTCCCTATCATATTTCCATTTAATTCATGATGGAATTTGAAGGATGATGGGAGATTACTGCAAGATCGATGAAGTAGTAGCCTCAATCACAGCTGCCTTGCCAGATGTGTTATCTTTTCTAGAACAGATTAGTATAGCCTCAGGTACATGGTATGCAGCCATGATTTGGTGACTGGCTCTTTTCCATTGCTATCACAAAGAAGGTTCAAAAACAGTTTACATTCACATCATGATAAGATGGATAAACTCATGCATTTATATTTTTGCTCCAAGGCTGTGCTAACTCTCTTGCCCTCTATCAAAATATCAGCTGAGAAGCTCTAGACCAGTGCTGTCCATAGAAATAAAATGTGAGCCATGTATATAACCTAAAATTTCTAGCAAACACATTAAAAATTAAAAGAAAACAGATAAAATTAATTTCAATAATGTATTTTATTTAACCTAATATTTCCAAAATATCAATTTAACACAAAACTAACAAAAATTATTAGTGAGTTTTTCTAAAAAGTGTCTTTTGTACTTCTGATGTGTTTTATACTTCCAGCATATGTCAATTTGGATGCTAAGTTTTCATGGGCTATACTTCATCTCATAAAATTTACCATTGAAAAAATAGATTCACATGCCCAGGTTTTTCAAAACCTACTTAAAAAATGTCTGATAACCAAAAAATATATAATTTTCTCTTAATAACTGATGTATCTTTTTTAAGTAATTGATTTGACTTTGAAGCAAATGTCTATCAGTTTCAAAGTTACAACTATTAAGATTAAATAAATTTATTAACTCTTTTGTCAACTTAGTATTATTGAAATTGAATTCAAAGGGGTAGTGCATAAGTTGAAAAGCAACTCTAAGTTTATCGATATCAAAAGGTGTTCTTCAAATTTTTCATACTTTTTGCAATCAATTTACATAACATTGTCAATTACAGTTAAAATTTTTTCCATATCGATTGATATTGGAAATATGTGTAAATTATTATTATTGATTTGTATTATGAAAAGTTTCAAATTCAATGTAAATTTGCATACATGCATACCTAGGTCATAAATGAGCTTTTACTTTACTCAGAATCTCAGAGTTAGTTTATTCATGTGCAGTGTGACATCAGTGAGAAAATGTAAATCATATTGCTATTTTTGCTTTTGATTATTGAATATTTGGCAAGCATTATTTCTGTTTTGAGGAGTTTATAGTATATTGAAATTGGAGCTTATAGTTCAGAAATCTTTGTACAGTTCTTCCATGAGTAAACCAATGGGTATAAGATCATTACATTCATTGTCTTCTCTTTCTTTGAGAAGTTCTATAAACTGGTGATAACTCATAGCTTTCACATTTGTATACTGCATGGTTTCAACAACCATCAGTGATGCTTCTCCTAGAATTTGCTTCAGAAAAGTGAGCACAGTTATTTCCAACATGTGTCACATAGTAGGAAAAATCAATAAGGGAAACATCAGTGTCTTGTTTTAAAATTCCAGTAAATCCAATTTTCACTTAACATAGCTGGATGTCACCATCCATGGTGATATAAACGAATTTTTTATATCCAGGTGAAAATTTTCTTTGAGATATGTAAAAACTTTAAAAAATCTATGCCATGAGCCTGATGTTTTAAGTTTCAAACTGACATCTGTTTATATATTTGGAAGTCAAAATGAGACAGAATACACGAAAGTAGTAATTAGGCTGTGTCTTAATATTGTATAATTCATCTAAAGCTAAAAGTACTTGCAATTATTCAAATTTTGAATCAATTTATTTTTGATACTGTTAGACAGGTATAGTTTTCTAATGAAAACTGTTTTAGTTGCTTAATTGAGGATCTTTCACCTTTTGTAAAATATCTTTTCCTACGTTTCTCATTATTTTATAACAAATTTTCTATAACCAAAATAGTAATTTCTTATACCATATCTATGCCTAAAAATAATTTTCTATTTTATGTAAGAATCCAAGACATTTTATTGCTGACCAAAGCTATAAGCACAGATCCTGTTAAGATTCTTATTCTAGTTTCAGGTAACTAATTTTTCTAATTTTTTTTTCCTGTAAAGAGAAGTCTCCTTATCAAATTTAGTACATGTAGGCTGAAATATCTCAGTATTTCTCACTTTATTATCTTGAAAATTCTTTTACATGAAAAACAACTTTTTGTTTTGCTTTGCTACAGCAAATTGCAATTGCAATTTATCATGAAAGTTTGTGGCATACTTTCTTCTAGTGTCTTTTTTACTTTACCTTTCCAGTTGTAGTACTAACTTTTACACTTCCGCTTAATTCTGCATCAATAATATGCCTTTGTTTTTATTTTTAAAATTTATCCATATTTATTTCTTTAAGATAGAAAATAGTTTAATTATATTATGATTAAAATAATAATAAACATTTAATTTAATTACTAATTACATTTTATATAGGTATTATTGCAATGTGTACTGATTACAGAAAATATTCAAATAAGCACAATATTATACTGATGCCTGGGAAAAATCATTTGTACTTAATTTGTGGTCATCCACTCAATCAATCTGTTTGTGTGAAATACTAGAAATGTGCATGTTCCTGATATGTGCCCTACAATATAGCAATGTTATGTTACTCTGTGAGATGGTTAACATGATATGTAATCTTACCAAGACAGTGAAGTTAGTTTAACAAAAAATTTATACTGCTTCAGTTTTTAAATTTAAATTCAGTAAAATTAACTCAAATTAAAAATCTGGTTTTTTCAGTTGCACTAGTCACATTTCATGTGCTCCATAGCCACATTTGGCTAGTGGCTAGTGTAATGAATGACACAGATTTAGAACTTCTAGAAGTCTTAGAGAACATTGCATTCATTCATTGCATCAATGACATGTTGGTTGGGCTGGATGAGGAAGAGGTAGCTGGCATACTGAAAGCCTTGGTATGACACGTACTAGTAGATCCAGGGAGTGGAAGAGAAACCCTGCACATATTCAGGGACTGGTTATATTCATAAAATTCTTAGGAACACATAAGTCCATATGTGTCCATATAGTCAGAGGCATGACACAACATCCCTATAAAAGGAGAAGAGAAATTGCTCCATCCTGCACCCTCCATCTTGAAAAAGGAAGAGACAGCACATTCTACATACAGAGATATTGATCTTTGCCATACACAGGTAATGCAAAAGTCTAGCTCTGCGAGGGCCCGAATAGGAAACATTTCTGCAGCCCTGTTGCTTGTGCCATATAATCCAGTAGACCCTGTGGTTTTGGAGATATCAGTGATGGGAAAAGATGCTAGGTGGAGACTGTGGCAAGCTCCACTGGGAGAATCACAGTGCAGACCCATGGGGTTCTGGAGTAAAGCCATTCTATCTACAGTGGAGAATGAAATGCTTAAGAAAAATCAGCTCCTAGTATACTACTGGTCCCTGGTAGAGACAGAAGGCCTGACAATGGGACACCAAGTCATCGTGTGGGTGCAACTGTTCATCATTAGCTGAGTCCTGACAGACCCACCAAGTCATGGGTTGAATAGGCTCATGACCATCCATTGCAAGATGGAAGTGGTCCATTCTGAGTTGAGCATGAACAGAATCAGAGGACACAGTACGTGCATAAGCAGGTAGCCCAGACCCCTGTGGCACCTCTACAGTTGCAGTAATGACTCTCCCTCAGCTCATGCCTATGGCTATGTGGAGGGTTCCATGCAAGCATCCGAAGAAGGAGGAAAAAGCCTTATTTTATTTACAAATGGGTCATCTGGTTATGTGTGTAAAAACCAAAAATGGATAACCACTACACTACAGTCTCAGGTTGGCCTTGAAAAACAGCAGTGAGAAAAAATTTTCCTAATTGGTAAGAGCTTTGGATACTGCATTGGCCACCCATTTTGTAGAAGAGAAATGGCCCAAGGTTTAATATACGGGAGCTTATGGGCAGTGGTGGATAGGAACAGAGTGGATAATCAAGGACAAAGAAGTCTGTATTAATGACATGTGGATGGACAAATGGAAACTGTCATGAAGTCTGAAGATTTTTATAGCATATGTTAGTGCCTACCAGAGATCACCGTGGAAGAGGCATGTAGGCAGCAGATGTCAGCCAGCCTCTGTCACCATCCACTTCAGTCCTGGCATGAGGAATGCATGAACTGAGCGCTGTGACAGAGATGGAGGCTACACATAGGTCCAACAACATGGGTTCTGACTTACTGAGGTTCATCAATCTACTTCCATTGCCAACTGTCCAGCCTGCTGGCAGCAGAGACCAATACAGAACACCTAAATCACACCATTCCTTGAAAATGTCAAGTGGCCATTTGGTGGCAAGATGACAACATTGGGTCCCTTTCTTCCTGGGAAGCCAGCAGTTCACTTTCACAGGGCCTCAACCAGCACCACTGGCTGATAAGTAGTGTTAGACCCAACAATATGAAATCCAACAAAAAGAGAGCGAGAGAGAGAGAATCCTGCATTCCTAAGACCGCGAGAAGTTCAAATGCCTGGACAATGCAAGGAGTTAGTAAAAGAGAGGGAGAGAGAGAAAGATGGGGAGGTCTTCAGGGTTGATCACCAAAAGCCTTTGTAAGCCGTGCTAAGAAGTTTGGGCCATATGGATATGGGTAACCCCTGAAGGGTTTTAAAAAAGGCAGGCGACATGATCTGATTTGCCATGAACTCCTTATTATCTTTGTCTTCACTTCTTACCTTTTCATTTGTTAAGAAAAGGAGAAATGTGAAGTTTAGAACTAAATTGCAATCTCATGTGAGCCAGGCCTCTGTCCTATTTATCCTAGAAAAAAGCCCTCTCATTTCTATAATGAGACAATTGCCGAGATGATATATTCTTCAAGTAACAAAAACCTACAAAAGGAGTAGGGAGATCTTTGCCTTCTCATGTTTGTGAAAACTAAGAACAGAATATAGAAATGCTCAAAGAACATGTTTGAATACATCTCTTTGTAAAACATGACAGAAAGGAGTGATTATTTAAATTGGACAGGACTTCACATTCCTGGCTCCTCGGTGGCGATGGCTTTTGTCTGAACTCTCTTACTAGAAAAATGTCACAAAGGATAAAAAATGAGTCCAATAAGTTTTATTCAATTTCAGAGTCTATTATATATTCTGTTTTACACAAAGCATATAATTTTAAATTTCACAGATAGGCACACTGAACATACACTTGGTAGATATACAGCTATTTGTACGGGTGAAATTGAAACCCTCCAGGGAGGGTACATTAATAATTCCTCACTTGTAGGACAGAACAGCCATCTCATATTGCAAACAAAGCCCGACCAGCACAAAAGTGATTCATGGTCATTTATGAAAACTGATTACCAATCACCAGATCTTAAAGCCATGGCAACCTTTATTTTTCAATCTCATAAATAATAAGGCTCCTTTTTGTTAAACACATGAGGGACCTCTTTCCCGCGGAGGAGTTAGTAAATGCAAAAGCTAATTTTCCGCATCTGACAGCATGCATGAAAGCTGATGAATACATATATGATAAATATATACTTCAGTAGAAAGAAAATATTAATGTGTATATAGTTTTCTCTCACTGAGCGGTTGATCCACGGGTGGGAGTGGGGGAGGAGGGGAATCTGACCCCCTTTTTAGTGCCCCAAAGGCAAACATTTTCCTAACAGAACAGTTTAAAATATTCAGTTTATAATATGCAGTTTATTAATCCTAGATAAAAGCCATATTCATATTTATCTTAAATGGTTCTCAACAAGAGATTAAAATTGTAGTTTCTATGTTTAATAATGGGAAACAAGAGATTACAATAATATCTAATTTGTAGCTTAATCTCAATACTCAGTAAAGTCATTAGACAAATCATTCATCAATTTTTCATCACCTAGGTATCCCAAGGTACCAAGAAGAACCAGCGTGACTCTGTGACTAATGGGTCCTGCTGGGGCCCCTTTTGCTTATTTCAATGGTTGAAGGACAGATCAAGTAGATAAGAGAAAATAACAAGGTCATTTCTCTTCTTGGCCTTCACCTGTTGTGTCAGTGTCTGTTATGTGTCCCAGGGAGACGGTCACTTTTCCAAGGTCAGCTTGGAAACCTGGAAGTCTGTTCACCCATCATGTAGCCACACATGCTGGTGAGGGGATGTGGAATCCAGCACTCAGTAGAGGGTTAGGCAGAAGGTGAGGAGATCAAAGGACACAGGTAAATCTATTTGTTTCCCATGCTGTGCACAACTGGTATTACATTGTTCCTTAAAACATGTTAATTTAGAGTGAGCTGAAGAAGTTGAAGAAATAATTAGACGTAAATCAGATGATAGTTTGAACCACATTCAAGGGTAATGTGGTCAGAGCTGAACAATAGTTGAAATCCTTTTGGCAGAAGTTGACTGGTATCTGTAGTCCCTTAGATTAAGAATTAGTCATTGTAGATTTTAGGCCACCTGCCTTCTCCTTTTCTAACACTTGAGTCCTACTTTGAAGCACTTAGTCTTTCCCTGGACTTAGTCTTTCCAGAGGCTAGGACTTCCATGTCTAGGACTTCATCAAGGGAGGTTTACTGCATGCCCAGGGTCTGTGGGCTCCTGCTTTGTTACATTTTTTTCTTGTCCTTTGGCCAAGCTGTGCTGCCCATTGATACGCTTCCAGGCTTGAGCCTCCTTCACCTTTGCAATATGATTTTATCCACTCTTGTTGCAGACGTTGACTGGTGGCATTATTATTAATGATATATTCACTACCTCAGTCAAAAATGTCCAGACTGTTGCCTTCTTGTCTGCTTCCTTGAGCATTTTATAGCTAAGCCTTGAAAAGAGGTTTAGTTGTGGGGGCAAAGGTAGTTATAAAATTCCAGTCCAGTTCTGGCCACAGGAACAATCTTTAGTTCTTGGTTTGTACCAACTATAGAATCCCTTCTGGGTCTGTTCTAAGCTTTGTAAGCAGATAATTTTCAGTTTTTCAATGACATTTTTAATAGTTGCCTTCTGGAATTCAGCTTTCAAGGGATTTCCTGATAAGAGCTATGTAATCAGGATAGGATCTCTTATTAAAAGGATTTTCCTTTTCCAAATCTTGAAAAAAGTCTGTTTCTCTCTTCTTAAATTATCAGGCTATCTATCAATAATTGAAGGTGAGATTGAAACTATGACCTTGGCAGGAAGTGCAGAAGATTTGCTGAAGTTGTTCAATAGTGTGAGCTATTTTTTAGATTACAAAGTATTTTTGAACTATATTAAAAGTAAACTTATTTTTACATTCTTCAGGGGCCTAGGAACAAGTTCATTTATTCAACAAACACTTCCCTTATTCAACAACTGGTACTGTGAAAGTAGAGGAAAAGAGCAGGTGGAGGAAATTTCCAGTCACCCTTTCACTGACGCTCCTTGGCACATTACTGCTGAGGGGGTCCGTCCTTGGCTTAGTTGCCACAGTGTCTCACAGTTTTCAGTACAATTCCAATTCTACCCCTTGATGAATGATTCACCAGGCCTAGGGCATACAGACCTTCCCCCAAATCCCTTGGGGAGTGTATTAAAATGCAGACTCCAGACGACAAGCCATGTATATAGTCAGTAACTGACTGGAAGGACTGGAAATCTATATTTTAACAAGTTCCCCAGATGATTCTTATGCAAACTAAAGTCTGAGAATAATTGCATCAGAAATTGTGGCTACAATCCTGCTTCCATAGCTTAGTAGCATCACCTTGGACATTCTATTTAACCTCTCAGTGCCTCAATTTTCTCATTTGTAAAGCGGCAGATAGTAACAGTGTCTACCTTATGAGGTGGTTGTGCGGTTTATATAAATTAATAGATGTTAAATGCTTAGACCTCTGCCTGGAAGTGTTATGTAACTGTTTTCAATTATTATTGTCACTGTGATTACTTGTACGGCCAATAGCAAGAGACTCAGCCTGTAAGACTATCCCTATGGACCTTCAGCTGTGCCCAATTTCAGGGCTAGGCAGGGTATCAGAGCTAGGCAGGGTATCAGGGCTAGGCAGGGTATCAGGGCTAGGCAGGGTATCAGAGCTAGGCAGGGTATCAGGGCAAGTTGTCCTGGCTTGTGCTTGACTGGGGTAGGGTAGCAGGTGCCACATACGAGACTAGGGTGCTGAGAGAGCTCTGGGCAGCAGTGTGTGGGTGGCTGAGGCCTACTGCATTTTGAGTCCCGGTCTAGTGGCTGTGTGACCTAAGACTGGAGCCTAGTTCCCTCACTCGTTAGAGAAAGAAAAGGGAGAAAATTAACATCTATTCCATTTCAGCTCACAAGGCTGACCTTTCAAAACAGGTTATTAAAATAGGACATTTTCTGTTGTCCTGATTTTGGTATTGTGTCCTCTGACCCTGAGTTGAAGAGGAAGACCCTGCTAAAGAGAGACTGCATCATGAGCTGGTTACTCTTGACCATCACCTCTCCCAAATTACGTAATGGGAGGCTGAGGAAGGAGTCAGGAGAAGAGGGAGAGGGAAGAGTTCTTCGGAGAGTGCTCCATGCTGTGCCTTTCCCCCTGTCCTGTCTTCTGCTCCCCTCCCCCCCTTTAAAGCCAAGTGGTTAGGGGCTTCAGAGAAAGATAAAGAAAGCATGTGTTTGTCTACTGACCTTTGGGAGGGAGAAATGCTGGGATATGTCTCAACCCCGAGAAAGCCCCCGGTGAGGTGCTAGCTGGTGTCTCCTGTGGTGGCACAACAGGGTGACTCTAGGTTGAGCTGCCCTTCCACCACAGAGGGGAAAAGGGGCTTGTTTTCCATGGGCTAGTTGTTGGTCCTGTGGGACAGAGAGGGCCAAAGAACCCTGGCCTCAAGGGCGTACTGCTTGGGGTGACACGAGCTCTTCAGAAGGAGGTTGAATGCACCATGAGCTATAGAAGCTATGGACAGTCGGGGGCGGGGGGGTTGCTGGAGATGGTATCAGGAAACTGCTGTCAGAGCATGGGCCTGCAAGGGGAATCTCCAGACACTCACAAAAGCAGCCCAGGAAAGAAAGAATCAAGTCAACATCTGGACAATCACCACACCCAAGGCACCAACGCCTGTCCTGACTAGAGAGACCTTTTCTTGTCCATCTTACCAATTGTCCCTTCCCTTCACCTGACTCCAGAGAGGCCAGAAATGGTCAGTGGGGGAGGAGGTGAGGCAGAACCAAATCTCAAGTGGTCCAAGCCCCTCCAAGTTTGCTGATGTAGGTTTCTGAGCCTGGGACAAACCAAAGCTGGGGGAGGGGAGAGACTTTATATTGAACACGGGTTTGAAAGTTTGGTATTAGACTGGACTGGGGCTATCAAAATCTTGAAGTGACTGGAAAAACTATAGGAAGCGTCTGGGATTTTATCCAATGACAGAGAAGACTCTTCTACAGAGTATGTTTAAAGGGGCAGCAGAGAGACAGAGTGAAGTTATTTTCTGCCGGCGTGCTCCCAGATCAGCTGGTTCACAAAACCAGTCACCCTTGGAAAGTTGTAAGAATCAAACAAGCCCATGACCAGGAAAGTTCTTTGGAATGTTATAAAGTGTTGTACACATTTTGAAGTACTGTTTATATAATTGTATACCTGAAACTGTAGCTGGACAAAATAAAATGAAGACACCTTGTAAGCACCTACTCAAAGATGAAATGAAGAGAATGCTAATGGCCGATCACTTGATTAAAAACAAATAAAATTTAAAAAGCATTTACTCCGTGAGAAGAAGGCCCTGCACTAGGTGGTCAGTGGATATAGAAATAAACATGACATTTTTTCTGCCTGCAGGGAGCTTACTGTCTCTAAAGAGGGACAGTTGCGCACCCCCCAGTCTTTCTACCCACCTTTCTGCCATGCCAAATAAAGTCAGACAGCAATGGGGAATGTGATCAAACTTGAGAATAGGTCGCAGAAGCTGATTCTCCATAGAAGTGATTCACACTGAACACCAGGATCTCTTGTCTTCCTGCTGCCCGTCCCTGAACTCCTCAAGCCTACACTTCCCTTGCCCTCAAATGCTTGCCTCTCTCTGAGCATTGCCCTTCCCGGGCCCCAGTGCCTGCTGGATGCTTGCTCCATTGTCTGCTCCTTCTGCCTGTCCCATAGTGGACTCCTCACGATCTGCTGCTCAGTTGCTCTTTTTACCCTCAGGCAAAGAATCCCCTTCCTTGTGCCACTGGAATGTTGCACAGGAGAGAAGGAAAAGCTGGCCCAGTGCAGACCACATGGATTTTTTTTAACGACCTCCAGAACATCAGCTGCACCTGGAAGGAGAGCAGGCAGTGACCAGCTCCACGGTACCATTTTGGTCCTTCTTAGATGGCATCATCTTCTTAGATAATGTGGCATCTGGTGCATAACAGGAGCTTAATAAATATTAGGGTAAATTAATATCTTATTATACATAGCTTTCTGGGTGACAGCGATGAAGCTAATCCTTGGTCCTTCCTAATCCAGGATACAGACAGCTTTCTTCTTACTTCTGTTTCAAGTGTATCTTCTGGATAATCAGGCTATCCAGAATGCTGATGTATTGCTATGGTATCAAACTATGACAGATATGGCAGTGTTAATACAGCAGCACGTGAAATGGGAATTCCAGCTACACCAGCAAAAGGGATGCTGTCTGGTCTGTATCTCTCAAGTGTGAGAAAACAAGTCAGTCTGGCAACTGGAAAAACAAAACAAAATGAACAAAACAAACAAACAAACCCCATGGTTCTGCGTTCTTCAGGGGAGACCATCTCCACTCTGAGCTAGCATCAGCCTGACTGTTGTGTGTGGTCAGCTTTCTGCTGCCGTGTAGGGCCATTCTGGTCTGAGGCACAACTCTGCCTGTGAAGGGGAGTAACCCTCCTCTGACCCACACAGATGGTCTTAGTGACTGTATCTTTGGGGCAGCTCCACTACCTCTCAAAATGTGCAAATGAGACATTCATTCTGGTCTCTGGGGCTTGGCATGTTTGGGAAACCAGGGCAAGGAAAGAAAAGGACACCAGGAAGTGACAGCTGAGAGCCAGACTGCAGAAGAGAGACAGGAAGACCGTCAACACAGACAGAAACTTAAAGAGATCAGCAGTCTGGGGGCTATTTATTCCATAAACAAACTGTCTGTGTAACCTTTCAGTCTTCCTCCTGTACTATGTCAGGGCTCATTTTTAAAAATACACAATTTTGTGAGCACCAGTCATTAAGGAAAAGGTGAATTATTTTAGTGGAGATGGAAGTGAAAGTGTCATGCATTGTGAAAAATTTTCCATTCAAAGTGAATACAAAACAGAGGTACGATTTTACTTCATGATGGTAAACTTATCTGGAATGCTTCATTCCCATAGTGTATCAGTTCAGAATTAGTTAATTGGACATCTTCTGCCTGCCTATTCCTTTTCAGGCCTATAAACACATTAAGACCTAGTCTCTGTCCTTAAGGCACTTACAGTTTTTCAGGGGATACTCTAGTGGGAATCATTTGTATCTCACTGATGGCTGCTGTGGGAGCCCTTCTGTGCCTTTTAGTGGCTCTCACTTTCACTTCATTCAAAGGATGTACTTCTATGCCACCCAGGGCCATTCTGTCACAAGGTAGAGCTCCTGACCCTGATCCTTGGAGCTGTAGAAATGAAGTCTGCCCTGGGATCCATGAGGGTTTGGGAAGAGTGTGAGAACTGCCCCCAAATTAGTAAAGAAGTTTGCATCACAAAGCACGGTCCTCCGGGCCCCACAGGAGTTCCCAAAGCTGCAAGCAGAATCTTTTCTTCCGCAGAGGCAGTATGTGGTTGGTGTGGAGATAGCCTACATGGTAGGGGATGACCTGGCTATCAGTCATGCCTCTAAACCTGCAGGCCATCTGAAAAACAAGAGAGCTGAACTCACACCATCTGTGGGGTCCTTCTTGAGTTGACTTTTCAATTAGGCCATTTCCTCTTGCTGTGCTGTTGTTGTCCACGGCCGATTCCACTTCACTGGCATTTGGAGTAAGCCAGTGAGGTAGTAAATACAGGCCACAAAGTTCTTTGTATGGTACTAGGATGGACTGTGGCTTGCTAAAAGCCCTGTGTACCCAACCTCCCCAGTTCACACAGCATGAAAGGCAACGGCCCCAGGGTTCTGTGTTTGGCTCTATGGTTCCTACATTCTGTGCATTAAACTTTGGTCAGGGTCAGAGGGGGGCAGTGAGGAGCCATGTCCATCCTGGCATGTCCTTCATCTTTTTTTTTTTTTTTTTAATGGAAATATAGTTGATTTTACATATCTGCGGGGTACAAAGTTGAATATCAATACCTGTGTACAATATGTGATGCTCAAATCAGGATAATTAGTATATTCAACAATATACAATGTAATCGTTTTCCGTGGCCCTTTACCAATTCCTCCCTCATCCTCCACCCCTTTCCCACCTCTGGTAACCTCAGTTCTGTTCTCTCCTTTTGAAAGTTCAATGTATTATTGTGATTGTTGTCTTTCTTTTTAAAATTTATTTGCTTATTTTTTTAGCTCCCTTTATGAATGGGGTGGGCAGATGTTCTAGAACTTGAGTGTACCCTTTGTCCTGCTTGTTTGTGGATTGGCAGCAGTTTGGAAGATTTCTTAACCAAGATCCATTGACATTCTTGCCAAGATTCCACGTCTGAACCAGACTTTGTGTTCTCCCATAGGCCACAGGCTACCTGAATGGAGAAATCAGGACTCATTAAAGATTCTATTAAATCCTAGTCATTCCTCCAAAACAAAGAGATGACTGAAGCAATAATTATTAGTTTATTTCATTCCTATTCGCTTAGGCTGGACATCTTAGGACACCCTTAAGTCTCTTTCTACCTTGGGCCTAATATCTAATCAGTAGCTGGGCCTCCTGATGCTTCTCTGTGCTTTTCCTCCCCTCTGTGTCTCTCTCTACCACCCTGATTTAGGACTGTCTCACAGCTTATCTTGACTACTGCAATATCCTCCAAAATTGCTGCCATGCCTCATCTCTCAGCATTCCCAAATCTCATCCATCCTACGTGCATATCAATATTAGCTTCATAAATTTTAAGCCCTGGTCATGGTTTTCTTCTATCCAAAAATTTCAGTGTTTTTTTATGGGTCCAGAATAAACTCCTAATTCCTCAGCCACACATTCCAGGCCCTCCAGCCTCCCACTCCAATTCTTCATCCTCATCCTGACATTTCAATGCAAAACCTAGGCCCCAGCTTCACTGATTTCTTTGTGAACCTCCAGGGAACTTTTATGTCCTTCTGTTACACATTTATGTACATGCCTTATAACTCCCACTATGCTGTAAGCCCCTTAGGGGTAATATTCAGGCCGACTCCCTGACTCCCACGTAGTCGCTAGCCCAGATTGTGATACAGACTGCTTTATAGATTACAGAACAAATTAGTGATTGTATCGCATAAAGCCACTGCCATTTCTACCCTCTGCTCTTCTCTCACATAATGCTCTGTTTGGAATGCTCTTTTCTGTTCGCTTTAAATTGTTTGCTAATTTTGGTGAGTTAAAGTTAATTTTCATCTAAGATTTTCCATTTATTAGCATAAAGCTCTTCATGATCTGTTCTTACCTTATTAATGTTTGTGGCATCTGTAATTAAGTTCCCCCTTTCATTCCTGATATTGTTTATTCATGAATTCTCTACCTTTTATCTTGATCAATCTTGCTAGAGCTTTGCTAATTTTGTTACTCTGCATAGAACCAACTTTTGGCTTTTGTTTTATTCTCTTTATTGTATGTTGCTTTTCTATTTTATTAATTTCTTCTTCTCTGCTCTTTATGATTTCCCTCTTCTACTTTTTGGGGGTTTAATTTGCTGCTGGTTTTTTTAAAAAAATTTTCTAAGAGAGATGCTTAGTTCAATACTTTTCAGTGTTTTTTTTTCTTCCTAATATAAGCATTTGAGGTTATACGTTTACTATCAGTACTGTTTTAATTGCATTTCATAATCAGGGAATTGTTACATAGCATTATTGATTGACTCTAGATACTTTCAGATTTATAATGTGAATTCTACTTTGAAATGTGACTAATTTAGGAGTATGTGTTTATATTTCCAAACATGTAAAATTTTTCTTAGCTATCTTTTAGCTACTATTTCTTACCTAATTGTTTTGTGCTCAGAGAATTTAATGTGCTACCAAATCGTTTGAAATTTATTGAGACTACTTTGTGGCTCAATATTTTGTTGATTTGGGTTGAAAAGACTTCATTGTCTTAATATTGTGGAATGTTCTTAACATTGTGGAATGTTCTATAAGTGTCCATTAGGTTATGCACTTAATAGTATGATTTCAATTGGTATTCTTAATGGTTTTTCCCCCTGCTTTTCCCCAGTTACCAAGATAACAATGTTTAAAAAAAAATCTCCCTTTAACATGGTAGTTTGTCTGTTTTTCTCTATAGATATAGAAATTTTTGCTTTAAATGTTTTCCGGATATATTATTAGGTACATGCACATTAAGAACGATTATGACTTTCCAATAAATTGAGCCTTTTAACATTGTTCATATAGTGACCTTTTTTCTTTCTCTAGTTATGTTTTCTCCTAACAGCCAATATTTTCTGATTTTGATAGTTTTCTTTCTTTAATATTTACCCAGTATATCTTTCCATTATTTAATTTCAACTTATTGTATCCTATGTCTTAGATGTGGATTTATCTTCATAATGCTCAATCTTTACCTTGTAATTAGAACATTTCATGTACCAATATTTATCATAATTACTGATATATGTACATGATATATTTATTTCTATGATACATTTATATTCATATATACATACACAATATATTCATTTTGTATATTATATTCATAGTATCTTATTTTTTCTATTCATTTTGTCTGTTCTATATTTTTTCTCCTTTCTTACCTTACTTTTGAGTGATTTTACATTTTATTATTACATTTTCTCTCTCTTTTTATTTAGCAACTGTACACTCTATTTTTCTTCTTTTAGTGAGTACTCCAGAAATGTTAAAAGCGTACATAACTTGAATTCTACAGTTAATCAATATTTTTTACCTTTATTCTCAACAATGACCCCTTTAGTCTCCTTTTATCCTGTCCTGTTTTTTTTCTCCTTTTTGTTAACAGCTTTGAGATAAAACTTGCACACATACAATTTGCCCATTTAAAGTGTAGAATTCAATGATTTTTAGTATATTCACAGAGTTGTGCAACCATCACCACTTTCTAATTTTAGAACATTTTTATAACCCAAAAGAACCCATACCCATTAGCAGTCAATCCCCATAATTCTTCCAACCCCCAGCTCCTATCAACGACTAATTTATTTTCTCCCTTTATGGATTTGCCTATTCTGGACAATTAATATAAGAGGATTATACAATATGTGGTCTTTTGTTATTGGCTTCTTCCACTTAAGATAATGTTTCCAAGATTCATTAGTGTTGTCTGTGGTGTTGTAGCATACGTCAGAACTTTATTTCTTTTTATGGCCAAATAATATTCTATTATATTGCTATACCTGATATTCCTGTTTATTAGGTTTTGTAAATGCTTTCAAAGCTAAAGTTCAATGATCATGTTAAATCCGAAGGCTGCTTATTCTCTGGTTTGAAATTATTTACTCACTGAAGTTAAATTTATCCTTTTTAGTTGTTTGCAGCAGGCAGTTCACTCTGGTACCATATTGGAAGACCTAGTATCCACCCAAAGGCTCTCTTTCCTGTGCATTCAACTCTCCCATTCATTCTTTTCCACCAGATCGAACCCTCTTCATTAGTAAGTTTATTTTCTGATCTGCCAGTATACTGAGGTCCTCCGTCCTCAATTCCTTTGTCACTATTTTTGGACTGTATTTGTATGCCTTTGGCATAAATGGCTCTCTGTTCAATTACCACTTACTCTGGTGAGAAGCCCTGGGTGGGCATGGAGAGTCCCTGATGTTTCTCTCTGTCCTTAGAAAGGCAGTCTGACTTAGTGTAGGGTGAGGCAGAGGGTAGGTATTCAAGAAAAAACTGAATGGACAGTCAAAGACTTCCATTTTCTTCCATTATGATTCATTTCTCTGAGCTAAATTTCATGTAGGTGGCTCCATCCTGGATAAAGTGAGCTGAGATCAAGGTGCCAGTATACCACCCTGGGCACCTTCTCTGGGTCTGGCTCCTTGATCTCAGGGACACAGAAGTTGCCAAAGTGCGAGTTCTCATCATTTACAGCCTCCAAAGGGCGTGCAAGAGGATACAGAACAAGTCATCTTCCTCAGCCTGGCTCTGTTGATGCCTCTGACTCCTGAGGACTGGGAGGCATTTGTTGCAATTTTGATTTCCCAAGTTCAGAGGGGGCTTAGATATGTGCCGATCTTAAGCTCCTTATTGTCTTTCTGCATATTAAGTGGCAAAACCAAGGTCTCAATGGAGCATATTCAAAATGGAGATCAAGAGAGGAATTTGGATCAGATCTGATTAAACCCTAATCTCCTTATTATTACCACATTGAAAAGAAAGCACTGACCAGCACCAGTGGTGGGGCGTTTTTCCTGGAGTTGCTTATGTGGCTTGCTGTGGTAGGCAGGGTGTAGTGACCCAGGAGGCCTCACAGGTGGGGGAGACCTTCCTTCTCTGAATTTGCAAATCTTTAAACTGAGCTGGGAAAATGGAGAGCACTGAGGTCGAGCAGATGGGGCTGTGGCGACTCCACTTTGGGCTAATGAGAAAGAGCATTCCCAGATAGCAAAGGGCTCAGGAGGGACCCGAACCAGCCAGCTTAAAAGAGTTTAGAGAAGGATTAGGGAGGCAGGGAAGAATCACCACTGCGGCTGCTTCATGAAACCAGTACCTTGCCCTTCTTTCTCTCTGAAATAGCAGTTGGATCATCAGGGATGCCTGGTTTTAACACAGGTTAGAGAATGTATATCTCTTTTTTAAAAGATCAAATAAGGGAAACAAAAATGAAAATATGGTGCTATAGCCTAGCAATAACAGGGGAAGATTTCACATAAACCAAATCTAATTTATAGTTGGCACTTGTGAAGGGTTATGGAGCCTTACACATAATAGAAGCTTAATGGGTATTTGTTGAATTTAATGATTTGAGTCATTTGCAGCAAAACAAATTCCACTTTGTCTGAATTGCTCAGATAGGTTTCCTCCTCGCTCCATTTAGCACAGCAAGCAGGTGAGATTTTCCATGTGCAGTTGAACCACAGGATGATGGGACCCTTGCCCATCAGCACACCATGCCCTTAGCCAAAGAGGTATGCGACATTTGTTCTGAAATAGAAAGACTTTGGCCTGACTCCTGGCTTTCTAATTTACTCATCAGTAAAAATACAGGATTTGCTGATAAGAATTAACATTTATGATGAAACAACACAATGTCTGGCACAGAGTAGCCCTCAATAATTGTTTGCTACAAAAACAAAATTGTGGTTTCCTCATAAGATAGGGTTTGGCAAAAGTTGGCATCCCAGCCTGAGGGCTCCCCATTAAAATATCCATGCATTCTGAGAAAAACATTGAAAGGCCTAGTACCCTAAATGTTATTTAATCTATGATGATGTCTAAGATGGATTCTGTAAAGCTACATGACTATTCCAGTTGTCAAGTAAGGCAAATCATAACTAAAGCCAAAATGTTTCATTATTTTAGTTATACTAAGTTCCTACTTGTATTGTCAGGGCTAGCGCTCAGACCCTTCAAACCCATTGTACAGACTGGGTCACCAGACCCCTCACACGCAGGTCCACAAGCTCTATGTAATTGGGAAAGATCCCGAGAGCTATTGGCAGATGACACGAGCTCAGTCTGCAGCAGCAGCAGCAGCAGCTTACAGGTCCAGCAGCTGTGGTGGTGGCCTCTTGGGGCATCCTGGAGGCACTGGCAACAACAGCCTCCAGCAGCAGTAGCAGCCTCCCCATGCCCCCCCCCCCCAGGGGGCCTGGGGATGGGGCACCATGGATCAGAACCACTCATCCTTTATACTTAAGTCCATAACCCGGGACACCTGGGTGCACATGTGCAATTACATTAGACAATAACCAAGGAACACCTGGGTACATGTGCATATTAACATCAAATGCTCGGCAAGATTCTGAACATCTGAGGGGCCCTGATCATTTTCCTATATTTTCCGAACAAATTCACATTAATTACGGTAAGGTATGCATCTGATTGGAAATCTACATCACTGACTGGGGCTAGTGCTTTGCCATTAGAAGGACAGACAGCATAGCTACAGCCCTGAAACAGGGTTAGGAGAGACACATGATGAAAAACTGCAGCAAATGGAAAACTCATAGCAAAAACTGCTTTGTAAAGGAACCAGGCATGTTTTATTTCACCTGATTAGTAACTCTTTTTCATTATCTGCTCAGGAACATAAATTCCAATTTTATTATATCATTAGAGGCGGCAGCAGACCAAGGGAGGGACTTTGTAACCAGTAAAGTTAGAGGAATGAATGGATTGTAGCAAAAAGAATGCACTTCAGGAGTTGGAGTTTTCATCTGCAGTTAATGAGAATGTCAGGAAGTGGGGGCTCAGGCATCAGGATTTTTTCAAAGCTCATCAAGTGATTCTAATATGTAGCTAGGGTTTCAGATTATTCCACTCTTTCAGATTATTAAGTAATAAATTTTCCTTTAGGTGAAAGGTACAATCAAATCATTTTTCAGTCCAGTCTTTACACCAGATGATAATCAAAGCAGTGTTTTTCAAAATACTTGTTAAAAATACAAATAATGGAACCCAAGATATACCAAATCAGAATCTCTGGGAAGTGGGGAGGGGATGGGGGGTTTGGTCTTGGGAATCTGCATTTTTAACAAGCTCTCCAGCTGCTTTTTATACTTACTTAAGTCTGAAAACTTATGACGGTGAATTGCAAACTTAGCTACCTATTGGAATTATAAAACCTGGCGTCTGAGCCTCTACTCCTACTAGAGATTTTCATTTAATTGGCTAGGCAGAGGCCTCAGGGATCAGCCAGTTTAAAGTCTCCCCAGTGAATTCAATGTACTGCTAGGATTAAGAACTACTGAACTAGTGCCGAGCCCGTGGCGCACTCTGGAGAGTGCAGCGCTGGGAGCGCGGCGACGCTCCCGCTGCGGGTTCGGATCCTATATAGGAATGGCCGGTGCACTCACTGCCTGAGTACCGGTCACGAAAAAGACAAAAAAAAAAAAAAAGAACCACTGAACTAGAGGATATGTATATTAATAAACCAGTAAACTTAAAATGTGAGAGGAAAATTCCTACAACAACAATGTGGACAGTGAATCCATCCCTCTTGCTTATTGGTTACACAAGTTTTCCATTTCAAGATTAAGCAAATGACACAAATATGGAACAATGGGAGGGACTGCAAATCTGTGGCAAACCAGCATTTACTACCATATGGTACCCAAGGATTAAAAACTAGATTCGTTCCCTTTGAAACAGGAACATGACAAGCATGTTCACTATTAAAATTTGTTCTGGAAGTATTAACTAATGAAATATGGTAAGAAAAAAATGGGGGCAAACATAGTGAAACAGGTTACTAAAATTATGATTATTTTTGACAATATGATCTTTTGCCAAGTGAATCTGATGTATAACTAATAAGAAAGCTTAGAAAGTTGGTAAGATATAAAGCAAACCTTTCCCATATTTTAACATTAACCAATTAGAAAATAATAGAAGATGATGTCACTCGCATCAACAAGTAAAAGAAATCTTAATAAGAAATGACAAGATATATAAGAAAATCACAAAACATTAATGAGCAACATAAAAGTTTATAAACCATTATTTAAAAGACATAATGTAAATGACCAATAAGAATGTGGCTTAAAAGTTACATATTTTTTGTTTATTTACTTTGCAAACAGAAAAACTAGAGAGAGGTTGTGGTAAATTGGCCTGTCTTCTATGATACTGTCAAGAATGTAAATCTGTATAATCACTATTGCAAGGTGTAGGGAAAGTGAAGGAAAATGGTCAGGGCCCCTCAGATGTTCGGAGTCTTGCTGAGGATTTGATGTAAATATGCACGTGCACCCAGTTGTTTCTTGGTTATTATCTAATGTAATTGTGCATGTGCACCCAGGTGTCCTGACTCACACCCAGGTCTCCTGGGTTATTGGACTTAAGTATAAAGGACAAGTGGCTTGGATCCATGGTGCCCCTGCCCCTGGAACACCCCCTGGGGGGTGGAGTGGATACGGGGAGGCTGCTGCTGCTGCCTGCTGTAAGCTGCTGAGGACGCGGAGGACTGAGCTTGTATTGTTTGCCAATGGCTGCCAGGATCTTTCCCAATTACCTAGTTTGTGGACCTGCATGTGGGGGGTCTGTTAACCTAGCCTGGCATGTGAGGGGTCTGTGACCCAGTCTGTACAATGGGTTTGAAGGGTGTGAGCCCCTGCTAACCTAGCAGTACAATTGGCTATGTTGGCAAGATTCCAACAATTGCCCTAGCAATACACAAGGCAATTTAGGAGCATGTATTAAGAGTCAAGAATATGTATTCTTAAATTTCCAGAACTTTCAATAAGTAATTTCACTTCTACGAATTTTTCTTTAGGACATAATCAGAGACTTGTTTTTATAGTGAAAGTTAAGAAGAAGGCAAATGCCCATAATAGGAGATTGCTTAAGTAAACTTTGGTTTAGACCTATAATGTAGTTCTATACAACCTTAACAAACTAAACTCTTTTCAGAGAAAAATGACATGGGAAAGTGTGTGCTATTAGTAGACAACAGAAAAGACCACTAAGGTAATTTGCTTATTGGCTTCTGGGGAGAGGAAGTTTAAACCTACCCACACCCTCGATAGAATCAAATCTGGTTAGATTTTATTGAGTCATTGTAAGGAAAGTGAAAGTAAATGGTCAGGCTCCCTCAGATGTTCGGTATCTTGCAGAACATGTCCTAGCTGTTTAATGTAAATATTTTAATTGCACACTCGTGCCCAGGTATTCTGTTTCTTTGCGTTGCTTTGCCCCCACAGATTTGTCACCCCACTTCCCCTGGGTGACGAAGATGCAAAGGATTACTCAAAGCCCATCTCTTCTGAGCAGTGAGAAGCCCCAAAGTGATTAACTTCCCTGGGACCCTCCAGTAAGACAAAAAAGCATATGTACTTCACAGGGCCTGGTTTTCCAAAGTCTTGCAGTTTCAAATATTGACCTTGCAAGGACAGGAAATTTTCCCCAGGCTAGTGAGTCTTTGTTGCAAGATAAGAATTGTGGCACAGCTGGCTCAAAGACAGACTAGTTACTGATTGTTATGTAAAGATACTGAGAAATTGCTGTAAGAAGGAATGTTTGCTAAGATCAAAGCTTTTGTTAATTGCCTTACTGAAGTGTCATCTAGCTTGTTTCACTGAAAGTTACCAGCCGATATTGTTAAACTATAACCCCACCTATGTTCTCTTCCTGTAACTTCCTGGTCTGGAAAGTAAATGCAGGAAGAGAACCCCAATTTGGTGTTAATTTCCTAAGGAAGGGTTGCCTCTCGGTGGAGGGTCCCAGGGAAGTTAACAACTTTGGGGCTTCTCACTGCTCAGAAGAGATGGGCTTTGAGTAATCCTTTGCATCTCCATCACCCAGGGGTAGTGGGGTGACAAATCTGTGGGGGGCGAAGCAACACAAAGCAACAGGATTCCTTGGTTATTGTCTGATATGATTATGCATGTGCACCCGGTATTCTTTGGTTGCCTGACTCACACCCAGGTGTCCCTGGGTTACATGACTAAAGTATCGAGGACAAATGGCTCTGATCCACAGTGCCCCTTGGGGATGTCCCCGGGGGCCACCAGGCTGTTGCTCCTGCTCTATCTGCTAGAGACTGCTGCTACTGTTGCTGAGGGCTGAACTTGCATCTTAGTGGAGCATGTCAGCCTTGCCAATGGCTCCCAGGATCTTTCCTAATTATCTAGCTCACGACCTGCATATGAGGGGTCTGTGACCCAGTCTGTACAATGAATGGGTTTGAAGGGTCTGAGCCCTAGCCCAACAGTCATATTAGCAAGTAAAAAAAATCTTTGTATGATTATAAGGTCTTATTCAGATGAGTGACTCTTCTCTTGCTTTTCTGCTGCTGAAATTATAATGGCACTTGTGTCTTGACCTCTTTTTCCCCCTCTTAGAAGGCAGATGCAAGGAAGTAGGCACTGAGGAGAGGCAGAAGCTGTAGCCATTGGGGCCAACATTCTCTCCTGCTACTTTTGTCTCTTAGTCCTTTTCTCTGGTGCCAAAAGCCTGTCTTGAATCGACGTTCCTTCTATTACAGTGATAAGAGGCAAGATCTCAGTTTGGGTTTAGGGGAAGCAGAGAGGGTAGGTCCTTTGTCCTGCAACTCAGGTCTCCCCAGCATAAGCAGCAGCAATCCTTCCTCTTGTTTTTCAGCTTTTCGGGCTTGGGACCAAACATCAGCTAAAAACAGTATCTAACAATACCTTGCCCTCAGGATGTACAGATTTATTTCACTTGGAGACCTTTCACATTGTAGTGCTCTATCTAGTACAGGACTGGAGGATTTTAGTTTCTGATCTAATATCATCTTAACCTCATCAGGATTTCCCTCAGTCTCTGACTTTCTGTGTTGTCTCATCTCTCTGACTGATTTTTACAAATGGACAATGGCCAGACCATGTATAATAATAGAACTCAGACTCACAATAGGTAGCAACCTGTTCAGGAAGACAAACCACAACCTCTGTAGCAATATCCCCAGAGTCAGGACTTAATCAATCACTGCCAGGTGCCTTAAGTTTTGCCCCTGTTTCCAATGTAGAACCAAACAGAGAAAGTCAAACGTGCTTCCCTCACCAATCACGTAGGATGCCCTGCTTCTACTTCACCTCCCACTTCCTTATGCCAACAACCTCCAACTGAGGCATGCCTGAACCTTCCCCTTTTTTTTATTGTAAAGCGTTAGTACTTGCTGCCCGCCTTTGAGTGTCTGACATACAAGTGGTGGTGGCTGACTCGCTTGCTATATAGCAAGCTCTGAATAGTCTTTGCTTGTTCTCATTTGAGTGGTCCTTATTTCCACACTTTGATTCTCCTATAGGTATGACTATACACAGAAAAATTTATGCCATAAAAGGAGAAACATCCTGACTCTGTAGAAGTGTATATAATAATCACACTTCATGTACATTGCTTTTATCTGGGAAAACAAAGTGGTCACACTGGAACTCAGGGGAGGCCTGGCTCCCATCACAGTTCCAAGAAGTTATGAAACCTCAGGGAAGAGAAAAAAAACAAAACAAAACTGTAGATTAGAATCACGGCTCTTGGGGTGAGAAACTGGAGCAAAAGCCAAGTGGAGACAGGAAGTAAGAGGTCAGTGTGATTTATCTGTAGGGCAATGGGATCATATAAAAGTCTTATCGAGAAGTACGCTGGGGCATAGAGGGGAAGGGAGATTGGAGGCAGGGAGGCTAGCCAAGAGCTCTTACAACAGTGTACTAGGAGTTCTGACGTAACCTGGGGAAAAGGGATGGACAGATCTGTCCTTAGAGACAAACTGTGGATGGTTAATTTCATGTCAACTTGTCTGAGCTATGGGGTGTCCAGATATTTGGTCAAACATTCTGGTCTTTTCTGTGAGGATGTGTATTGCTAGGGCAATTGTCAGAATACTACCAATGTGGGCAATTGTTGGAATCTAGCCGATGTAGCCAATTGTCTTGCTAGGTTAGGGGGGCTCACAACCTTCAAACCCGTTGTATAGACTGTGTCACCAGACCCCTCACATACAGGCCTACAAGCTGGGTAATTGGGAAAGATCCTGGGAGCTGCTGGCAGACAACACGAGCTCAAGTCCTCAGCTTCTGAAGCAGCAGCAGCAACTTACAGATCCAGCAGTAGCAGAGGTGGTGGCCTCTTGGGGCATCCCAGGGGCCTTGGCAGCAACAGCCTCCAGCAGCAGTAGCAGCCTCCTCGTGGCCCTTCTGGGGACATCCCAGGGGCAGGGGAACCCTGTGGATCAGAGCCGCTCATCCTTTATACTTAAGCCCAATAATCCAGGACACCTAGGCTCACATGCACAATTACATCGGACAATGACTAAGGAACACCTGGGCTCACGTCATATTTACATCAAACCCTCGGCAAGATTCTGAACAGTGAGGGACCCTGACAATTTATCTTCACTTTCCCTTCAGGGTGTTTTTGGATAAGATTAACATTTAAATCAGTAGAATGAGTGAAACAAGTTTCCCTGTAATGTGGCGGGCCTCATCCAGTCAGTTGAAAGCTTGAATAGAACAAAAGGCTGATCATCCCACATTTCTCCTGCCTGACAGCTGACAGCCTTCAAACTGTGACATCAGCTGTTCCTGATTTTATAGCAACTGCTGGCCTTTGGACTCCTTTGGCCTATGGACTTGTCAGCCTCCATAATCAAATGAGCCAATTTCTTATAATAAGTTTATTTATATATAAGATATACATATTTTTATGTATGTACACAGACATACACATACACAGGATATGAGGTCACTTCAAAGAGATCATGGAAAGATTTGTATTATCTTTTCATTTATTTTTCATGAACTTTTTGAAATACCTTCATATATATGTATTATATACCTTATACGTATTCTATGTATATCCCATATATAGAATATACATAGAAAAAAATATATGTATATGATATATAGGTTGTGTTTTTCTGGAGATACCTGCACTATACCATATATACTGTAGAAGATATCTTTAGACTTTGATTAGACTTAAAAGGCTGAGCTGGCATGATGAATGAAAGAAACTGAGGCTTTTCAGCTAAAGGTGAATCGTTGATAGAAACGGGAAGACAAGAAGGCCAGGAATGATATAGGGCAGAGGAAGAGTGGGATTGGCCAGTTCTCTTTGGAATATGTTGAGTTTCAAACAATAGCGGGTTATCCAAGAGGGGTTGGGGAGTGGGCCAATAAAATACCCTCAGTATTGTTCTTTGAAAGGAAAAACACCAGTAGGTTACAAAAATCTAATGAATTATAGATAGGTTGGTTTTTTGAAACAATTATCTCCAGCCCTGTCACCACAGGTTATCATAAGTTTTCTTAAGGAATGTCAGCAGATTTTAATACATATTAATTTTAGTTTATTTTGCTCAATAATCATAATCTGAAACAGCCCATGCAAGTAGGAATGAAGTGAAATCAAGTATGAGAGCATATACCACTAGTGTTTTGCAACTGAAAGCAAGTTGTAATTGTTATGCAAAACTATCCAGACTGCCAGTCTACACTGAACTCAGCAGCTGACCCCTTCCCTCTCTAATTCTCTTTGCTTGTGCGTAACCAGACCCAATTGGTGTACAGAGGGACTGCTCAAAAACATTGTCAAATGCGTAAACATGAACCAGGGTTAGAAAAACAGGATTAATGCAGTCTGCTTAATGAGTGTTCTCTGCTGAATGACTCCTCAGCAAGAAGGCAAATGTCCAATAGATTCGAGAATGTAACTAGAGCGGCAAGAACAGGTCCACTGGTGGTGTTGCTCTCCGAGCTGTCTGATGCCCTGCTCTGCGCTTCAGTCCCTGCACACTGAATCGTTAACCTTTGGCACTGAGTAGGGTTCAGCATTTCAGAAGTGTCTTGATTATGAAAAATCTGCCAGCACTAATGGGGAACCTCTGACCCAGGTGCCAGCCTAGCTTTACAGCTCCACAGCTGCTGCGATTTTGATTGAAAAACAGGTCTCTGGTGTCAGGAACAAAGTAACTGGGAATTGGGCCACCTGTAATAGTTACACTTTTATGCAGACCATGAAGATTGTTCTTTTGTTTTCTTTCTTTTTTTATTTTTCTCCTGCTGTCAAAAGACTGTTTTCCTGTACCATGTGAACACGAAACATACAAATCACTGCCTTTCACCCATCCATTTCAGTTAGGTACCTGCGGCATGCCAGTCACTGCTGGTTCCTGGGGTTTCTTAAATATCGAAGAATCATGGGCACATACACACACACACACAAAACAAACAAACTCTTTCGGAGCCCAACTAACCTATTTCTATAGCTGAGGACTTTTTCAACTTCTGTTTGTGAAGGGAAATGATCACCGTACTTCTCTTTTGAGTAAACCTAAGATTGTTTTGAAGACCTTAAAAAAAATTCATCCTACTCACTGTCAAGAAAATTTCTGAGGGCCTCTTCTATGCCAGGCACTGTTCTGGGCACTGAGTATATTAAAAAAAAAAAATCCCTTTCCTTATACAGCTTATTTTCTAGTGTTTATGGTGGAGAGAGCCAGTCTTTTAATATAATTAATAAGTGATTTATGTAATATTTATTTTATTTTATTTTGTTTGTGAACTTAATTTTTAATTTTTTAATTTTAATTTTAATTTTTTTAAATTTTATTTTATTTTATTTTACTTCTCAAAATACATTGTACTTGATTTTCATGCCCCTTTACCCCCTCCCCACCCCCACCCCCCCACATCATATCTGTGCACTTGGCTTAAGTAGTTCAAGGAATTTTTATGTAATATTTTAGAAGGTGATAAGCGATACAGAAAAAAATGTGCATGGGTTAAGGTACGAAAATGCAATTTTTTTTCACTAATGTATTTTATATTTTTAATAATACAATTTTAATTGAGAAATTTACATATCATAAAACTCAGTTTTACATAAATTGTATAATGTATCATCACTATCCAGAACATTTTTATCATTCTCGAAAGAAACCCTATATCCGTGAGCAGTCACTGTCCATTTCCTTCTTCCTGCAGCTCTTGGAAAACATTAATATACTTTCTATATTTCTATAGATTGGCCCATTCTGGACATTTTATATGAATGGAATCATATAATACGAAGCCTATTGTATCTGGTTTCTTTCATTTATCATAATGTTTTCAATGTTCATCCATGTTGTACTTTTCATGGCTCTATAATAGTCAACTCCATTGATGTATCACATTTTGTTTATCCTTTCATCAACTGATGGATATTTGGATTATTAATATCTTTGGGGCATTATTAAAAAGGCTTCTAAGAAAATGTATATACAAGTTTTTATGTCGCTATATATTTTCAGTTTTCTTGGGTATATACCTAGGAGTGGAATTGCGGGGTCAAGTGGTAACTCTGTGTTTTTTGTGGGACCATCAAACTGTTTTCCAAAGCAACTGTACCATTTTACACTCCCCACAATGTGTAAGAGTTCCAATTTCTCCACATTCTCATCAGTACTTCTTATTGTCCATCTTTTTTATTTTATTACAGTCATCATAACGATATGTAATGGTATCTCATTGTAGCTGTGATTTGCATTTCCCTGTTGACTTCCCTATTGACTAAAAATGTTGATCACGTTTTCATGTACTATTGTAATCAGAATTGTTTAATTTCATTTTTGTATTGATTGCTAATGTATAGAAATAAAATTGGACTCATTTTTCAGCTCTAAAATTTTTTTTTGTAGTTACTTAGGATTTTTTATATACAAAAATCATGTTGTCTGAAAATAGAAATAATTTAACTTTTTTCTTTCCGTTATGAATGCCTTTTATTTCTTTTTCTTGCCTTATTTCCCTGGCTAGAACCTCCAGTACAATGTGGAATAGAAATGGTGAGGTGGACATTCTTGTCTTATTTCTGATCTCTGGTGAACAGCAGGGAAAGGCAATTTTAAGTAATCAGAGTAGACTTCAACAAAGAAGTGGCATTGGAAGACAATTTTGAAGTAAATTAAAAAGACGCATAGCCAGCTGTCTGAAGGGGAGAGAGGGGGAAATCTTCCAGGAGAATTATCTAGGGCTGAAGCTACAGATTTAGGAGTCATTGATATAAAGATGCTATTTAAAGCCAGAAGACTAATGAGATCACCAAGGGAATGTGTGTAGAGAGAGAGAAGAGGAGAAAACCAAGGAAGAAGCCCTGGGACACACAGGCTTTAAGGTGCCAGAGAGAATTGGAGGTACCAGAAAAGGAGACTAGGATGGGAAAACCAGTGAAGTAGGAGACAAGAGTATATCGCATGCTGAAAGCTAAGTGGAGGAGGGAAGGTTGGTTCTTTTCACACTTTGAAGTTTTCGAAGAACCGTGTTAGTTTCTTCAGCTTCTGAGAGATAGATGACATCTTGGTGCCCTTCCCTGTCAGATGAAAGTCTGCTGGTCTTAGGTTCTGGGATCTGGGTTTTCTCAAATCTGGTGAGGGGCAGGGTGTAGGGAGGTGGTGTTGTGGAGGGATGGAGAGGAAGGACTGACAAAGTTATCATGCATCTCCTCTCATTGTGGCTGTATTTGCTTGGACATTTGTCCTCCAAGTTATTTTGAGCTGCTAATCAAGTATGCTGGATTGCTTCTGGTTTGCAAATTCATATCCTGTCAGTTTTTTCCCATTGGAGCAAGAGTTAATTAAAGCAAGATTAAAATGTTAATAATTTTGGGGGCAATATGGCAAAAGCTTGGAATCTCTGGAGGTTGAGTAAGAAAGCTTTTCATGAAAACTGAAAGCATAAGGCAATGGAAAAATCCATCTAAATTGTCAAGTGAGTCTAATTTCAGAATTGAATATTTGCTTTTGAGAACAATTATGTGCTTTCTCATTTGAAAAGAAGTTTATGATATTCTGTAACTCAGTATGCAGGCTATTAAAGTCATGAACACAGGACCAAATATGGCCCAGGGATTTGAGAGAGAGTGTTAATTGCTTCTCTCAGAGGGGATTTTACACGTTATACCATGGGTAGGATGCATTATCTATATATCTAGTTATGATAGTAGATACCATTCATGGCCCATTGAGGGGTCCCAAAAAGTGTTTCTGAAATAAGGGAATAGACAGGCCAGTCATCCTGAGTCCCTGTGTCTCTTCTTTGACTTTCTGCACAACCACACTTAAATAACTTCAGGATTTTTCTTTTTAAATATGCAAGAAGTGGAACCTGCTGCTTTGGCCTGGAAGAGGGGGCTCCAAAGGGGGCTGGGACTTTATTCCAGCACTCATTATAAACAATCAGGATTCCATTTTTAGGAACCTGCAGTCCGGCTCTGCGGTTAACTTCCCAACAGTGCAGTGCACCTGGTGTCTGCTCAATACTGTTGTGTCCCACACAGGAACCAGGCTCACATGACATAGTCGACCAATTTGTCAATGGGTCTCCAGGGCTTTATGGCCCTAAACATTTTGTTTAAAATAGTGAGTGTGAAAGGAATCGTCTACAACAGCTTTTTTGTGCTGAAGTGAGCAAATACATCCTTCACAGTGGCAGCAGATATGTGGAGGTTTTAAACCACTGCTTCTTTCCCCATCATATCTCGGCACTGGAAGTGATGCTCTGAGCTACGTTAGCTGCTGTCTAACCTCCTGCAGGCATTGCTAGCTGTGCAATGCTTACTTGTAATCTGTAGCTCCAGTTCTTCTGCCTGACCAATATGTGGTCGCAAGCATGGAGGGCTCTGAGCTACTGCAGGGAAGGAATCAGTCAACTAGGGAGAAAGTCGCAACTCAGCCAGCTGAGCTTTAAAAAATTGATTATACGAATTAATGCATATGCAGTACTTTAACATGTCAAGTTATCATCATTATCATCATTATCATTATGATGGTGATGACAATTACCTGAGGATTTTCTACAAGTGGTCCTTCCCTAATCTCCAGGCTGAATATTTTCCATTTGAACCCTCAGATGCATTTTCTAGCCTTCTTATGTCTGCTCTGTGCTCCTGGAGTCATGCTTTTATGGACTACCGCCACCAGCTCCCATGCCCTCTGGCTCTGTGTTGGGTCTGGCCAGTTGGGACCCTGGAGTTCTGTGGGAGGAAGGAGAGTGTATGGTGTGCATGTTTCCTTTCTGCCCTGTATGGCCTCCTTAGGTTGTCTGGTCTTGGGCAGGAATGTCTCAGCTCCTTTCATACAGCTCTCCCCGCAAAGTTTCTTTCTTCAGGTTCCAGAACCTGTTTCCTCCCCTTGCTGATGCAGGTCTAGAAGTGGGTAGGCTGTCTCTCAGCCCCAGGATACTGCAAAGTCCTGTGTGTTTTCCCTACATTCTGCCTGCACTCTTGCAGCTAGTTCCTTTAGTAATTGCTCCTTTAATTACTCAATTTGAGCATGCTGTCTGTTGCTGGGTAAGATCCTGAATAATACACCTATCTACTTCTTTTTACCACTACAAAGGCAAAGCAGAGAAGCCTGCACCCCTTGCTTCTGTGCTATTTCTGGCTGTACTCCATTGACCTCTTCTCCCATTCAAGACTACATTATCCTGAAAGCACTTGATAGGATAAGTAGTGTGATTGCCCCCGTGATGAAGGTGTTGCCCACCCTTTTATTTTCTACTCCAAGTTTGGTCCAAAAGAAAAGACAAATCTCAGCAGGATCCATCAAATTGTTTGCAGCCACCCTCTTGAGCTATTGCCACCATGGTCTCTGAGCTCTCCTTCTGCTGTGTGATGTCCTTATGGTCACTTCTTCTCTGAGCATGACTTGGATAGCATGTCCTTCTACTGGTGGGATGTGGCTCTGAACTTGGTGTTCAGGTGACTAACAGCTGATGTTGGAAAATGTTTAAAGAACTAGATAAGAAGATGTTTGGAGAGATGGTTAGGGTCCTAGGTACCTCTGGGGACCTCTGGAAATCTGGGAAGAGGATGTGATAGAAGCCCTTTGTATTCACAGCATAGAGACATGATGTTTTTGTGTAATTGTCTTGTGCTTACCTTGCTTCACCCCGCTTCTTCTCTAAACTATCTAATTCTAATCCCTGACATAGTTGTACTAGATACATAGTTCTAGACAGTTCTAGACTGGGGATGAATCACATCAGCTTCCATCTTTAGTCAGTGTTTTTTTGTTATTGTTGTTTTGTTTTGTTTTTGGCCCTAGTGTGAGATTTGAGCAGCCAAACTTGTCACTAGCACACTATATCATATTCCTAGTAAATATCTTGAGCCAATAGGAGAACAGCAGCCATTAAAAATATCTAATTATTTTGAGTTATGGTAGAGCACTCACTGAAAAAGTTAGTAGACAGGTCAATTTGGGTAATCTAATGAGCTCTCTCAAGACCCCACATCTTGAGTGGGCCTAAAATGATGGTCCAGAGTTTTAGAGTTGGTTCAGAATCATCATTCTGTAATGTGAAACAAGCCCTCTTGATTATATTCAATGAAAATTTGAATGTACATTGTTTTCTGTATCTGAATAGGCCTTGTTCTCTGTCTGCCATGAGAGACAATGTACTTCCTATGCAAACAATGGCCTGTGATGAAGGGTGTTTGTCAAAAAGAAACTTAAGACTCAGGGGAATTAAAAATAATCTTCCCAATGCAGATCTTTCTCTAAGAGAGAATTGAGACCTGCCTTCCTTGTCTGAAATTTGGTGAGAGGTCTAGTCTTCACAGGGGGATAAAAACCAGTCCTGTATGTCGAGTAGAAATAACCAAATGCAAACCATTTCATCAACGGCTTTAGCTGCTATATGATAAATGGATCTTTGTTTTATATGTGTTAATACTGACATGACAGTGAATCTGTGGGAATGTGTTACACTAGTGGGAGAAGGAGCTAGCAGGGCTGTTTCCATATACGGATTTTTCTGACTAACTAAAAATGTTAGGCTCCTTTCTCCAATCTGATCTAGTTCTACAATTTTTAGTTTTCAAATATGGTAAAAGCAAACATCAACAGAATCTAGTTGTGAATGCCTCAGATACTTCAGATTGGGCAGGAGTCAATTTTCTGTCATGATTCCAGGTCCTTTTGTGACAATGCCCAACATTTTATCAACTATTTTCCCTAAAGCTGTCCCTAAGGCTAAAGGAGTTTAGGAAATGCTGTATGGAAAATCCCAGGTTCTTGTTCTGAGACATAGCTGATGTTTCAGAGTTCATGACTCTTTAAGAGAAATTTGGATAATTTCTCCAATTGTTTTAATGTAGGACTTTTCATACTAAATTTATCTGTCCATGCTTTGTCTACTCCTGAAGCTTCCAAATATTTCCTTTCTATTTTCTATCAGTTTGGCTTTAACACCAAAAGATTTATAGTCAATTGAAATGTGAGGATCTCACTGAATTTCTTTTCATTCCCAGTCATAGATGTTACATCAGACATGCACTAGAACATATCTTGGGCTCTGTTACTCTTCACTCCTGCACACAAGGAGAATTGCCCGTCTACCCCTACTCGGTGTTTCAGTCTTAAAACAAGTCCTCGATCCCTGGCAATTTTTTTTTAAACCTGGGGTTAATCCATTTTCAGTGGTCTTTGATGTGAACACTTCTAAGTGGCTTAAAAAGTGTATTTCCACTCACTCCTTCTTAGTCACCTCAGGTCAGGGTAATTTCCCTTGGAGAACTGCTTTCCAGTGAGGGGGCTGTGAACCCCAGAAGGACATGAAGACTTTAAAATGAGTCTGTAAATCCATATGCCTTTGTGGCATTTTCTGTAGATGGGAAAAATCTCTCTTGCACATCCATGTATACTGATCTTTGAAATGCATGTTGCTAAATTTGTGATTTCTAAAATCCAAATTGTTTAAAAAGAATCATGCAATTCATAGGATCTTTTAAAATATAATGTATAAATCAATGAATATTAACATTCAGGGGAAATCTTTATAATTTTTGGTATTTTAAAGGGTCTCACTCCCCAGAAAATTTGTATCTCTGCCTTGGAAGGACAATATTGCCTTTATTTAAAAACCTATTATGGTTTTAGTAGTTGGCAACTGATACTGGGTCAGCTGGTGGACTACACTGATGATAGGAAGGCAACATTCTACTCTGGAGCTCCCCAGAATTTTCTTACAACAGGTGAGGGTCACATGTTAATTCAGCAGTATCCTTATACCAAGTGTTCTCCATCCCACCCTTTTCTTATTTTTTTCATTCCAAAATATGGATAAAAGATAACTTCTGTGGGCCTAGTATTATTGGCAGAAAAACCAGCATTTCTTATTTAATAACCAGGACATCTGTTTGTCGCTTTTCCTTGTTCATGGCCATTCAATTTGCTCCTGACTAGAAGTAATATATTAAGATTACTGCTTTTGAAAGAATAGCGTGATTACAGACTGTAGCCATTTTATGGTATCCACAAGTTGTAACTGTGCTCGCTGTGGGAATCTGATGAGGGAATGTCTGTCACAGTGCTTGATGAGAGGTAAGGCACTGAGCAATGCAATTCTTTTTATTAATATAGAAGCATAACACTTGCCCCCTGATCTAAAAACATAAAATCTAGCTGATGGGGTGCATAGGATATACAACATAAAGATCTTGATATTGGTGGAATAATAGAATAGGAGAAAAGGAGGAAGGAGGCCATTGCAGGCTGGGTTTGTTGGGAATGACTGAACAATAGATGGGACTTGAAAGGTGGGAAAGGAAGGACACAGGATTGCCTTCTGTGCTTGGCAGTGCACTCGGAACTTTACACACATCATGACCCTTAACCTTCATATTAGCTCTATAAGGCCAGAAATTATGACCCCCTTTTGCTGATGAGAAAACTGAGCATTAGAAATTAAGTGACATTAATACAATTTACATAGATTAAAACAATTGCAGATCCAGGGTTTGAGTCCAGAACTGGCCCCAAAGTGCATTAAGAAAATAGAATTGAAATATCAATCAGGAAGGTGGAATTTAAATAATTTTCTTCTCTCTCTGACGACACATTTCCAGGTATAAGTTACATAAAAAGAAAGCTAGCGTGATGTGTACACAAACATAGCTCCATGTGCTCATCCTGATCACGGGATTTTGGAGAAAGCTTCTGTATCAGTTCAACCAGAGGGCAGAACTAGGAAAACCAGTAGATTAGATCATCTGTCTATCAATTGATCAATCACACATCTGTAGATTTATTATAGGGAATTGGCTTTTGTAATTGTGGGGGTTGGTTAAGAGGTCCTTGGAAGGCTGTCTCCAAATCTCATGCTGGAGCTCAAAGTTCACAGAACAGACAGGAAGGGAAGACTGAAAGCTGGTTGGGATCCCACGAGCACAGCTGAAACCCTACAAGCATAAGCTAGATTCCCACAGTAATGGACCGAAACCTTTGTCTGTTCTTGTTGCCTCTGCCTTTTGTGAGGAAAGTATTCTGTAGGAGCTGGGGCCCTTTGTCATGGGCTTAAACACATACACCTGATCCTGCTGCTGCTTCACATCACCGAGGCAAATCAGCACATGAGTAACAATATGTGTATGCTACTAGATGGCTGCTGTTTTCCTTCTACCCTCTGTCCCCTCCAAAATCTCCTAAAAATCTGCCTTGTGGCTTATTTTATCCAGACACTTACAACAAAGGGAATTATGGGAAATGTAGTTCAGTCTACCCAAATTGATGCATCACAAAGCCACCACATTTTTTTTTTCCTAAGTAGAATTCTCATTCTGATAACATGCAATGATTCTATTATTACGGGACTAGATATACCAGCACAAAAATGTAAGCTGGTTGTTGGCGATCATTCAGTCCAGGCATTGTAGATAATTAATCTTAGTAGTTTCAGGGCAGAAAAAGTCAGAGTCATCATTTGCACTAATGAAGACATTGCAATCTATGGAGAGACAGTTTTCAATTACTATTCTAATCACAGTAGAAATAAAACAGGAATTATGTGACTTGTGCCATTTGATTTGGATGAGAAGCTAAGACCCCAGCTCCCAGTAGCATTTCCACTTAGTTTTTCCCGTAGAAAAGTGATTGCATTGAATTTTTTTTATGACATGAATGCATGCTTTTGGCTTAGAAACGTAGATTTTAATCATTTCCCTCAAGTTTTCTCTTTCCTCAGAAGACGTTAACCATGACTTTTCCAAAAGCCTCATATATAAGAACTAGAGTATTATTCAAAATAGAGACAAAGAAGAATTAAATTAAAGTGTAAAATTGGGTGTCTTATCCCAGGCACTCTACAGCAGTATGTAAATATGAAGCTAGAAAATACATAGATAATTGGACAATTTTAGGTGTGAGATTGCATAGCAAAATCATGTATGTGTCACTAGAATTCTTCAGTATGATATATAACCCAGTTTCAGATATAGGCTAAACAAATGAATGCATCTTTCAGTCTCATAATGAATTTTCACTAACTTTTCAAAAAGATTTAAGCCATTCATTCAACCCAGCTAAAATTATTTTGGAGCAATTGCTGGGCAGGAGACACTATTGGGGGGCCTGAAATGACAAAGATGATCCAGAGGTGATTACCTGTTGGCAAGTAACTCAGTCTAGTTGGGACAAATAAAACATAAGACAAAAATAAGTGCCATTATTAAGAGCACCAGAAAAGTGCTTTTTGGATACCATGAATGGGCAGATTCCTTAAAGTTGAGGGAGGGTCAGAGAAGCTATCTGAGCTGGGCCTTGAAAGTTGGGTGAGGTTTTGTCAGGTGGAGTTGAGGGTGGGCACTCTGCATTGTTTAATGTGACTTCCTCTGGTTTAAAAGGCCAGGTGAAGAGCGAAGATATGAAATTTTAAAAGGGTACTTAACTCTTGATTTTTCAATTTACCCTCTCATTAAAATGATTGGGACTTAAAGTGTTTACAGTTAGTTAATGAACGTTTTATTGCTCATGACAGTTCACAGCAAATTAGACTCCTGCTTTCTTCTCAAAGTGGGAGAAGGCCCCAGGCAATTGCTTTCTGAAGCCAGAGCTGTGCAGCGCTAGGCTCCGCAGAACACCATGGGGATGAAATTTGGGGCAGGGATTCTGCAGAGAGGGATCTGCTGCAAAATGCGCAAAGGCTACTTGGAGGCTGAATACTGAGAACAACCTGGTGGAGTTAAGGGAACCAGAGAAGGCACAGCCCCTGCCCTGGGAGCAGCAGGAGTGTTCTGTGGATATTGGCTTCACCTTCTGATCTGATACTGGAGGAGGGGTTAAACCCCAGAGTCCCTGCCCTTACCTGACACTCCCTCTTCCAGGTCTCTGCCCTATCTCTGAGGATGAGCCCTACCTTCTTTCTTTACTTTTTATTTATTTTTTTCTGTGGTTGATAAAAAACTCAATATATTTGTATTGATTTTCCAAGGAGATTATGAACAATATTCTATTGTATATTCATCCTGGGATGATGTAAGGCAGAGTAGGATTGGGGTCCCTCCCTCTTTCCCTGGAGCAGTGTGGCAGTCCTGGCCTGGGGGCCTGCAGCCCTGTATCACAGGCCCATTGCACCCATGTTTTCTGAGCTCCCCCATCTGGGCTTCAGTACCCCCACCTATAAAATAAGACAGTTACATTATATCAAACTAATTCTTGGAGGTATCTCCTGGGTTCCTGCAGACCGCCCACCCTCCACTCTCAACAGGAGCAACTTAGCTGTTTACATTTCCATACAACTTTTCATTTTACCCTGTTGAGTGCTCTCCAAGGGTCCTAGGACCCTCATATTCCATGATTGCATTCATCACAAATCAACTGTAGTGACTCCTAAGGCCACCTTTGCCCCATCAGAAAGTCTGCTGGACTTCCTCAACAGAATATTAACAGGACTCTGTCTCTCCACAAATGGCTCTTCTCGTCCTCTGTACACAGATGCTAACTCCTTCCTGGTTGCCAGTCCTGTGCCTGTTCAGAATGAGGACTGTATAGTAAGGAAGGATTGGGCAAGGAGCTCCTAACCATGCAGAAAACACACAGGATTTGTTTCAGCAACAGTACAGAGGGAAGTGTACTTGGTGCTGGACTTGACTTTAACTATGCCAAGCTATTCACTGTCTATACCCCAGACATGGACCTGGATGCTCACTTCTGCATTAGTCCCACATCCACAGTTTCCTACTCTAGATGTCTCCTTGCTCATCTGTCCCTTGCTTTCTGTTCTCTATAGCATATCTCTATGCAAAGAATTCATTAACTTAGTTTAAAGCTAGTCTTTTTTCCTGACTTTCTGGTCCAGCTATATCATCTCCCTTATATACCTGCCAGATCCCAACAAGTCTCCTTTTTATGTCTTCTTGCTTCCACCTGTCTTTGCCTTTACTACCCCTCCAGTTCAGGTTCTCATTATTTCCCAGTTTTCATGAACACATAACAGATCTTTATCGCTTTATTCTCCCTCCACTCTGATCCTTCATGGAGAGTGCTTGGGACCAATGTTTCTGAAGAACCACATAGAGTGTCAGTGCCTTTAGTCAGCACTCCTGTGGCTCTGCATAAAATTAACCATCTTCAAAATCAGAACTTCCCTCTACACCTCCCCCTAACCCTGAACTCATCTAACCCCATCTCCCACTAATCCCATCTCCCTCTAACCCCATCATCTGATCTGTATGAATAAGAATCCTCTTACTGTCACCTTACTGATGTACTTTCTCTCCCCCAAATCATGATCATTTCTGCCACTTTACTGTTCAAACTGCTCTCTAAAACCCACCTAAGCTCATTCTCAGGGCCCCAGGAAAGCCTCATCTCCTTTGTGAAACCTCAAACAACCTCAAGATCAAAAGACTTCCCACATCTGAGCCTTATCTACGCCCTTCCACGGGCCACTTCACTGGATACTGTCAGGTCTGGTTCCTTAGAATTTGTTTGTTTGTCTGGGGTGTGTGTGAATGTGTGTGTATGTGTGTGTGATTGTCTTACCATGGCATCTAAGCAGGCAGCTCATGGAGGGTAGGGACTTGGAAAGGGCTCTCTGGGATCCATTTTATGAGTAACCAGCTAAACACCTACTCTAACCTTGGAAATCTGAGGGTTAGAAAAATTAGAAAAATAAATTAGAATAAATTTATTAGTATATAATAACATATAGTAATAAAAATTAGAAAAATATTGAAGGACGTCAGAACCATGCAGCAATTGTACTGTACTCAAACTCTTATGCTAGTTGACCATGATAAATACCTACAACTGTGTTTTTTCTTTATTGTACTAAGTGCATTTCCTGAGAAAGTTGAGATCTATCACTGAATGACCCATTCTGGCATCATCTGAGGAGTTACCATTTTGAGTTTCTTTTTAATTAGAGCAGAGAAGTTATGGATGTAATATTTTTGTATGTTTTTTAAAAATTCATACTTTGCTCACTATAATTTATGTTTTCTTTGGTAACTGGTAGAAACATTTTAAGGGTCAGCCTAGAAGTAGCAAAGTCAGTGGAAACACCTTTTCTAAACCTTTCGCCCTTGTGTCATTAATTAAAAGAAACACACCTAGTAACCCAGCCTGTCAGAGTCACTCTCAAAAGTTGCAGTTTATCTCCAAACCATTCTTGGCCCCTGCACCTGGTAGCTGATTGGGTAATGAGTAATTACACACCTTCGGTTATTATTCTGACTTAGAATTTTTCAGCCTCTATTTTCTGTCAGTAAATGAAACTAAACTGCATGCGTTTTGGCTTGAGTACACAATGAATCAGAATTAATGAAATGTCACATCCATTAACGCAAACTCAGAAAATTGCATGCAAATATGGATAAGAGGGCTCTTAGTTCTAACTTTGCAGCTACAAGCAAAAATGGAGTGGTCATTACACATAGATCATTCTATACAGTCTCCCTTCCTGCTGTCATTCTCTAGGACTTGGCCCGTCCTGAGAGAGTGAGGAAGGTACGAAGGCCTCCAAGAAAAACACCCAGAAAAGAATTAAAACATATACTTCTTTAAGTCACCCTCTGGGACCTCTGCTCTCTTTGGGGAGCCGTGTTCTGACATTGGCTGTGTTACTGCCTGCCATAGCATTGAAGATGGATTCACAGACACATCACTGCAGGCTGGCAACAAGGCTTACTAGGTTGTGTTGGTGTAGTCCACATGATCAGTTTCCAATGCTTAACAGTTGCCATTATAAACTTGTGGGGGAAGATGTTTGCTCTGCTACTTCTTCTAGTGCATTGGTCTAAACATGTAAGTGGTTTTCAGTCTAAAGTGATGTTGGAGAGATGTCTCAGCAAAAGATAGACAAGAGCAATGCATCGTTCCCCCATACCCTTTCTGTTTTTCAAATGCTTCCTAGGTGATAATCAATGTGACAATTGTGATAGCCTTCACAGACTATCCCTGTTGCCTGTAGTTGACTTCACCACCCACCCGTGTGTATCACAGAACTGGGTAGATTTATAAATGAGTGGCAACCTTTGATTCTATAGGAACTGAAAAATCACCCAAACAACTAAATACAGAGAATCATACGTTACCTCACTGTGGTGTAGCAGCCTCTGAATTCCTGATTTGGGCTGTGCTCTGGAGGCTGGACCATCAATCCTATGTCATAGTGGCTAATAAATGCATAATCTTGGAAGTCTCTCAAGATCACCACTAGTTGGGGCCCTCCTTTTGCTGATATGTATAATATATCTATTGCTCCAAATTTGCTTATGGCAAAAAATAATTCATCTCCTTTTGTTTGAGTGATGGGCAGATAGTACTATTATTTATATTTTCAGCCAATTTGTAAAGGCAGAAGTGGAGCCACATGGTCTAGGGTGGAGATTAGATCATATACAAAGACGGGATTTATTTCTAAACTGCTGCACAGGATGTAGGGAGCCAAGAGGGGAAAACTCTATTCATAGGTTATCAGGGAATTGTGGGAAATCAAAATAGACAACCTTCCCCATGTAGGAGAGGAGGCTTAGCAGTTAAACGGAGATCACTCTAGAGAGCAACCTCTTAGAAGAGCCCTTGATGCTGGTTATTCCATGTTAGTATAATATAATGATGTTTTTGTCCTCTCTCAAGAATGACCAAAATCTCAACCAGCAAGAAAATATGGGATTTGGGAAAAATGGGGATTTCCAGGTGTGAAGTAATTTCATGTGGATTCTAAGCTTCCTCCCTTCCCTCAAAAGCTGAGTGATCCTGTGGCCCTTTCGTGATCCACTTCTCACCAAAAGGAAAGTGGACATGCTCCTTTTCATCTGATTCTTATTGCTATGAGGGTTGTGCACGGATGGAGAGGAGGGTGACAGAACCCAGGAGAAGAGGGAACAGTTGAGAACCAAGGATTGACTCTGGCCCCTTGGCTCTTGAGAAGGTGTCAAGGTGTGTTTATCTTACATTTTCTGTTCAATATATTGATGAAGCAAAGACAGAGAGCAATGTGAGCAATATTGAAATACTTTGGAGATCTTTTGATGCAGTTTTAATTTTGGAGAAATTAACCTGAATGAACAATAAATAGTTAATTGCTAACACTCTCCTCAGAATCTTCCTCAGCCCTCCTTACCCTTCAGGGCACCTGAAGCATGAAGGGAGACGGTAGATAGACTGAGCTGTGTTGTCATGGCAGGAGTCCCCACGAGGTGGTAGGGGCATGCATGGCCAGGACCTGGTGGTTTCCAGTTCTGATGCTCCTGCACATGTTAATTCTGGACGGTCATAGCTTCTCAGAGGACCTTTGTTTTACTATCTGAAAACTCAGGAGACTGGATCAGGTGATAGGATTTTTCCTATCTTCAAATGTGGTTCTGTCCAGCCTGGAAGCCAGTAGACTTTTCTATTACTTTTTCCTGCCAGCAACGTGAGTCTCTCTCTTTTCCGCTTCTCTGGCCCTCCTTGGCCTTCCTCCTGAGGCTTCCTGACATCCCACAGCTGCCCCGCTATGTCCCCTGACACACCAGGACACAGCAGCCAGCAGGAGCCAGAGACCAATCAGTATTTGATAAAGACAAATCTGTGCTCAGAACTCGAACAGATGTTTAGCCAATTAGGAAATGAAACCCTCTGTTGAAGTAGTTCAGCTTCCATTTGAGAACTTTGGATTTTGCTGTAAAATGCACTCATTTCTTAAAAAGTGCTTTGCAGAATATATCAAAGCAAGGTAAGAGATTAGGTCACTTGCTCTAGAAAACTCAGTGACAATGTGTCTTCAACAAAATTACCGTTTACGGGTTTATCACATCACAAAATCTGAATGTTCTAAAATGGAAGAGACCTTAAGGGCCTCCTTCACATCGGGCCTGGGAGTTCCTCTTCAGAGTGAGGTACCTGGACCGGCAGCCTCAGCATTACCTGGGAGCATGTTAGAAATGCAGAATTTTAGGTCCCACCCCAAACCTGCTGAATCAGAACTCACATTTTAATAAGAAGCAAAGGTGTTCACATATACTTGAATGTTTGGCAAACACTACTCTGCAATATCCCTGATCAATAGACAGCCTGTCTTAGTTTAAACACATTCAGACATAGGATACTGTCTGCTTATATTGCAGAGTGTTCTATTTGGGAATAGCTCTAAACATCAGAATGTGCTTTCTTATAATAATACCAGTAAATATTAATTGACTTCTGACCTATGACCTCTTCTAAATGCTTCACAAGTATGTGTTGTCTCATTGAATTCTTGTAACAGCTGTGTGAGGTAGGAACTACCTGTTTTTACTCGACTTAATCACCACAACAAACATGTGAGGGGGGTTTCTTATTTTTTTCATTTTATCAATGAGAAAGCTGAAGTCAGGGAAATTGAGTACCTTGCTCAAGATCACATGATCTCTGATCTAAGTATTTTGGCTCTAGAGCCCAGTTCTAACCACTGTATTATATGTGCCTTCTTTATAGTGAGCAAAATTGTCCTTTTCTATTGTTTCTGTCCGTCTTCTAGAAGTGCAAATAAAATTCCGTTGTTTCTATGGGAAAACATGATCATTCTCTGTAATATGTTTTTCATATGACTTAATTATATATCCTCAGTAACCAAAGTGTGGCCTTCAAGATTGTACCCCAAACCTCAGCCACATGATTTTGAGCAGTACAAAGTTGTGAGATTGTCTTTAACTTGTATTGGAACACGATACTTTGAATAATGAAGCCTGAGCACCTAATGAATACTTTAATATAGTCATAGTGTTGATTGATATTGAGCTCAATGTCTTTTTCGCAAAGACTGTTATTAAGCCAAGTCTCTTGTAGTCTGTATTTGTGAAGATGATTTTTGAACTCAGGAGTATTCCCTTGAAGCAAACCTCTCTCCAGCATCTTGTGCTTCTGCCCACACCGAGCTCAAATGATATCCCAGCACCACCCTCCAGCATAGTGAGGGCTGTCAGCATCATCACTATCCAGACCAGGGCTGGATAGGGTCAAACCTGAAATCTATCCCTGTTAATTTCATCTTGTTAGCGATGGCTCATTATTCATCCTGTCAAATCGTTTGAATTCTTGATTCTATCACTCAGCATATTTGCTAGCTGGCCCACCCTTGTGTCATTTGAAAATTTGATCAACAATCCTTCTGTCTTTATTATGCAATTTGCTGCTGAAACTACTGAATGGGCAAAAGTTGAAGGAAACCCTTGGAATGGGACATGATCCCAGAGACTTGCCCTGCAGGCTGACTTCAGTTCATTAATCTGCACCTTTTGGACCAGGTGTTCAATCATCTTACTATTTCATAACTCTTTATTTACCCTATATGTCTCCATTTCTCCAAGAGGGAGAATTATGGCCAACACCCTATTTTAAACCACCAACACCTTCTGGTTGCATGGCCTGAATTATTATGGTGGAGGCAGAAGTTGTTTAGTGGAAAGCACCTAGAATTAATATGAGGTAAGTGTGAGCTCTAGCTTTGCCACTTAATCCGTGTACCCTTCAGTTAGGGTAGATCAGAGAAGCAGAAATGCTAGGTGTGCTATATAATAAGGAATTCATTGTAGGGATGTGAATGCATCAATCACGGGAGCTGGTTAAACAGTGTGTGGAAGGTTGTTAATTCTGTGTATTTTGCTAGAGCCTGAAGCAGCAGGGGAGCCAGTCAGAAAGAAAAGATAGATGTGAAATAGGAAAGAGCAAGGACCACCTAGAACCTGTGAGGATATGCTGGAGCCCACAGGCTGTGCTAGAAACACATCAGCCTCTCATTACCTCCATGGCTCTAGTTTTGATGATGCTGGTGACCTGCAGGATCAGCTGGCTCCGCAGATAAACATGCACTCAATCCCAAAGGGGGAGGTGCAGTGGGGGGCTGGAGAAGCCTTGCCCCTGCCCCGTGCCAGCCAGGCCTGCCAGCAGGTTAGCGACAATATGCATGACCTGCCACGGCCACTTTGCACTGAACTTCTGAGCACACAAATATGTCTGTTGCTTCATTCTGTCTTCCAAATCTCATGCAAAACATCTCCTTTGGCCCGTACTAACCTGAAACTATGCAAGGAAGGGAATTCTGGGAGACAGTTTCAGTTTAGATAGGCTGACACACCTTGCCTGCATGTGGTGCATGTATATCTCTTGTAACCATATTTATCTTTCAAGTGAAGGAAAATGAACAGCTACGCTTCAGCTTAACTTAATGCAATATCTCTTGTACAGTTGCAAAGCCATAACTCTCTTCCCAAAAATGGATACAAATCCCTTTTATTCACCTTTAGGGGATGTGTATTCCTCTTCTTGCTGAGTCACATTCCTCTTTTTGTATCTATAACTTAGACACTGAGCTAGAAAGTTAACTACTATTCACCATGTCTTATGATAGATGGCAGGGGAATGGAGGGTGAAGAGAAAACGTTTGGTTGATGTGCACTAAAACATGCATATTAAAATAAAGAAGTATTAATAACTATTATAGTTTTTGTTTCTGCCATTGACTATTTCGTTATAACTGTAGTGTTTATAACTACCTTCTTCTACTACCCATTCCATATGAGGGGTCTTCAAAGAGTTCATGGAAAGATTCTTATTATCTCTTAATTCTGTTTTTCCATGAACTTTTTGAAATACCCTCATATTTCCTTTGCCTCTATAAAGTATCTTAGATGGTTGTGGTGCATTTCCAGGTGTGGTGACTCAAACATGTATTCCTTAAGTGTCTGGGGTATTAATATTCCTGCCTGTATTGGGTTGAAATTTTCCATTGATTTTACCTGCAGGACCTGGTGTACTGAGAGATGCCCCAGGGATTCTCTTGAATTAGATATGAATGTCCCTTTACCTCCAGCATGTAGTAGTGGTAACCCTATATCCTCTTGAAAGCATCAAGTATCCCAGTTAGTACAGTGACTCCCTTATTTACCTGTTGAATGAGTGCCAGGACAATCCCAAAGTGCCAGATTTCTGTTTCCAGCTTAAGTAAAACGTTGATGTGTCCCTTGGTGGACACAGTCCTCCATTAGGAGCTAGGTCTCATAGATCAGAAGGGCCAAATTGTGGGAAAAGCAAAACTTTCTCTTGTGGGTCATTAGGAGTGACAATAGGAGAAGCCATTCCCATTTTCAAAATCCCGATTCCAGGACCTGTAAGTTCTGGCGAAGGAAGGAAAACCACCATATATGGCTTGCTGGTTTAGAGCACAATGCATTTCTGGAGAGATTTCAGAGATTAGTGCCACCTCAAAGGACCTGAAAGATACAAGGTATGATTTCTACGACATCTTTCTTAAACTTATCTATTTGGCTTGTGCAGAAGACAGACAGATCGTGGAGAATGACAGTGAATCAACATGCACTTAATCAGGTGATGACTCCAATTGCAGCTGCTATTCCTGATATGGTTTCATTGCTAATGCAAATTAACACATTCTATGTCCCCTGGTATATAGCTGTTGATCTGGCAAATGCCCTTTCTTTTATGTATCTTAACAAAGTCCTTTACAAGTTGTTTGGCTTTCATCTGGCAGGCCCAACAACACACCTTCATGGTACTACCTCAGGCAACATCAACTCTCCAGCCATATGTTAGAATCTAGTTCTCAGGTGGAAAATGCTGGTTTATTACATTGATGATATCATACTGTTTGAATCTGGTGAGTTGGATATAGCAATAACCCAAGATACATTGGTAAGAAAGTTGTGTACCAGAGGGTGATAAATAAATCTCACCTGCAAGATGACTTTAGGTCATTAATCTGCACCTTTGGGACCAGGTAGTAAATCATCTAAATACCTGGATAGAACTTTCATGCAGTCTATGTATCTCCAATTTCTCCGGGAGGGTTACATCTGCTTACTCTATTTAAAATCACCACCCCCATATCAGTTACACAGTCCTGATCTATTACAGTGGAGGCAACAGTACAGTAGAAATACCTGCAGTCAGTATTAGAAACGAGCTAGGTCTGTGCCGTACTTTTGCTACTTATGCCTGTGTTTCCTTGGACAGTTCAGTTTCTTCATCTTTAAGATGAAAACAACAAAAATCCAACTCACAAGGTTGTCATGAGGACTATGTGTGATAATGTATACAGTAGAGAAGAAATATACATCTATACAGCCTCTTCTATTTTCAGACACTTTATGGAATTTTTAGCGTTTAATCCATGTGCACTTTTATCACCTGTAAGCAGATGAGGAAGAGGTTCTGCCAAATGGTTTAACATGCCTAGGCTCACGCTCCTAGCTGGTAGAAGAGCAAGGATGTGAACTCAAGCTGTTTTGTTTGCAAACCGGTGTGTCCGCTACATTTGGCAAGTTCCCACTTTTCCATGGAACAGTGTAAACCACAAAACACCAGCAGTGTACAAATATAGGTTCTGTGCTGTCCTTTGTGAATTCACACTCAAGTTTACTGATCCCCCCCTCCCCCAATTGCTTAGAAATCCTCTGTCTAGCCATATGGGGAGTCTGTCTTTAATTCCTGGGATGAATCAGTTTTTTGTTTTTCTTTTTAATTTTATTTCCTCATTTTGAAGATTGCCCTTCTGCATATTTATAGTTTTAATGTACTTTTACATGTGTTCTCTCATTTAACAATCTGTGGGATAGAGGACCTCTACTTCATTTTGTATGTGGGAAACTGAGGCTTGGGTAGGTTAATAATATATCAATGCTTACAAAGCTAAGTGGCGGAGCCTCTTCCCTCCAGAGTCAGGGCTTTTTCCACGGTCCCACTGCTGAGGCTCTACTTATGCTAACTCTGTGAAGCTACAGTTTTCCTCTTTCTTCCAAACACAGTTTCTCTAAGGAATACATAAGTGTATGTAATTCTCTGGAGGGTCATAAAGATTCATGCACCAATGGGCCATAGCAGGACCTACAATCTCTCAGGAAAACTTTATTTCACAGTTCGGTTAGAAGGAATACCACACTAAAAGTCAGAACCATCAAGACTAAAAACGTTCTAGTTTATCAGGTGCAATTATACTGAGGATAATAGGAGAATTAAAATGTTCCCATTGCTCACCAATGACTTACTTTATTTCAGATATTATTAAACCAGTCTTCTGTCAAATCTCCTGTTAAAAATAACTAACTCTCTTGAATAAAGAATGATTAATCATTTTTAAATCCATCACTGAACCAATGAAAAAGTCAGGATTTATCACAGGCCAAAAACTGAGTGAAAGCATAAGCAAAAGGGTAGAAAAATAACTGATGTGACTTTATCCCTGAGGCTCACTTGCTGATTCCTGGGGACCTTGAACTTCAGTTTTTAAGGTTGGGACATAAAGTAAATAAAAAGAGTCATTCCAAGGTGGTGAGTCTAATAAGAGGCCATTGTATAAAAAGCTATAATCAGAAGAGGATCTAAAATACTACAGAAATTCTTACCAAGTATATTCATATTTTGTCTCTCCAACATTAGGTTGAACCATGTGGGATTGTTGATACTTGACCATTTTGACCTATAAAAGTGTCAGTTCATGTGATTCAGTGTAATAGGATGTCACTGATTTTTGCTTATAGCTGTATCTCCAGTGCCTAGAATAGTATCTAGTACATAGTAGGTGCTGAATAAATACTTGTTGATAAAAAGAACGAATAAAATCAAGTTGGAAACCAATCATCACAAGATAGGTAGAACAACTGCATTTGAGAATTAAACACATATAGGTAACCTATAATAAAAGAAAAATTTATGATAAAAATTACAGGAAACCTAAGTTTAATACCTGCCCAAAACAGAAGAGAGTGATAGAAAGCAAAGCAAAGTCTCTTGGAGTTGCCTTTAGTGGAATTTGACCAGAGAGTTGGGTAAACACAAAGGTTTCCAGGGTCCCCACTGTATCCTTCTTAGCTGTTAGGTGCTGCCTTCAAATTTCTGATTTTTACTCTCGTCTGAATAACATAGATATTAAAAAATAAAAACTCAAATCTTTTGAATGTTTATAACCAAATGTAATTTTCCTGAGTTATATACAGGTTCATGTTTATAAGAGAAATACAGAATCCCAATTAAAAAATCTCATGATGTGGAGCTTAGAAACCCTCACTTTAAGAGTTACCCAAGATTATGGGCTGCTTGCTCACCGCTCCCCTCTCTTTCATATTTAATCAGATTTTGAGATTAGAGATGCAATTTCCTTTTGTGTCTAGAGAGCCTTATCAGATTGCAGCATGCTATTGTTTCCACTCTGCTTCTCCTCATCACCAGGTTATAGAACTAAAATGTCTATCATACTATTATTCATTAAAAAGAAAATTATTTACATTCCTAATTTAATGAACAAAAATATCGTGAAGTCACATCTTATGTGAGGATTACGTTCAAAATCGATGAGCAAGGTGGAAATCATGTATAGTTAAAACTATACATGAAAACTATTTCTACTATCTATACATTAAAATATATAAGATTTTAAATGTACAGTCTTATGTGGTATTCTTTGTGTATTGCATGAAAACTACTGAATTTACTAAAGACAGAAATAAAAGAGCATATCACTAGATGTCCAGCTATTCAAACCTTCTGCCTTTAACAAAACTGTCAAATTCATGGGGGTGACTATGGGATAGGTTGAGAATCCTAAAGTGTTCTGCTTGCCTGAAGGGATTATTTTGTTTTCCTTTAATAGTATGCCTCTCGCATTACACTTTCATATGTTTGTTCATGCTGGGGATAGCGTGTTGCATTTTATGTAGGGGTTGGGCCTAATGTTAGGGTTGAGGTTCATGCACCTGCAACTCTTATATATGCAGCCAGTATAATCAGGTACCAAATAGAGATTCAAATTCAGATTAAATTATTTGCATACTGAACCTGTACTGTCAGATTGCCTTCTTCCTAGAACATGTGTGGATGTGAGAGGGATGAGCGTACCTACTGGGTCCTGGGAAAGAGTGAACTTCAGGTTGGGTATGTACATCGGGTCTGCTGTAAGGATGGCAATCTCATTAACAGATGTCTGTTCAGCCCAGACATGCTGCAGTCAGTTTCTGCTTGGCCTGTGATTAGAGTCTAGGTGCTTTAGGTAATCCCACATAAGTTGGAGATATTCTCTTCTAGAGTTTCTCCTTGCTCCTCATCCCACTGGGGTAGGGAGTTTGAGAATGGGACCCAGAGGTGGTTTTACCATGAAGATAATGAAGCTCAAGTTTAGAGATTCACCCTTGTATGAGCCCCTATAGAGACTGGAGGAGGAGTCTTAGCAATACGATCAAATGGACATTTGTTTAATTTGCAAAATCAAGATATTTTAACCATGATCATCTAAGACTTTTTCTTTTTTCCCAACTTCTCCAGACATGTCCTATTCTTTTGTTGGTGGTGGAGTGGCTACAGACGTTTTGGGAATCCAGCTAGAGGGAAATTGCATTGGAATTACAGTGAGTTGGGGTTCTTGAGAATCACAGTCGTCTCCTTGTAGAGGTAAATTGTAGCTGGCTACCCTGTTGTAGGAACAGCTTCCAGGATGCTTTTGCCACCTGCTGAGATGACCTGGCTGGTGCTGGCAGGAGGTCGTAAGGTGAGAGGCTGTGCTGCTTTGTGAATGTGTCCTGCCGTGCCCCACAAGGGGCTCCCACAAGCAGTGGGGGAGAAACCTGCAGAGGGAAATACTGAGTTACGCTTCTCTTCTGTGCCTTCAAAATGATGTTATAAAGTTGTTGGCATATACAGCTGAAAATGTTGGAAAAGTACCAAAGAAGTATGGTAGGCAGTTAATTAATATAAATATTGTGTTATTTGTCTTATTTTATGATGTTTGTGGTATTTGTCAGTTTTCTAAAATTTGCATGTTATATTTTGTCTTTATAAATAAATATTTGCTTTCACACAAAATTATATTTTTGTAACTTTGCATTCTTTTCTAATGTGGCCATGAAAATTGAGTATAAGTTTAGGCCTCACTAAATATTTTTCTCCTCAGGTTGGACTCTTGGCCAATGAGTATGTTTCCATCTGCTACCAAATCCTTCCTTGCTTGTTTAGACCACTCCTCTACTATGTCTCTTAAGGCATTGAGGACAATCTTTTAAAGGCTCCCTGAAAGTGAGGACAGGTGACAATGCCCAGAGCCAGGCAGAATGTGAAGTCTGGCCTCTGATCATTAATAGTAAACTCTTTCTCTGTACCAGGAGGAATAATGAACTGCCAGCATGCAGACTAGGACCAGGAAGAGGAGGCTGCTTTTCTTGTTATTCGTCAGGAAAAAAGGCAAGGTGGCAGATTCAGATAGAAGCTCTTCCTGCAAATTGATGCTGTCTTCAAAGCCATGGTTAAAATGAAGCACTGCTAGTCTCGGGGGCAGAAAACTTAAGTTCTCACCATTGGTCAAGGTATTTGCAGTTCCCTGTGATTTAGATTCCTGTTCTGTAAAATGGGAATTATAGTCCCTTGCTTGGTTGTATTAAAGGACATATTGCATAACGCTGGCCATAGAGCCATGGGAACATGTAAGTAAATGTAAGAGATTTGATGAGTATAAGAAAATACTAAGGATAAAAATCAATATTGTCATTTAGCTAAACTTTCAGAAAATCTTTTCCTGGACTGGCTGTGAGCTACAATAGAGGGGTCCTGATCAATTAAGGTCAGGGAAGCTCGATTTTCAGGATTTCTATAATAAGGCAGCCTGATTCACAGGGGCCAATTTGTTCGAGCCTAGACATGTTTGTCATCTAATTGAAAGGAGCATGATCAGGCTTCACGTGGCCCAGTCCGTGGCACATCCTGGGGACCTTGGCAGGCTACTTATTCCCAGGCTGGCGGGCAGACAGAAGGGAGGAAACCTTCTTTCTGGCTTTGGGGCTGCCCATTAATCAACATCACTTTCCTCATTAATAGAAAGGCATTCTCAGCTGCACATTTTGAGGAGCTTCCAACAATTCATTTCTCCTCTGGTTACAGAAAAATCAGCCTTCGTAATGAGGAGGAGAGCTGCGTTTTTCACAGAGCAAAATATTAATTATTCTTTCGGTTTGTCATTTACATATCCCTCAAATTAGGTTTACTTTTTCAGTTTACATTGCTGAAGTCCCACTGCTGGAAGATACACAATTAACACTTTTTCCTTGGTGAGGGTCATGTGCCTGCTTTGTGGGCTCAGGTTTTTCTTAAGACAGTAGTCATAGGTACATGAGAAATGGAAATGTGATTGGCATCAATGGGAAGATCTCCTTGCCAGGCCGAGAATGAGGGACACACGGCCATTCCCCTCACTCCGTCATTTCCACACAAACAGGGTTGGCCGTGCTGTCCCCAGTCTCGTGCCTCTTCCCGTCACAGAGGAAGGGCCAGCCACTCTGCCTTGTGTGACTTTGGGAAATGGCTCTACTCTTCTTTGTCCCAGGAGTCACAGAGCTCACTGACCACTCAGTGTTGTCTCCTTTTTGGAACTGGGGGTCTGCAGGCATCAATCAAATCTTCATCTAGACTTGTAGATGATTTACTCAAAAACTTTCCTTGATGTTAAGACAAATGGACTAAGTACTTTCTCCTGCATTGAACCCCCAAGGCCTTTCCCTCTGTCCCTCCCTCCTTCCCTTTCTTTTCTTTCCGTCTCCTTCACTCTCTTTTTTCTCCTCTCTCCCTTCCTCTCTCTCTTCCTCCCTCCCTCTCCTTGTCTCTCCTTTTGTCCTTCTCTTTCATGTGACACACCTCCTGAGCTGCTGTGTGCTAGACACTGTGCTGGACACCAGAAATGCTACAGTGATGAAGACACAGTCTCCCTCTCACAGAGGGAGACAGGAGAGAAAACAGGCAAGTTCCGAGCAGTTGGATAACCACCACCATAGAAGAGACCACAGGATTCTGCAGTGCAAAGGGGAGTCAGGAGGCAGGGATGGGTCTTTCCTCTGAAATCCTTTAGCACCATCTACACCACACATTGGGCTTTCCGATATCTCTTGTATTACTATTTATCTGAGAGGTGCCTGTTATTCTGGGTTTAGGCCAAGTGGAATATACACATGTTGATTTTTCTCATCCATAAAATAGAAATAGCAACCAGACCTGTGTTCCGTCATGCTACATGCTTAGAATCACAAACACATCAAATGCTTCCTGAGCCATGGATGGCATCAGCATAGGGGCTAGTCAGCTATTTGACCTTTCTCTGTAAGTGACAATTCGTGTCATAGAATTATCTCCTAGATCCTCAGGGACTTAAAAGGCCTCTTTGGAAAACCAAGCCAAAAAAAAAAAAAAAAAAGTCATGGTGTTGGATTATTCTTAAGACTGCTGAGTAGCTGGATTTCTGTCCTGGAATGCCTTCTGGTGTCATGTGAGGTTAATAAGGCTGGCAGTGTCAGCTCTTCATTTTGAGTGGATGAGAAGAATCAAAGTCAAAATTTCATATCTACAAGGCTGGTGGTTCTATCTTACATTTTTTTTTTCTTTTAATCACCTAGAATATGCATTTGAAATTTTTCTACTTGGCATCAGGTTTAGTGCATATTCTATAATTTCTCAATTAAAGCGAGTGTCTTACTGGCAAGCAGTACGGGTCTGAGGTCAGACAGAGCCACATTCAAGTCCTGATATTGAAATTTACTAGCTGCATAAACTGGAGCATGTCACTTCCTTTCTCTAAACCTCAGTTTCAGTTTTCTCTCTCTAAAATACAGATAATTATATTACTACCTTACAGAGATTTGTGACTACTAAGTGCTCTTGGCAGCTATTAAATATGTAATAAGCATTTTTTATTATAGAATAACAACTGTATACATGTTGTGCATATACTAATCAAAGCACGTGTCTATGGCTTCCATGCTACATAAAGCAAAACCCCTTGGCACTCTTTATCTCCTGGAGGACATTTGCCAGCTACGTTCATTGGTATGTTGGCTTTTTGTAGAAGACACTCATGGGGCTGTCTTTTCAGCCTTCTTTTTCTAATAATTGCCTCACCCCTGCTCATTCTTAATGTTGTCCTAAGAGAATCTCTGTACCAATACAGTTCATTCTATTCCTTAGACACAGCTAATTGGCCCAAGATATGGACTTGGGACCCAGAGAGTTGGGTCAAGTTCTCTCTGTTTTATAGCAGTAAAATCTACAGCACAGGAGGAATTAGGGTGGCCATGTGAACCTGAAAAGCAGAAGACTTTGGTCTGGAGAAAGAGAGGAAGAGAAAAAGGAAGAAAGAAAAAACGAAAGAGATGTGTAGTGAATATGCAGAGAGAAGTAGGAATTTGAGCTGGGGAACAAATTCTGAGGTATATTCCTGAGATCTAGACATGTTCCTGTTCCTGGGCTCCTTGAGATGATCCAGCTGCATTTGAGTAATGCATCTCCACTTTTATTTAAGTTATGAAGAATTGAGTTTTTGTCACTTGCAATCCCAAAACTTCTAAGTAATCCTTCTTCCAGAAATGTTTCACCAGGGAGGGTACCTAGTACAGATGTCTAGCAGATATCAACAGATATTACACATGGTAGGTATTACACCCACCTGCTCTTTCCAAATAGTTGGTCATCATCATTATAATCACATCATAGTGGATATATAAGTTTTAAAATTACTATCTGTATTTTATTGTTTTGTCTCTGAGTTAGTACCCTCTGAATAAAAGAAACAAAGGTAACTGTTCTCAGTTGGGAGGGAAGTAGAACCAGCTGGTCTAGGAGAATGAGAGAAAGGGATATGAGAAAAGATAAGAGAGAAGCTAGAATGGCATGATGGCTGTAAAAATTGGCAGTTTCTAACACTGGGTTTCAGGGAATTCACAGCCAGGGACACAAAAGGCAAGGCTGAGTAGAGCAGACCCCTACAGGGCTTGCCTGCCCCTTTTGGGTTTTTCTGGATCTGCGGTCGTTGGATGCTGCCAGGGCCACTTATTACAGGGAAAGCGTTCCTGGAAAAGTATGTTCCAGGGTCTGAGTCTCAGAGAACCCCTACTCTTACCATACACCATACCTGCAGACCTATAAGCTGAGAACCTTCTCTCCACTGGATAGCCAAGATAATATGATGGGAAAGAGCATGGATTCCAGAGACAGACTACCTTGGGTTTAATTTGGCTCTCTTGTGTGACCTTGGGCAAGTGAGCTAACCTCTTTGACCTTCATCTTCTTCATCTGTGAGGTAGGGATTATCTACTTCAGTGGTGGATAAGGGGATTATATTGGTTTATATATGAAAAGCATTTAGAGCAGCATTTGGCACATAGTAAGTACAATATGAGCATTATTGCTCCTGCTGCCACTTAGTAATATTACTAAGACCACCAGCCCAATGAGATCACAAATTACGCAGGAGGCAACACTGGAACATATTAAAACTCAACAATAGAGTCAGTTCCAAAAAAAGGTATTCACACTGAGAGTTATGGAAATTGAGCAGAAGTACGGGGAGGACCCTTATGTTAGTTACTTGCTTGCAGGGAGCCTTAGTTTCCTCTGTTTAATACCTGATAAGACACATGAATCTCGTTTATAATATTCCTGACATACAGTTGTCCACCACATCCCTGGACACTTTTCAATAAGGAACTTGCTTCTTTTTGAAGCAAGTCAAAATGAGCTTGTTAGATGGCCTTGTTAGGTATCACAGAAGCTCGGAAACTAAAAGTCAACCTTTACCCTTCTTTCTCTCTTATGTCACTTATTTGCCCCTTATTTATTAAATATTATTAATTCCCCCCATCCCTACCCTGATGCAGGGTAGCTTTCACTTGGAAGGATAATAGTTCATGAAGACCGTGCATAGCTGAAAACCTGCATACGTTAAGACTAAGCCTACAGAAGACAGACATTTCTGTTTATCGGCTTACGTGTCACTACCATACGGTTAGAGTGTAAACAAAGCTTCATTTCATTTGACCTGATAGTTTTGAAAAGAACCATGTCTTACAGTAGTTTACATTCAGCTAATTTGCATTATTTCAAATCATCTGTATAAAACAAAACCATATTAATATTTTTATATCACATTTTTCAAGCCATGTAATTATAATCCCACGTGGTTCTAATGTGTTTTTTTATTTTTATTCTTATTTTTTTTATGTGTCTATATCCTCACCAGCTTATAAACTGAAGAGTAGGGAACAATTACTGTTTATTTTTTTGCTCCATGTCCCTTCTCACTTGGGCCATTCTCCCTGTACACACTCACACACATACAAATCGTATCTGAAAATATTACCTCATTCAATCTTCCCAGCAATTCTAGGAGACAGGTAGATATTATCTTTCTTTTTCAAATTAATAAATGAGTCTTAGAGAGGCTAATAAAATTGTGTAAGGTCACAAAATTCTTAAGCAATGGAGCCAGCATTTCAACAGACGCATCTCTGACTCCAAAGTTCATATTCTTCTTTCTTTTTTTTATTATACATATTTCTGTGGTACAAAGTTGACTATCAATAGTTGTGTACAATGTGTGATGGTCAAGTCAGGATATTTAGCTTATTCATCATTAAAAATGTAATCCTTTTTTGTGGCCATTAACAATTTATCATTAACCCCCCCTTCCTCTCCCCTTTGTCTCCCCCTTTCCACCTCTAGTAATCACAGTTCTGTTCTCTCCTTCCAAGAGTTCAATGTATTATTGTGATTGTTGTCTCTCTCTCTCTTTCTCTCTCTCATTTATTTGTTTATTTATGAATTCAGCTCCCACTTATGAGTGAAGACATGTGGTATTTCTCTTCCTGCTCCTGAGTTGTCTCACTTAGCATAATTTTCTCCAGGCTTATCTATGTTGCTGTGAATGGCAGAATTTCATTTTCTTCTTTTATTTCTGAGTGCTATTCCATTGTTTATATATACCACATTTTCCTTATCCAGTCATCTGTCAATGGACATTTTGGTTGGTTCCATAGCCTGGCTATTGTAAATAGAGCTGCAAAGAACATGGGAGTGCAGGTATCCCTTCGAAATGATAACTTCCCATTCCTTTAGATATATACCCAGTAGAGGGATAGCTGGATCGTATGGAATACTATCTGTACTTGTTTAAGCAACCACCATACTATTCTCCAGAAATGGTTGTAGTAATTTGCAGTCTCACCAACAGTGCAGAAGGGTTCCCCTTACTCCCCATCCTCGTCAGCATTTGTTAGTCTCTGTCTTTTTGATATTAGCCAGTCTAGCTGAGGTAAGATGATATCTCATAGTGGTTTTGATTTGCATTTCCCTGATGATTAGTGATACTGAGCATTTTTTCATATACCTGTTGTCCATTTTATGTCCTCCTTTGAGGAATGTCTATTCAGCTCCTTTGCCCATTTTTAAATTAGATTATTATTATTTTTTTATTGTAAAGTTGTTTGAGCTTCTTGTATATTCTGGATATTAATCCCTTGTTGGGTGTGTAGTTTGCAAATATTTTCTCCCATTCTATAGGTTTGTCTTTTCACTCTGTTGATCATTTCCTTCGCTGTACAGAAGCTTTTTAGTTTGATATAAGCCCATCTTTTTATTTTTTCTTTTGTTGTCTGTGCTTTTGGGGTCTTATTCATAAAGTCTTTGTCCAGTCCTACATCCTGGAGTGTTTCTCCTATGTTTTCTCCAAGGAATTTTAAAGTTTCAGGTCTAGCAGAAAAAGAAATCAAGAAAGCAAGCCCATTTACAATAGTCAACAAAAAAATAAAATACCTGGGAATAAATTTAACCAAGGAGGTTAAAGACCTCTACAATTAGAAATACAAATCACTGCTGAAAGAAATTAAAGAGGACACCAAAAGATGGAAAGACATTCCTTGCTCATGGATTTGAAGAGTCAACATAGTGAAAATATCAATACTATCCAAAGCCATCTACAGATTCAATGTGATCCCCATCAAAATACCAATGACATTCTTTACAGAAATAGAAGAAAACAATCCTGACATTCATATGAAACAACAAAAGACTCCAAATAGCCAACACAATCCTGAGCAAAAAAATAAAGCCAAAGGCATGACACTTCCTGACTTCAAACTATATTACGAAGCTATAGTAACCAAAATAGCATGGTACTGGCATAAAAACAGACATGCGGACCAATGGAATAGGATAGAGAACCCAGAAATCAACCCATATATTTACAGCAAACTAGTCTTTGACAAGGGCACCAAGAAAATACAATGGGAAAAAGAGAGCCTTTCCAATAAATTGTGCTGGGAAAACTGGATATCCATGTGTAGAAGAATGAATCTATATCTGTACCTCTTGCCATATACAAAAAAACCTCAAAATGGATTAAAGCATTAAATATAAGGCCTGAAATGTATTCTTCTTTCTACTACATCACAATTCTGTTCTCAATGTATCCCTTGCTCATTTTATGTTTCTTAAGGACAGAGACTGCCTTTCCCTTTTGTCTTTTGGTAGGATTTAGCATAGTAACCCACAGCTACATCTGAACTAGCATTCAGGAAAGTTAATTACTGATGCATTGGTTATTCCTGAAGCAGAACATGCATGACTGGGAGAAATGAGTGCTTAGAAGTGGAGCAATTGGTTTAGAAGTGATGGTGATTAAGTGTGCCTGTCTTTTCAAGAATGTTACAGCCAGGGCCCAGAGTTCTACTAAGCCTAATTCCCATCCTTTGTTTCTCAAAATGACATAACCAGACTGAAAGTCTCTAGACCTGGCAGTGACTTTGATGTCCATTCAGTTATCTGTTTAGTTCTTGGCCTTGGTAAATGATTTGGGGTGATTGATCAAAGGGCGGAGAAAGAAACCAAATCTTGGAATCATGGGCCAGGGCTTGTGGAGCCTTCCCCTTTCCTGCACCTCACCCATCCTATTCAGCCAGTCAAAATTTCACTCCTGTCTCAGGGATTTTGTGCCATTTACCACCTCTGCCCGGGACATTCTTTCTCTGTTCTCTGCCTACCCAATTTCTGTTCATCTTTTGGGTCTCAGCCTAAATGTCTCTTGTTTAGGAAGATCCTTTCTGACTCTCCAGAGTACATGAAGAATTTCTATCAAGCTCTTGTTAAAATAATCCTTGTTCTTAACACCCAGACTGTAATTACATAATTCTGTGCATAAGCCTTTAGGGTCTCTTTTGCATATTAGATCATGTATAGTTCATTTTTATTGATTATAACATAAATACCTGAAACTGGGTGATTTATAAAGAAATTGAAATTTATTGCTTACAGTTTCAGAGGCCGGGAAGTCCGAAGACCAGGGAACATAGCTGGTGAAGGCCTTGGTGGTGGGAACAGTGACCCAGGGGTCTCACATGGTAGAAAATGGTGAAGCAGAGAGAGTGAACTTCTCATGTGCTCTTCTTTTAAAGCCCTCAGAACCACACCTACAATCACCATTATTAACCCATTCACTAAGGCATGGTCCTACAATTTAATCACCTCTTCAAGGGCCTGCCTTTCAATTACTGTAATAGGATTTCCCATCCACAACAGTTAACAGTGGGAATTAAGACTCGATGAGGTTGGGGGGCATCCAATCTACAACAGACCATATGCTACTTGAGGGCAAGGATTGTGTCCAATTCATTTATCATTTCTGCCACAGTGCCTTGTGAATGATATGTGCTTAATGAATATCAATTGATGGGTAGGTCAACAGATGAAAGATAATATAAATGTCTCTCTGCTTCTCCCACTAGAAGGAAATGAAGAGGGAGAAAAAAAAGAGATGACTTTCGGTTTCACCTGGAGAACATAATGTTTCAATAAGAAGAGATTTCATTTTCTGGACCGTTGTTTTTAGAATGTTTGTCATTTAAATTCTCACTTTTTTTCGACAGTACCACTTGTATTCCTGTAAGAATGAAATTGAATAAATATATTTTCCAGTAAGCCAAGGTGACCTGGAAACCTAGGCAGTCTGCACTTGCTGCAGGGCACGCAGTCTTCAGGCGTCGGGAGCGGCAGATCAGCACATCTTCCTTTGAACTGGCACTTTCTCCTTCACCATTATCTGTAAATGTCAGATACAAATCTGGGAATGACACTCATCTTCAGTTCTGGAATGTGATTGTTTTAGGTCTTAAAAATGAAAACAACAAGAGCCTAAATTAAAATAATAACCTCCCTCTTTATACTCGACATGTTCACAGTTTTTAGGGCTCATTCATTTTCCATCTTTTCAAAGAAAAAGAGTGAGTCATTCTCACTATGAAAATATTGTTGGGCACCATGTCTCAGGAGCCAGAACAGTGTGGAAAATGACAGAGAGCCCTGAGGAGCTTTTATACTCTCATTAGGGATCCAGAATGACACGGAATTTAACGTTTAAGCAGGCCGACCACATTATCTATCTTCCCCAACTAAGAACTTGTACAAATAAAAGGAGGTGATAATTTTTAATTTGGATTAACCTGCATAAACAACTATCATCTGAGCTAAATCTGGACAGATGTCCGTCCTATATTTAAAAGCATTTTGCAAAAACAATGAAATAGATGTTTCTGTGTAGCATATAACTCATTTACCCCAATTGAATTCTATAGTTGATGATTATTCTAGAAATTCAGAGAAGGAGGTAGTGATATCACTTCTTAACTCTGGGTGGTTAGTGAAGGCTGTGACAAGAAGGTGTAATCTGAGCTGTATTAGGAAGGAAGGACTGGATGGATAGTAGGTAAGGAGAGCATATTGACCCATGTGAGTTCTGCAGGGGTGTTTTTCAGGATTTAACTGATTGATTTTGATTATTTATCTCACAATAAAATTTGTGAAAATTATCAATATTATACAGAGAAGATATATGTGGTCAACAATCTCTCTTCTAGCCCTGTTCACAGTGGAATTCTTCAACCCCACAGCAACCACACACCCTCCAAAGAACAGCCTGGAAGTGCCCCAGGCAGTGTCTCAATGATGTTCCTCTCTCCTGCTCTGCCTTTTCTTCCTATCCTTTCCTTCTCTTTCCTCTCCTTGTCCTCTTCCTCCCCTTCCCATACTTTTTCTACTCTCCCTCGATGGGCATTTGTACTACATTCATCCATGTAGACTTCATCCTGGTTCCTCCCTGGTTATGGGGACCAAGGCCACAACAGCAGCAACCAGAACATATTAGACTGTCAGAGCTGTCATTCTGAAGCAAGAAGCTGGGATCTGGGGGTTGGATTGACTGATGGCCCCCTGTTCAGGGAGCATTTTAACATCTAGGCTCCAGAAATTCCCTCAACACTATACTGTCTTCAGAAGAAAAAGCCCCAACGGCTGAAGATCCAGCTGGGCACTTCCAAAACAGGACACATTGTTTGCTTTTTCTTCATCTCTGAGCCAAGGCTTAATATCCTCTAGAAGACAGTCAGGTACCATTTTTCAAGAGGATTTCTTTTAAGACAACCAAATTGCTGAGCATCTCTGTTCTCATCCTGCTTGGAGGGCTCATCCATTCACAACTGTGAACTGCAAGGTCATTCCTGGGGGATGTGAACTCCAGTGAGTTTCCTCGGAGCCTCCAGGACCTTGCCCAGTTAACATAGCAGGAAGGCTGAATATTTGAGTGCATTAGTAATAGGTTTTTATTTTTTATACCCATAAGAAAGTATATTTTTTAAAGTGTAAAATAATGTTTCACAATTTATAAGAGGTTTTGTGTGTGCTTTTCATAGTCATTGCTTTTGCATACTCTCTTCTTCTGGGAGGTTGTGCACAACACTCTTTGCCCACCCCCTTCCCTGCCTTTGGCTCTATTGATGCTTCTTGGAAAGAAGGAGGCCTGTGGAGAGCTTGCCCATCACTGCAAGCTGCAGGAAAGCACGAGAGCCAGGAGGAAGGGCAGTCTTGTAAGAGAGAGAAAGAGAACTAATTTGTAAACCAGAACTGTGGGTAGCTGCATATTTCTTTGGGGAGGGGGGTTGAATAGGAGGCTGGAAGTCTTCTGGTAAATCTTACCCATGGGGATAGGGTTCAAACCAATTTTATTTGAATTTGTAAGAACAGGACACTTGTACTGGTACCTGGTTCACAAAAAACTCTGGAATGAGCTGGCTGTAGTCAGGCTAGGTTCTGATCTCATGGCTGTCTTCCCCTGGCCTCGTTTCACTGGAGCCACCTGCTTTCTTCTCTGAGTGAGGAATGTTCTGGGAAGGAGGCTTACTTACAGATGTGGTGTTCTTTCAGGGTTCATCATTTTTCAGTACCTGGCTATTTTTGATCATAGACCCCCAAAAATTAAACATAGAATTGCCATATGATATAGCAATCCCACCTCTGAGTATATAGTGAAAAGAATGGAAAGCAGGATCTGGAAGAGATATTTTCACATCCATGTTTATAGCAGCATTATTCACAGTAGCCAAGAGGTGGAAGTAACCCAAATGTCCATTGACAGATGAATGGACAAAAAAAATTTAGTACATACGTACAATTGAATATCGTTTAGCTTTATAAAGGGAGGAAATCCTGTCATATGCTACAACACAGATGAATCTTGAAAACATTACGCTAAGTGAAATGTTATAAAAAGATAGATACTGTATCTGTACCTCACTTACGTGAGATATCTAAAGTAGTTGAATTCATAGGGACAGAAAGTAGAATGGTGATAGCCAGGGGCAGGGGGCAAGGCGGGGTGAATGAGGTGTTGCTGTTTAATGGGTATAGAGTTTCAGTTTTGCAAGATGAAAAAATTCTGGAGATTGGCTGTACAACAAACGTGAATATATGTAACACTACTGAATTGTACACTTAAAAATGGTTAAGATGGTAAAAACCAAAACAAACAACCCCTCACCCCCAAAAATAAAACAAACAAAAACATGCTCAGACCCCAAATTCGGACCATTTACACCCGAGTTTCTGGTATTAGTAACCCAGTGATGGTGCTTTCACAAAGCTCCCAGGTGACTGAGATGTGCTGAAAACACTACTATGTAAGGATGTTGGGAAAGGACTAGTCCTGCCTTTAGGGAGCTCGTGGTCTGGATGGAATGTGCAACCTGTACCTTCATGTAATCAGTCCATTGTGATACTGGCCTTAGAGTGTTGCCAAGCGCCATAAAAATCCATAAGGCCAAGACCTTCCTTGCAGCATGGGATGAATTTTCAGGCATTTGTGCTGGGCTTTAAAGAATCAATAAGGGTTGACAGGAGGGTAGAGAGGGGAGAGGGTCTCCAGCTGTCATAAAAGCATAAAGGTGGTTAACAACGCCTGGCCTGATTAGGAAGTGGAGGGTTTCTAGTTTCACTGGAGTATGTACAATGTATGTGGGAGATGGGGGAGGGGAGGGTGGTAATGAGAATTACAATTTCAAAGACAAACTGATGCCACATTGTGTAGGGTCTTGAATGTCATGCTAAGAAGATTAGATATAATTCAGTAGACCACAGGGAGTCATTGCTTTTTTAGCAGGGGCATAAGAAAAGCTAAAACATCTGGGTAATTGGAAATCCAGAGTGATAAGAGCTATGTTAGAAGAAGTAATGTTTTACATCTTCCTTAAATGACATATAGCAACCAATACTTTAAAACTGCCTGTTCATATTTCATACAGGTTTTCAACACATGGTATTTCATCTTCTTCCTGATCCAGAGTCTTCTGTTTCCTCCAACTCAGTGCTTCCCAGCTCCCAGTTCACCCAGTTGACCAAGTAGGATTCACTCTATTCTGGTTCCCATTCAATGGGCCCAGCCACTTTGCAAAACTAAACCAATCGGCCTCCAAACAACTCTTTTAATAAAGAAAGCAACTTGTATTTGGAAAGATTAGTGCTGGCTTTTATCCACAGCAAAAACCGCTTTGCTCAGGCACTGCCCTGTTTGTAAGCAGAACCCCAGTCTTGCCACAGAGACAGGAATGCTGCTGATATCCTTGGACAAGATTGCTGGGGCCTTTGGGAACAGCACGTGGCCATGCATCACTTTGCTTCTTTAACAAGTCCCTACTTTGTTTCCCCCGGAAAGCCTGAGCAATTGTATTTTGCAGAATATTTTCAAATCTGCTCTCGGACCTTGACATTTCGAAACAATTTACCTGCTTTGTTTGAGAAATGCATTTAAATAAATTAATGAAACCACTGCTCCGAATGAATCCTTTTCAGGCTGCTTACAGAGAAGTTTTGAAAGGGCAATATTATCACTGACAAAAACTGCAGCATCTGAGCAATTGGATATCCAGAAAGCTGAGCGGGGAGGCAGAACGTAATGACAGAGTTTTACCTATAGCAAAACCATTAAAGGTCACCTACCAGAAGGACAGCTGAAATAGAATTTGTTTTCAAATTATAAGATTAAAGAATGTTCCTTGAATAAAGTATTATTATACAGCGTCAAAAGAAAGAGAGAGATTAAAATGGTCGGAAGATGCAATCACAGCTGAGATAAATTCTACTTTCTCTGTGGTTTGCACACCCTGAGGTCTCTCTGGCTCAATGGATTGGGTGGGTTGGAGAAATTAGCAAGTGTTCCTTTCTCCATACAGATCTCTTCCCCACTGAGAGTTCTTTTCCCCTCTGGTCTTACTGAAAACATACTTGCCTAACGGAAACCATGTGGAGGAGTGAAAGGTATCTTTGTTAATGGTGCCTACTGAAGAGGGCAACATTAAAAATTCTTTAAAATGAAGGGCACAATTTTGAGTTTCCAAGTCATTAGGCAGGTTTATGGCTTGTCCACTTGCAAAGGAGCTAATGGGACTCTCCACACAGCCATTTCACTTAAAGGCTCATCTCACACATGGCTTTTGCTCAGTCTTTCCCCCATGCCCTGACTCTTCTGGTGTAGGCTGAGGCTCTCTTTGGAAGACACGGGAAACATTGGTCTGGTCTCTTCTGTAGCACCGTTTTACTTAAAATGCTATAGCACTTTAAGAAGGCTGTACATGACTCTGCGACGAGCTAGTTACATCAAATAAAAGCCTGGTCTATTAGTACTGTCAATTCTATCTAGAACATGTGTCATGCATAAGTTCTTCACAAATATTAGCTAAGAGTAAACCTGCACAACCTTCTTGAGGGGTGACAAGAAGGCAACAAGGCAGGCACTTTCTACATTTTTAAAATATTTGATGCACTCTTTGAAATCACAAATTTTTCTTCATGCAAGATTGTCTGTAGTGGAACAACTTGTTCAAGTCCAAGTAAAACAGAGTGGCAAGAGCTCAGAAGATTATGAAACTTGACTATATTGTAATAAATAATAATGTGCTATTTTAAGTGCACAAAAATAGAGGGCTTCTAAATATACTGTCAAATTGATCATCCAATTTTTCCTTATTTAAAACATTTACTCCAAACAGAAATGCCTGCTCACAGTCATCAAACAGCCTTTGTGCCTCCTGTCTTCCTGTACCGGACACATTTCCTTGTTCCCCTGTGTCCTCCTCAAACATTAGCTCTTTAGGAATCTGGCCAATAGCACCTCCTGCCTCAATGCCTGGGGCTGAAGGGGGGAATTATGAAGAGTTACTGCAGAGCTGGGGCCAGAGTCAAGCTGTCTGGAGGCCAGAAGTTAGTTGGCACAGTCCTGATCCAAGAATGGCTGGTCATCTTGCTTTTTCTTCCACTGTCCTGTCTGGAAAGACCACAACGTAAGTGACTACTGGAGGAGCACCTGGGATGTCCGTGCTGCTGTGACCAATGCTCTAGATTTTATTTTCTATCCTAGCCAATGGGGCAAGAACTACTGCTGTTGTGTTCTCTGGGAGTCAGGAGGGTTTGTGATGGTTAACTTTAGGTGTCAACTTGACTAGATTGAGAAATAAATAGAACTTGGTAAAGCATTATTTTGGGGTGTGTCTTTGCGGGTGTTTCCAAAAGAGATCAGCATGTAAGCCTGAGTGGACTGAGTGGGAAAGATCCACCCTCGATATGGGTGGTCACCACGAGAGAACAACAACAGAGGAAAAGGCAAATCACTTGCTCTATTTCTACTGGATTTGGGATACACTCTTCTCTACTGTCCATTGACATCTGAACTTGAGACTCTTTAGACTTTGGGTTCCAGGACTTATACCAGCAGCACCTCTGGATCTCAAGCCTTTGGCATCAGACTGAGAATCACACCACTGGCTTCCCTGGTCCTAAGGCTTCCAGTTTGCAGACTATCATGGGACTCCTCAGCCTTCACAATCGTTTGAGCCAATTCCACTGATAAATCCCCTCTCACGTATTTATGTACATATCCCATTGGTTCTGTCTCTCTGGAGAATCCTGACTAACACATGGGTCTCCTGAAAGAAGTCATCAACTGCTCTCTGCCCTATCCCAAGCAAAAATAAATTAATTTCAACTAAGCTTCAAACGTTTACTCCTCTGGAGCTGGGTTTTTCAGCATCAACGATTAAGGGCAAAGTGAACCAGACTTTTGATGTCATCCTTGTCTCTGTTCTGTTCCCTTTAACTTCCCTCTTTAGTTTCAATCTCACTCAGAGTGGATCTTGGAGTTCCAGCACCCTGGTTAGGAAACACATCCTGTGTTGCAGAGATCCAAATGAACAGACAGAACCTTACTGCGTACGTTACTTTGCCCAGATCAGAGGTCAGAGACCAGGCTTTATATTTTACCATACTGTTTTTCTTTGTCTGAATTTAGAACCAATTACAAAAATGATGAGATAACCAAGAGATGAGGATTACAGAGTCAACTTTATTAATTATAAATCTGAATTTAAGAATGTGGATTAAATAGGCAGCTGGAAGTTGCACCTTCTAGAGTATCCCTTCAAATTTAGACTTGAATCTACCTATCTCATGGAAAGGCCGACATACCAATTAGATGGTTTAGTCTGGATTTTCTCCCCCACATAACCCTGTGAGGGAGCTCCTAATGGTACACCATTTTTCATAGTTAAATAATGCACAAGATAAGTAACTTATCCAACAGAGTAACTGCTGCCTTCAAGAAACTTACATCCTACTGGGAGTAAGAGTAAGTAGGCAATGACAAAATTACAATGGCATGCACTAGATTAAACTTTAGAAAATAGCAGGAAAGAGATCTAATTAGATCAAGTAACCATGTTTGCTATTAAAGCTGGGGCTGAGAAGTGAGAAAGCCCCAACCATGAGAGAAGCGTGAATTAAAGTGGGAAACACCAAGTACATGGTCTAATGCATAGCAGTTGCTTAATAAATGCTAGTCTGCCCTCCCTCACCAACCCTTTGTTGTGGAAACTGGATGTAAATATTGACTGAAATGTTTATAATTATGGTGAAGACAGCTGTGTCTCTAACACCGAAAAAGAAAGTCATGAAAATCCCAGCAGGCCTGAACTTTGAGCCAGGGAGCCTGCCTGACTGTGCAGACCAAAAGTGACTGCAGCCCCAGGGAACTAGGGAATACCCTGGCTCTCACACAAAGAGAAGAGCCCCACAAAATAGTCTGATCTTGTGCTATGACAGGAGGGCATGTGGAATGTGATGGTGTCCACCATTTATGAGACACTTGAGAACAGTAAACCAATGGTCTTGGCTAATGACACTCTCTGTAGAAATTTAGATATTTGTTTTATAACTGGTTTAAGGATCTTGACTCCTTTTAACAATTTTGTGAATGGTTGGATGAATAGATGGATGGATGAATGGCTTGTCTCTATGACATCTCCAAGTGACTTATTCCAGTCGTCACTTTCCTATTAAGGAACAACCAATTCATCCTGACAGAAGCTAGGTTTAGAGTTTAATAATACATTTTCCAGCACTCAGACAGGGGACCTATTAGGCTAGTAATGGAAGCTGCACTTTCAGACCAGCTATTTGTGGCAAAATGACTGTTCAATACATTTTGAAGCTGTTGATAATCCATCTAGTGCATCTTCTATATTCTGCAGAGGCCCCAGGAAATACTCTAGGAGACAAGGAAAAAACTAAGATGGTGTTACAACAAGTTGCAAAAAGGACAGTTCCACTTTTACATGTTATATATATTGGGATTATGCCTAAGAATTTATTTGAATTAGATGGTTTATTGTGAAATCTTGGATCCAATGTAAGTTAATATAGAAATTCTGTTATTTAATGTAGATCTATGAAAAATGAGTGACAGTAAACTCTATAATTAAGAGAACTTTGAGAGGCTTGAATGTTTTAAAGATTTTCTCAATAAATAGATAAGAAATATCATTATAAGCATATATTTTTGGTAAGTAAATAAAACAATTTAAAGTATCTTAAAAACAAGCCAGTAATCTTGTTTACACATTGAGAATAAATTTTAAATTC